>NC_044301.2:15573464-15871092 GCF_004027225.2 Strigops habroptila
ACCCGGAAGAAGAATGATTTCAATGGGGCCCTGAGCAACAACAAGCCTTTGAACAAATATAAGTGAGAAATAGTTCATGCAGTAGCCCTTGGACCAGTCCGGGCTGGGCAGATTGTGAAAATGTGCTCTATACCGAGCTGGGGAGAATGGTCCTACC
Organism: Strigops habroptila; assembly: GCF_004027225.2. Taxonomy (NCBI): domain Eukaryota; kingdom Metazoa; phylum Chordata; class Aves; order Psittaciformes; family Psittacidae; genus Strigops; species Strigops habroptila. Next base: position 15,573,622 of record NC_044301.2, read on the forward strand.
TGGAGCCTCTGGGAAGAAAGCTCCAGGGGAGACTCGAGGTCGACCCTTGGCTTTTGGAGTCAGGGATATAAAGGTCGAGGCCAGCTATACTCCCTCTGAAAAAGAGATACTGGCAGCCTCTGTAGGGTTCGAGCTGCCTCAGAAGTGATTGGAACTGAAGCGCAGCTCCTCCTGGCACCCCGGTTGCCTGTGCTGGGCTGGATGTTCAAAGGCAGGGTCTCCTCTACACATCATGCAACTGATGCTACATGGAGGAAGTGGGCCGCACTAATTACACAACGAGCTCAAATAGGAAATCCCAGTCATCCAGGAATTCTAGAAGTCATCATGGACTGGCCAGAGGGCAAAGATTTTGGGATGTCACCAGAAAGAGGAGGGTGATGCGTGCTGAAGAGGCCCCACCATATAATGAACTGTCAGAGAGTGAAAAGCAATATGCCTTGTTTACTGATGGGTCCTGCCATATTGTGGGAAAGCATCAGAGATGGAAGGCAGCTGTGTGGAGTCCCCTGCATCAAGTTTGCAGAAAACTGCTGAAGGAGAGGGTGAATCAAGTCAGTTTGCAGAGGTGAAAGCCATCCAGCTGGCCTTGGACATTGCTGAACGAGAAAAAATGGCCAGTACTTTATACTGACTCATGGATGGTGGCAAATGCCCTGTGGGGGTGGTTGCAGCAATGGAAGCAGAGCAACTGGCAACGCAGAAGTAAACCCATCTGGGCTGCTGCATTGTGGCAAGATATTGCTGCCCGGGTGCAGAACCTGGTGGTGAAGGTACGCAAGTAGATGCTCATGTACCCAAGAGTCGGGCCACTGAGGAACACCAGAATAACCAGCAAGTGGATAAAGCTGCTAAGATTGAAGTGGCTCAGATGGACTTGGATTGGCAACATAAGGGTGAATTATTTTTAGCCCTGTGGGCCCATGACACCTCAGGCCATCAAGGCAGAGATGCAACATATAGATGGGCTCGAGATCGAGGGGTGGACTTAACGATGGACACTATTGCCCAGGTTATTCACGAATGTGAAACATGTGCTGCAATTAAGCAAGCCAAACAGTTAAAGCCTCTCTGGTATGGAGGACGAGGGCTGAAGTACAAGTATGGGGAGGCCTGGCAGATTGACTATATCACACTCCCACCAACCCCCCAAGGCAAGCGCTATGTGCTTACCATGGTGGAAGCAACCACCGGCTGGCTGGAAACATATGCTGTGTCCCACACCACTGCCCGGAACACTATCCTTGCCTTGAGAAACAAGTGTTGTGGCGACACGGCATCCCAGAGAGAATTGAGTCAGACAATGGGACTCATTTCTGGAACAACCTCATAGACACTTGGGCCAAAGAGCATGGCATTGAGTGGGTATATCACATCCCCTACCATGCACCAGCCTCTGGGAAAATCCAACGGTACAATGGGCTGTTAAAAACTACACTGAGAGCAATGGGTGGTGGGACTTTCAAACACTGGGATACACATTTACCAAAAGCCACCTGGTTGGTCAACAGTAGGGGATCTGCCAACAGGGCTGGCCCAGCCCAATCAGAACTTTTACGTCCTGTAGAGGGGGATAAAGTTCCTGTGGTGCACATCAAGAATTTGTTGGGGAAGACAGTCTGGGTTATTCCTGCTTCAGGTAAAGGCAAACCCACTCGTGGGGTTGCTTTTGCTCCGGGACCTGGATATACTTGGTGGGTAATGCGGGAAGATGGGGAAGTCCGATGTGTACCTCAAGGGGATTTGATTTTGGGGGAAAACAGCCAATGAACTCAATTGTACGCTGTTGCCTGCTCTAGAACACTTTTATAGCCCACCAGCTAGATATCTTCAGGTCGCCAGCAATTGACCCTGACTTCCCTCCGATCATCACCTCAACAAAGAATGAATTTTGAGGAAACCAGACGAGCTCAGCAGTGACCGGACGAGTTTGGTGGTATCATCAGCAGGCAACAACGCAACACTACATACCGTCCCTCCTGCCCTGAAAGACTATTACAAGAGATGGAGCCTGACATCATGGACTCGATGAGTTCAGCAATTTTACAGGGATTGGACCATGGACTAGGGAATGATATCTTTCTCTGGGTGTGGGTGTGGGTGTATATATATGTGTATATATGGGACAGGGGTGATGGTGTGTTGAGAGATGTGGGATCTGAGCATGACGTGAATGGTATGGAATAAGGGGTGGATACTGTCCTGGGTTCAGCTATAGCAGTCATTTTTCTCCTTCTTAGTAGCTGGTGCAGTGCTGTGTTTTTTAACTTTCAGCCTGGGAACAACGCTGATAACACTGATGTTTTTAGTTGTTGCTAGGTAATGTTTATTCCAACCAAGGACTTTCTCAGTCTCATGCTTTGCCAGGGAGGAGGGGAAGCCAGGAGGAAGCAGAGACAGGACACCTGACCCAAACTAGCCAAAGGGGTATTCCATACCACAGCACATCATGCCCAGTGTATAAACCGGGGGGAGTCACCCGGAAGGCCCAGATCACTGCTCAGGTCGGGCTGGATATCGGTCGGCGGGTGGTGAGCAATTGTATCCTCTCCCCTTGTTATTTCACTAATCATTATTATCATTGGTGGTAGCAGTAGTGGTTTTGTATTACACCTTAGTTGTGGGACTGCTCTTATCTCAACCTGTGGGAGTTACATTCTTCCGATTCTCCTCCCCATCCCTCCGGGAGTGGGGGGAGGAAGAAGGGGGGGAGTGAGCGAGCGGCTGTGTGGTTCTGAGTTACCGGCTGGGCTCAAACCACGACATATGTGATGATGCTGGCTCCACCAAATAAGATTTATCTGTAAACAAAATAATGCAATTAATTTCCCAGCTGCTGAAGTCTTTGTGGAGACCTCTCAGTTTTTGCTACTCAGAGCACTGCAATTAAATGTAACTCTCTAAATCTGAGCAAACCAAACCCTTATCTGAGAACACGCAACCATCCTAAATTAAATTTGTCTATTTGGTAAACCCTGTGGAAAGGGCTCAGGCTTTCTTTGCTTTTTTTTGTTTGAAGGGGACACAGAGGCACTGTTCTGAATAAAACCCAAGTTCCTCTTCCCTAGCCTGGCAGGGAGCATGCATACCACTAACAAGTGCTATTACTGCATTTACATCTTTGAAGAATTTTCTCCTTCTGACATGCTCTCTGGCATCCCACAGCTGAAGAAGCTCCAGGAAATATCAAACTTGCTGTCCTGACAAGGGGGCAAGGGATACATGTGAAAGGCTGGTCCCCAAGTTGTGCAAGGCATGCAGTAATGAGCACGTGCTGAGGACCACAGTGTCCTTGGCTCACCCCAAGTGCCAGATCTAATTGGATCTCACTGAGTCCAGAGGGATCAACCTAGTAGGTTATCCAGATGCTTGAACATCTCCAATAGATCTCCTCTGGAAAAAAAAACCCGAGGGAGATCTTCTTCAAGCTGGGAGCTTTCTTAGTTCTCCATTGTTTTGGAGACCACATGGAGTGTCCCATGGCACTCTTGAAGCAGGATGGATACCTTGGTCCTGTTATACAAAGTGGGAAAGGACACAGAAAATGAATCCTTTTAAATATCAAGGCACTTCAGACCAGCAGCTTCCAACTGGGAAGTGCCCAGCCCTCTCCAGATTCCTCTCCAGCTTCTCCTCCTTTGAGGTCCAGAAGTGCAGAGAGTTTGAGAACCACAGTAGCAGGAGCAAGGCTGGGCTAGAAAAGAGTGGAGGCACAATCTGGGACTGCCATTCCTCTTTGAGCTGAGCCGTTCATGATGCCACCCTGGGCATCACCCACAAGGTTTCTCAGGAAAAGCAAGCCAGGTGCAGCACGTGGTGCGAAGGGTTGGCAGGACTTGGTTAGAAGAGGATGTTTCATAATGAGCGGGTTCACCATGAGTGGGTTCATTCACTGCAATTCTAATTTTTGGCTTTGCTTTCCTGTGCGAAAGCAAAACATCATTTCTGGCTGATCTCACTTGAATTATTTCCAAACTGCTGAGTTATTTGGGTTTGGAACCAGTCTGAAAAAATTAATTTTGCACCCAGTCCTAGGGTTTTACCCTATCAGCTGGCTTCAGAGTTCTAGCTGCATTTTGTCTGCAGCAACCTCCAAGATGGAAAAATATGTTCATGTCCTGAAATCTTTCTCAGCCTCTTGTTTGTCCAAGATACTAATGGGAAGAAATCCCTCCCTGAAATAAAAACCCCCATTGCTTTGAAATGTCAGGAAAAAGAGTGATGAGAAGAAAGTACACACACACCTGTTGGTTGCTACTTTCAACTACAGTAAAGTTTTTTCTTTTTTAAATTTCAGAAACCTCTGGGAAATTACCATCCTCCTCCTTTCTGGATCACCTTTATCGAAGCCTACTTTCTCCACTTAAAACTTCATTTCACAGGATTAATGTTAATGACCTTTGCCTTGCCTCTTTATGGTTGTTCCCCTGCTGCCCCCATTTTTTTTGTTCATGGAAGACCATCAATAAAATTCCCTCGTTGTAAGTGAAAGTCATTTTTGATAAACATTGCTTGGTATATATGTCTTTTTGTTTAAAAATGGTGATGCTACTTAATAACAAACTGAGGCTTTAACATATGAGCATCACAATCCTGGCTGGAAATAATTTAAAACAACTTTAACAGATGTATAGGGCAGGGGCGAATCACAAATCCACTTTGTTCACAACCTGGAGTAACTAACCTGAAGCCATTGGCAACAGCCATTATGACCCTAGACAGAACCCCTCTCTCACAATGATAGACCCCAGATCTTCAGCTGACCTTCACAACACATTCAGTTTATCCCTGTTGATGTTCAGATTAGCTGAAGGCTTCATAGTAGTTTAGACATGCTGAATTTGAGGGGACTGGCCACTCCTGACATGAAGAACGATGACCCTTGGCAAAAACCAAGCCTGCCTAGACCTCTTTTTGACCTTGCTTTCCTCTGATATGAACCTATTCATCTTCTGATTGTGGCAAAAGCTTTCATGTGGATGAGCAGGGCAGAAGCAAGCACTTGCCCTATCCCACCTAGGAACAGGCTCTTAACACACCTCCAGGATGTGACGGGCCTCATTGCTTTGCTAATCAAAGAGCTTGCCCACCACAAGCTGAAGAAATCAGTTACATGCAGTAAAACTGAAATTTCCATTCCTTGTGTAAACACCATGTATCTCTCCAATGGTGTCCATAAAAATTCAGGAAAGTGCAAAATCAGCAGCTGGAATAGGCTGGGTACCTCCATGCAGTGCGCATATACAAGGTGGTCCCTGTCACAGGAGGTGATTTATGTTAACTCTCTCTCAGGCTGCTTTTATTTAGTTAGTGGGAGTTTGGCAGCCCAGAAGTCACAGACACTCCAGTCACTAGTGGTTTCTCTACTGAAATGGAGAAATGCCTCTAGAGAGGGGAGGGGGAAACAGAATGGGATAGGGACAACTGAGCTGAACGCATGCTGGTGTCAACCACTGGAAAAACAGCAGGTTCATAAATAGTAAGGGGTTTGGAAGATGAGGGGCAATGAATAGTGCCTTAATCACAAATGAAATGTCAAGGGAGAAGGGGGAAGGGGCTCTCTATTTATCCTCTCTTGCATGAGATTTAAAACCAGGAAGACAGTGTCCTTGGGGACCTCACAATGGATTTTTTCTGTGCATCCAAGGAAGGAGCCTGTCCAGGCTTCTCACAGCTTTTTTTTTTTTTTTTAAACCATGTTCAGCTAAATTTTTGGAAAATGAGTTCATGACACTGCTGCTTTCTTACTTCTGCCTTTCTCTTTGGACTTGTGCAAGACACTTAAGATAAATCCTTGCCTCAGTTTCATCAGGCTGTGGAAGGGCATAGGGAGAGCAGCCCTCCTTGAGATATCCTCAGAGAGCTCAAGGGGAAAGATTCAGCAAGGAGGAGAAGCACATCCCCAAGGGTTTAGACACAGATGAGGTCCTGTACATCCCTGAGATGCGGCACATCAGTTGTGCTGTGGTAAATTGACATATCTCATGGTCTTATGGGACGCGAGAGCCCTTTGCTTAAGACCAGATGGAGGAAGATTGGGCGCCTGAGGTCTGCCTTGCTGAGTGTAAATGCATGTGTTCTCTCAGCACCCTCCTGAAATGAAATTGTGATGATGCTCTCCAGCTGCTCCAGGATATCCTGCAACAGCACTTCTGCACCCTCGCTGAAGGACCATGCCACAGGTGATGTGGGTCTGCAACAGCTCCTACCTGGGTGCCTGCTTCTAAATATAGGAACAGTATTAATTAGCATCAGTACTGATTTACTCAGCAAATCAATGGAACAACTCTGAAATCCTTAATACTTAAGCCAGTTTCATTTCCTCTGAGATTTAAAGCCTGGGACCTGGGACATTGCTACACCCTTGCTTTCTGTGTATGGCACATGTTCCTTTGACTTTGTCTTCATTAGAAATATGTAATTTGTGATCTCAGCAATGCCTCTGCACAGAGCCAGGAGTAGTGCTATTGGCTTTTGTGGAGCTACTCTGGATTTACATCAAGGTGAATGAGTTCAGTCCATTAGCTTCCCTGGCAAGCTTCCTGAAACATGGTTACAATTTAATCTGGTCCCTGAAATGCTCTACTTCTGGCCAATGGCTTCCCCTCCTTAGTAGACCATATACATCAAGGTCACCAAATCCCAGATGTCTTCCAAGGTCCTGGGGGTTGTGGTTTGATTTCACACTGAACAATTTGCTGCTAGAAGAAAAATAGTCTGGGTCTTATTTTCTAAGGTTCACAACCCAGGAAATGCAGGAAGCTGTTCAGCTCAGGTTTTTTGTGTGTGACAGATCAGCTTTTTTATACATATGCTGATACAATGCCCAAGGATAAGTTGACTTTCCTTGGGGAAAATCAACAGCTGGAAAAGTTACAGAAAAAAGAGCTTTTCCCAAGAAAATCTCCCCTCAAGTTCATTAGAAATTGCCATGACCTACAAAGCACAGAATAAGAGTTGATTGGGCTGGAAGGGTTTGAGATGGCCATTATAGCTAATTCTTCAAGGAAGAAATGTTTTCTTCTGTTTTGTGAAAGAGACCTACTCCATGGGAAGGGATTTGGACTTTACCCCATGGCAGTCCCTGTGCGGCCAATGGCAAGACTTCTGAAGGGAGAGTAGCAGAGCAGCAGAGGAATGTTATCAGGCCAAATTGGGCACTTCTCTCCCAGGAGTGTTACGAAGGACCAATGAAAGGTCATAAACACTCAAAGATCTCATGATAAAGTGGACTTCATCCATGTAATCCCATTGCAGAGGACCTGCTAGATGGTTTGTGTCAAATGAAGATGGGGAACAGATAAAGAGAGGTCTCCTAAAAGAATATCAGCATTTTTGGGGATGGGGGGTCACTGCTGTCTACGGAGGCTAACAAGAAGTGCAGTGCAAAAGCAATGTGTTACCATTACACTGCAGGAATGACTCAATCCATGTGATCAAGGGCTACACCTTGCCCTTGGCTTATGGACATCCCTCCTGCTTATGCCAACACAACAGCCATGGGACTCCAACCAGATCCTATGGAGAATAAACCAGTGTTGCAAATCTTATTTCCAATTTGGGATTTTTTACTCACACCCTGAATATTCATCTAGAATGTCATGATCTGTCTGGTTTTGGACAGAAAAACAGTGGAAAAATATGGATCACATTGTTATAAAACATATAAGTTTCGTGACTCACCCAGAGTCTAACTCCTGTGTGATCAGTATTTCTGAAAATTGAGCAAATTATTAAGGTACTCAGGATGCACTTTAAACTCATTATAAGCAGCCAGTTAAAAAAATCTTGTCTGTATGTGGGTTTTGCTCAATGAGGTATTAAATAGGAGATGCTCTTTAAACAAGCTAATCTGCCCACGAGAAAATGTACAAAAGAAAAACTCTGGAATGACATTTACCACTCCCCGAGCATGTCAGAAATGTTGCCTGTCTTCTCACTCGCCATCGCCAAGGGAGAAAAGGATGAAGTGGAAAGGTCTCCATCTTAGCAAAACAGCTGCTGCAGACTTAAGAGGCGAGTGGCAAGGTAGAGAGGTCTGACTGAGATCACAGGCACTTCTGGGCAGATAGGATCTCTGGGAAGCAAAGACAAGGTGTGAGAAGTCTGTTCTTTCTTGTATCATCACAAAGGCTTTTTTTTTTAAGATAAGCCTATTTCGGGGGGGGAGGGGGCATCTTTGCACTTCAAGGGCAGGCATGTTTCCACCTCCCCTCTGTTTGTTTTCTAATTTTCTTTTCACTCTCACGTAGGCTCTTTGTGACCCTCTTTCTCATCAGCATCACCACCACCTCTTCATGGGGCCCTGCAGACAGGGGTTAAGAGGCCTCACAAGGGAAGGGAGTTTTACAGTGGGGTCTAGAGGAGATGGGCAGAGGCTCAGGTGAAAGGGATATGGGGGAGGCAAGGCACAGAGGGAAATGCCAGGGCACCCAAGGGTCCTGGCTCACCTTCAGGATTCCTAAGCACCATCCCCACACAGCCCAGATACAGAAGAAGATCATGGCAGAGGAACCCAAAAGAAACTCAAACACCCAGAAAGGGAGCATTTTAGTAGGCAACTAGCCCAGTGCTCCTGGTGAGGAGCACTCTAAGCTGGTTTCATTCAAAACCAAACTGTTGGTTGTCTTCTACCACCTCTATGCAAAATGGAACTCTTCATTTATAGTCTCTGCTACTTGAAAAACCTACAGTGATCCACAACTTCATGAAGCAGCAGAGGGAAATCTTGCAAACACTCCATGGGTAAAAGGGTTTGCTGTGAGCCCCAAGGATGGACAGCCAGCAGGAGCAAGCATAACTGCACTGTTCTGTCACTTCTGCTAAACATTTTGGTTCAGGGGTCTTCTGGAGATTTGGGATGTACAGAAAGCAATGCTTTCATGTATGTGTGATGTTCAAACTCCATGCTGTGTCATCCAAACCAAAACAGGAGAGAGAAATCCAGGTGTGGCTTGCTGTGCCATGCCAGATGAACCATTGGATTGTTCACACAAAGCACAACCGAGTTCAGAGAACAAATAAGCAAAGAGAACAGAAGGGAGCATTGCCAGTGAGGAAGAGGGAAATGAAGTGGGAAAAGTCAGTAATTTCCTACTTAACTTAGCCCGTGTCTCCTAACCCCTCACTGCTGATCCCCCTTCTGATTACCCTACCTACAAACCTGGTAATACAATCACCTACCTTTTTATCAGCTCTTCATTCCTCTGGGTCTAATCTCTTATGACACAAATGGGCGAGTTCAGGGTTTTATTAGTAGAAACAGGGGATTTCAGGCTCTGAACACAACTGGGAGCCCCTGCTGCTGAGCAGGGACCTGCTGGCGGGTTGCTGCCCATGTCAGGTTGTTGTACAAACATTACCTCCTGCAAATCCCCAGCTTGGTCACCAAGTCAAGTGGTGGAGACAGTTTGCCCAGTAGTTTGACCTTTCACCTCCCCTTTACTAAATAGATCTAATTACTGCATTTGTCATTTAAGCAACAAATGACTCCATTGAAGTAATTTGAGGGAAGCTGGAGTTCTTAGCTGTCATCTCGAGAGAGCTCAGCTAATTTTATCCTGCTGGGGAAGAAAGTCCTGTGAAATTTTGCTGGAAGGCTTAGTTACAATTGCTGTTTCCTGGGAAGGGTCTGGTGACACACTCACTGCTCAAGAAAGCAAGGTATGCCCCCACCAGCTCCTCCTAGTTCACAGTCCTCTGTGGTTTCCAGCAATTGTAGGAGAAACCCTAAAGGAGAAACTTCCTGAGATGGTCTAAAGCAAATCAAATAATAATAATAGTAATAACAACAACAACATCATATGTAATTTTATTTTCTAAATCCAGATTTTGCCATTGGAAATGTCAAAACTCCCAGGGTGCTGATCACCTTTTGTTCAGCCAAAAGGAGAGCCAGAAACTACAGATGCATTTGTTTTGATGATGGTTCCTCTGCAGTTTTCAGTACTTGCGGTTCTGCTGAATCCCAATTGTGTACTTTGTGGGTAACATGCAAAATATTGATGAAAGCAGTTAAGCCTGAAGAAAACTCAAAGAAACTGAAATGTGTGCAGGGAAGGACTAGGCAAACCTAGAAAATGGTAGTGTTTCCCCTCTGCCTATATACATAGCAATCTCAAAATTAATTGTGGGGAGATAAATATACCTACCTACACACAGAATCCCAGAAAATACTCTATGATGTGTCTATTTGCACATAGACAGATTTGTATAGAAGTAGGTCTGGAAGGGGCATAAAAGAGGTCACCTTGCCTACCTCCAGGTTCAATCAGCTCCCCTAGACCCATTCCTGAGAGATGTGAACCTGACTTATCTTCAGCTCCTTTCCTCTCCCAGCAGTGGAGACCCTCGGTCTCTCCAAGCCATCCCTTGCACACCCTTCCTTAACAAAACCAATATATCTAAGCTCAAGCACAAGAAACACACAGGGTCCCTGCTAAGACATGTTTAGACAAGCTCTGCCAAGGCAAGTACTTTATCTCATTTATATCACCCCTCTTGTTCCTGGACTGGGCACATCCCTGAATTTCCAGCTCCTTCACCTCCAGAATATCTTTTTGCAAATGATGATTTTCTAGCTTGCCCCTTTGCATCTCTGTGCATCTCACGCTCTGGCTCTTCTCTGCTGCATCAGATGTTAACTGCCTGTCCTCACCTTGCAGCCCATCCCCACCCGTGCCCTCCTTAGTCTTTCATATTTAAGACCTGGCCTCTGGATCTGTGGGGAGCCCACCTCCATCCCTGCCTTGCTTAATTCAAACAGGCACCTCCCCATTTTTCTGCCAGGTTCTTCCTCCATATGCGAGGGGTCCCCCTTAAACATCTGCAAAACATCTCCAGCATCCTCAGCCCCCTCTGTAAAGCTCTCCACCACTATGGTGCCTTAAAGACAAAACAAAACATAACATGACAGCAGCCTAGATTGTCGTTCCCATCGTGCTAATATCAACTGAGCACTTTCTCCCACTGTTCCCGTCTGTCTCCATCCATCTACAGCCTCTCCTCACAGGCTCTGCTCCACCACTGCTGCAGGCTGAGCCAAGGGAGCTGCAAGGGCTGCTCAGCCTCTGCCACTGGCCAAAATCACCCTTTGGGCCACCCCAAGGGGAAAACACCTTGCTTGGAGCTGGTCTGAGGGCTCGGCACTCCAAATGGGAGCAAGGACTGGCTTTTTATCCCAAGTTTCTACAGCCCCAAGCACAAGAGAGTCTTGGTGCCTGGGTGGGGCAAAGCAGCAGTGTGGTAAAGCCCAGCAAGGGCTGGCAGATCGGCAGAGCCCATCCTACACTCAGAGACAAACACCCATGGACAAGGTTTGAAAGATGAGAAGATGGTGACTGATGCAGGCATGCTCAGTGATCTAATTCAGTCCCATCTTTCAGCAGGGCTTAGGTTAAGTCCATCAAACCCAGATCTTTTCCCCCTTCTTTTCACTCCCTCTTTTTCTGCTGACCCAAGTGTGCATCACTCAAGGCATGTATTATCAGCAAAATGCAGTGTTCTTCACAGAGCAAAGCAATCCTGCAACAAGGCAAAGAAACGGTTAGGCTAATCCAGGGACTAAGTGTCTTGTAGTTTTGCTTCCCTGGTAGGTGAGTGCTAGGGAGTCTTCCAGGGTTTTATTTTCTTTCTATAAGCAAGGGTTTGCTCCGCCAGAGCCACTATAGAAACAGTTGAAATAATCTGGCAGTGTTATCCTTGCCTGAAGGTGGGAGCTATACGATATTGTCTGGATTAAACTGGAACAAAATATAACCAAACCCCCCTCGTCTTGCTGTATTTAGCAGCAACTCTTAAGCAGCATGAGTTGGAACATGTCACAGCATTGCTGTCACACACCATCCCACGTGCATGTGGCTCTGTGGGGAGGGCTGAGTCCCCAATTACCTGTGGGACAAAATGGTTTTGGGAATGAGAGAGGAGCTTAAAAGAAATGCATCCATTAACCATGATTTGCTGGCGAGAGTTTTTCATGTGCAAGTAACAGAAGCAGGAAAATAGAGAAGGGACTTTATCATTACTCTGTTGCAAATTTAAATAAACATAATTTCTTATGCTCAAAGGACATTTTGATGAAAAGGTTAATGCTATTACAGGTGCTTAAAGGGCTCTAAAAGTCTTATATCACTATACGAGATGAAAATGTATAGAAAGAGACAGCGAACACTGTAATAACATCCTTCTTAGTTCCTTCACTGACAGATGCCCTGTTTTGTTAGAGAGCAGGCAGTATTTTTAAAAAGTTGAAACTCAGTCTTCAAGTTTATAGCTGTTCCTGTGAAAGAGAAGGTTTTTCTCCCTTTTTCAACCCTTTTTTCTTTTTCTTGTCTCCCAAATCTCATCTTCTCCCCCTCTCCATCACCCACCAAGTGAAGCATCATGGAGTATACACCAAGGGAATGTGGCAACACTTCTGAGGGCCAAATTCTCCTTTTCCTTCTTAACGAGATGATGAATTTAGTTTAGATTTTGGCATCTCTGTGCTAACAAAAGGGTTGGTCCTAACTGATGTGTTTTGGTACCGTGTTTGGAGAGACATTAGAGGAGGTACCAATACCTCCCAAGACTGGAATGGGGAAAAGAAGCAGCATAAAAAAATATTGCCATGTACTTAAAAAAATAAAAAAAGCAAGAGGTAGTTGCAACATCTTACCCAATTCTCAGCACATTTTAGTTCAAGGAACTGCGCGTGTACAACTGCAACTGCCACAAGCTCCTGAGGCTTGGACCAAAGGCATGAAGTCTGAATTTGTTGTGGAAAGGGATGGGGGGGGTATTTGTTTCTGAGATAAGTCAGTATGAGACAGTTGAGTACAAACCTCAACTGTGAGCCAAAAAGCCCAACCCAACCAGGGCCTGTTGTGTTTTACTAATTTGTATTGAGGATGGGTGAAATAATGAACTCAAGACATGCTTTTCAGGAAAAATAAATATCTATGGGAAAGAATTGTCAAACACACACACAAAAAAAGAAGAAATAAAATAAAATTAAAATAAAATAAAATAAAATAAAATAAAATAATAAAGAGCATGGTGGAGCCTTTGAACCAAGCAGTGAGAGCACTGACCTCCTGATGTCTGTGTACCCTTCCTGAATAAATATTTCTGTCATGCACAGATAAGATTATTTTTGTAACAAAATTAGCTTCTCTCCAATGCTCCATTGGTTTTGCTCTCTAGGCAAAATGCAGAATTTCAGTTGCTCTGTATTGAATGGGTAAGTGGAAACATCCCAGTGCTCAAAAATTAAATGAACAGCCTGATAAGAAAGTGGAAAATGTTTTTCTCCCTTCCATAAATCTACCTGATTGCTGCAGATGCCTGGTCTTGCATTTGCCTCTTGTCTTGGCATTGGTCTAACACCACTGATGGATGCACTGGTCAATCTTGAAATGTGCTGACCTTGGGCTGCATTGTTTTTTGCATGACTCCCACACCCCAAAGCATGCCCTCTATGCTTTGGGGTGAATCTCACACTTGGGGGTCATCCTTTTTTCTCCCATCTGATGGTGAAAAAGGGACCTCCAACACCCAAACATCATCTTATGGACATAACTGAGGACAGGACATAGCAATAGGTTACCATGTTCTGTAGGTCCCCCTTGCCAGGATACCTTTGCACTAGGTGTTTCTCCAGTGGATGGTCTTCTAATGATAGGAGATGAAGCAGCCCTAGGAATAGAGTTAAAGCCACTTTCTTTTGGCATCTCCAGGGCACTTGAGGACAAAGGTTTACATCCCCGTGCATTGCACATGTACATTGGGACGAAGACAACACATAAAGAAATCTGTGCCGCTCTGCTTCCTTCTAGTCAACAGCAAAACACTGGAAATACAGTCTTTTTTTTTCCTTTGTGAAGAAAAGTGCATTAAAAGCTGAAGCAAAGGACACTGGCTATCCAACAGCCTAGCTGAAGAATGCAGCCCATCTCCAGAGGAAGCTGGTGAACATTACTGCTAACATTGCTGGCTCTGATTTATAGATTGTTCCAGCTGAAGACTATTTACCCCATTTCCTCATGGTTGTCTCCTCCTAGCCATGTATTAATTAGATCTAGCTACTAGCCACACACCTCTATTTTCCTTGAGATTGTATTTTGGATACATTTGAGTTCATTTTTAATAGACTTGTGTCCTTTTAAACTCCCTTCACCTTTAAAAATCTTTTTCAAGCCAGAAAGGCAACAAACATCATTGCTGTTCTCACATACACATACCCACATACACATTGGTCATCCATGATGGCTTCTGCGGGTTTGCCTTAGTTAAATAAATGTCCTTCCCTCCACATTTGAAGTGTTCCCAGTGGAAAAGTCAGGTAATGTTATTTTGTTATCTAAAATGACCAATGAGTTTTTAAAGGATGACCTCCACATGTCTGTGTATATACAGACACACACGCTCATGCACACGCACATGCAAGTAGAAATGCACATGAAAGACCCCATTATGAGTTTCAAACTTAGGTAAACCTCCTGTAGACCTCATTAAGATTTGGGCTGGACTCAGCTCCAAGGTTCAAACTCCATCTGCTCCCCTCAAAAGATCTTTGTTTTTATGTCATGAGGCTGAGGAAAGCTGATACACTGAGATTTTTTGGCCCTCGACTGCTCCCATTCTCCTTTTAAAATCTGGTGTAAATCAAGAGCAAAGTGGGTCTGGGTTTACTAGGGGGCATTTGCAGTTGTTGGGAGCCGCTTTGGCTGACGTAGGGCTATAGCAACTTGCCCTTGCACAGCATTTTCTCTCTTCCCTGGCTCCAGTGCCATGCAGTAAGGATTTCAGATGGATTTTTCTCTGCTTGAAGCCTTTCACCCCCTCAGATTCAGGACAAAACCAGCAAGAAAAAAAAAAAGAAAAAACCAACATACACAAAAAATCCCAACCAACCAACCAAACAAATCACGCACAACCAAAAAAGAAAAAGAAAGTAAAACTCAGAAAAGTTGCTGGATTGCAAAATTCCAACTGGTTTGGACCTGTTGCTGGCCTCTTCTCATCCCCTTCCTTATCTCTCCCTCTGCCCTTTCCCTTCCTCTTTAAACCACAGAGAGAATCAATATGGTCATTTATCAGTGTCTTGTGGGCATTTGTGTCTCCCCAGTCCTCCTGTGCTGGCTTTCCACCCCTAACCACCCACAGCCCTCACACCAGCATCCCTGGTGGGTGAGGAATCCCTGCGGCTGGTACCTCGGTGAAGCAGGGTGGCGGGGCTGTGCAGCTGGGTGTGCACCACTGCTCTCTTCTGGAGGATTGTATATTATATTCTGCTTATTTATAGGAGCAGTGAGGTGGTTTTTTTTCTTTAGGTTAAAAACTGGAGATAAACTGATAAGAGCATGGAGCTCTGTGGTAACTGAAAATGGTTAATACACTCCCCAAAAAATCTCATATTCGGCTATAAACAACTCGTGCATTGCATTTTGTAATAAACTAACTTCTCCTCTCCCGCCCTTTGGTAGAGGAGGGGTGAATCCCTCTGTGGTATCTTGGTTGAGATGCTTAGTTAGGTTGGTTTCACTGGGTTGGAAAAATAAAACTTGATTTCATAACGAAAAGTGAAACCACAGACAAAATGGTGTTGTAATCAGAATCGAGGAGACAAGGGAGAAAGCAATCCCAGATGTGCTGGGGGGTGGTGGTGGGGAAAGCAGGACTTAAATCAGGTTTAAACAGATGTTCCAATGTCTGGATTTTGCCAAACATTTCATATTAAAAATGTCCGGGGTTTTTATTTGAACCTTGTCTGACCAGATGGGAAAAACCTGTTGAGATCAAATAAAAGCATCAACCTGCCTCTTTACCAGAGCACATGACCCCAAAGATATATATATATAAAGTCTGAAGGACTTCAATTAACTCCTTTTATTTTATTGTGTGGTTGCAGTTGTATTTTGGAAAGGTAGATCAAAATTTTGGGACATTGCTGCTCTCAGCTGCAGAAGTAGCAGGAAATGGGGAAGGAAAAAGAAGAGGCTATCCTTGCTGGGCTGTAAACCCACAAGCGATAAGATTTTGTTATCATGCAATTACAGGGAGGTTTAGATAATGTTGGGTTGATTTAATAAGATCTAAGCTGAACTTCCATACTCCCAGAAAAGTCTCTATCTCTTTAATTGCTCTGGAGAGAGGAAAAATTAACAAATTAATTTTATTCAAAGTATTGCGAATATATGTATTTTTATCTATATAACCCCAGGATGAAATCATCTGATAACTAGTGGCTATAACTTATAAATGAATATTGCTGCAAGAATGACCAGATGGACACATTCAACCACAGTATAAAACGCCAGCAAAACCAGACCTGCAGCAGAGGAAGATAACGGGGTGAAACACTGACCCTGCTGAAGTGAGCAGCAAAGCCCTGTGATTGGGAGAGGACCAGGAATTCACCTGGCTCTGTCCCTTATCACTGTGCACAACTGAGGAGACAGGGACACATCTGGGGGGAAAACCTGCAGTTTGAGGGCTGCTGCTGGAGTTGTGGGTCTAGATCACAGGGCTTGCAGCCCATGGCCAGGCATGGCTTTTCAGCCTCCTCTTCCCACATCCCTGCTCTGTTTTGAAAGAAAAGAAGTTTATCACTTGGGCAAAGGCTGACAGGGAAGATGGAGGATGGAGGAAGGGTTTTAGCCTTCAAAATGGGATTTAGAAGAGGGAGATGGTGGATTCCTCCCCAGAACGGTGATAGGACACCCATATAAGGTGAAATACAGGGGACCTAGACCCTTTTTACACACTCCAAACTCCTCTTGATGGTACTAACTTATCTAATACCTAATTCACTACTATCTTCTGTGCATAGTGTATAACATAAAAATCCATATATAAATACAAACATACATATATAGGCATACAAATGCAGGTACAGCCTAATTTATTAATATATTTAGAACATTGTAGTGAAGTAAATCAGGATTCATAAATACAAACTCAGGCTAATCAGTACAATTTGACTGCACACTGGCACTATTGTTCAAGGAAGGTCCCAGTCTCATTCCTTGCTTTGTCTCTGCCTGAGTATCTGGGTATTATCTTCTTTATGCCCTTAATGTCGTTGCCTGTAAAACAGTAAAAACTACCTTTGGCTACCCAATCCTTAGTGTACACAGTTACATGCTACAGCTCACCCTTTTTTCCACTTAAAAAGCAGCATTTCTACTTCAGATCATGTCTCCTTGCAAATCAAAAATGAAATAACCCAGCAGCCCTAAATGTATTTCTAATTTCCTTCAAATAAACCATTTTGCTATGTCTGGAAAGTATATTCTAACAAGGAAAGTAGGGAGAGCTATCAAGATATTTCTTGATCTCTTAATTTTATATTCATCATAAGAACCTCTTTTTAATTTTTTAAAATAATTTCTTCTTTTCCATTCTCAGATTCCTTTTATCCATATGATCTTCCTTCACCCACACCCAGCAGTAATTTGAAAAGTTCATGGTTTTTTTTTCAAGGAATATCTGTAGCATCAACACTGTACAAAAATACACACAAAGCTCTGTACAGAGCAGATATCCAGAGAAGCTGCCTACACTTAAAGCATGCTTTTTTTCAGAAGTAGAAAACTCCATAAATAAAGGTCAAAGCTGTACCCTGTAAATGGTAGGAATACAACCTGGGTGTGAATACTCGCTCTTAAATTCTTTGTAATCCTGGCAGGAAGTAAATGTCGTGTCAGAGTGGATCTAAAAGACAAATTGCTCCTACATTTGCAATCAAGGCTGTGTTAAACTGATGAGTCCAAAAGCACAGTGTAAATTAATAAAAGCATGACCAGGACTTTCAAGCAGATGCATGACACTGACATTTCATTTAGCTTTTCCAACTAGTTAAAAAGAAAGCTTAATCAGGATGCTGTTCCAAACACATGGAAATCAATTATTCTCTTTTATTTCCATAGAGTTTGGACAAGGTCCAGTTATTTAAAGAACAAATATTCACATTCCTGGGGCTGGCGTGACATCAGTTCTCAAACTGCAGAGAAGGTGCAGTTTGTGCTGTGCTGATTCATAAAAGGCATTTGGAGAAACTCATTACTTCTGTATATTAAATTTTAGCCCTCAGCTTGTAATTATTATTAGGACCATTCAGATTTATTAATTTTTAAAGAGGAAGAGGAGCAAACCCCTGTACTGCAAGCAAACATGCAGGCAGCAGAAGGAGCAGAGTTGGCCAAATCTCTTCTTGTGATGATGGGAGAAAATGAATTTGCAGAAACACTGAAGACAAAACTTACCTGGGCAAAGGAAGAGCATGTTAAAACACAGACCCCTGGGGGGACTTTGGGCTGGGAGGTTGGCTGGGCTCAGCTCACTAAGGGTGTGGAGGGGAAGGAAACAAAGCTATATCCAAGTTGCATGTTAATAAATATGCAGGAGGTTATTCTCCTGTTTGAATGCATAAATCTTCCGTGAGTGGTCTATGTGTGCCTGGAATGTGAGGAGCTGGGCTGAGCCAAGGCGAGTCCTGTCCAAATTCCACTACTTTCTAAACGATGCCTCATTTATTAGTATAGGCAGCTCTGAGTCCCCGGGGATTAACGTCTTGGCCACCCAGAGTGATTAGATTTGAGATCAGGAGGATCCCCAGAGTCTGAAGCTAGAAGCACTTCATTCAGCAGTGGCAGGGGCTTCAGATGCAGGGGAACTTCAGTTTTGTCAGATAGCAGCACAGAGCACCTCTGAAATGCTCCCAGCGTGGAGGAGCAAGACCAAGATAAATACAAATCACTCTTTTCACACCAGGTGTGAGGTGACCGAGCCAGCACAGGTACTTACAAATAGATCATGCAAGTTAGTGCGTTAATATATAATTTTTATCACTTTTCAACAATAATTGCATAATAATTAAAAGTGCAACAATTGCACTTTTTGTCACAGTTGCTCTGTTTTGCAGAGAAAGCTTTAACTTTACAAATATTTAGGCAAAAGAAGGAGGCTCAGCTGCAGGTTTGCTCTCTGCTTCACCAAAACCAAATGTTTTCCAGCAAGAGATCATCCTCCCCATAAATGTCCTGTTTGGTAGTGGTGGATCTTCCAGAGCTGAACTTATTTTTCCTGGTTACTTAATCCAAAATCAACTCTGTAAACTACCAGACCATGCACGGTGCTTCCCTAACAAGAAGCTTGATATGTAGCAGAGTGGTGAAAGAGTTAATAGCTCCATTTGCAACCAAAAGGAGAGAATCTCCACTTATACCTTCCTGAAAATAACTCTGGGCCCCAGTGCCATTAGCTAGATATATTATATGGGCATATATTTGAAATATCTTTGTTTGGAAAGCAGTCACACTCGTTATTCTGCCTAGATCTCTTGATTTTCAACAGGTAGCACCACAACAGGCGTCCTGGGTTCAGCTACAGCAGTCATTTTTCTCCTTCTTAGTAGCTGGTGCAGTGCTGTGTTTTTGACTTTCAGCCTGGGAACAATGCTGATAACACTGATGTTTTTAGTTGTTGCTAAGTACTGTTTACTCTGACCAAGGACTTTCTCAGTCTCATGCTCTGCCAGGGAGGAGGGGAAGCCGGGAGGAAGCAGAGACAGGACACCTGACCCAAACTAGCCAAAGGGGTATTCCATACCACAGCACGTCATGCCCAGTATAGAAACCGGGAGGAGTTACCTGGAAGGCCCAGATCGCTGCTCAGGTCGGGCTGGGTATTGGTCAGCAGGTGGTGAGCCTTGTGATGTATCCTCTCCCCTTGTTATTTCCCTTATCATTATTATTATTGGTGGTAGCAGTAGTGGTTTTGTATTATACCTTAGTTACTGGACTGTTCTTATCTCAACCCGTGGGAGTTACATTCTTTTGATTCTCCTCCCCATCCCTCTGGGAGCGGGGGGAGGAGGAAGGGGGGGAGTGAGTTACTGGCTGGGCTTAAACCATGACAACAGGAAATTAATAAAACTGAGGTTATCCATTACCAAGTCAACTGCAAACTAAATCTCATCCTATAATTGCAAGAAAACCTATCCAACTCCTCGTTTAGTGTTCAAACTTATCTGGAGGACACTAAACATAATTCTATGTTATAGATACACCAACTTATTAGCAAAGACTTGGGGTTAAAATCTTTTCCTCTTGTTTTTGTTTGCATAGGAGGGACGAGGAGGGGAGGAGACAGGAGGGAGAAGACAGCTTCTGGCTCCCCTGGCAGCGCCATCCGACATCAATTGTGCCATGGGGTTTCCAGGTTTTTGTGGGACCCTCCTTGAACATGGAAGAGAAATTACTATAAAATCTTTACAAAGACTTCCATAAAACCTCACTATAATTTGAGAGCGTTCTGTTAGGCAAGGGGGAAATTTTCAGAGACCCAGCTTGGAGGTCCAGCAGGAGCCAGGTGCCTCACCCTCCCTTGCAGGGCTCTCACAAACACCCAGGAGCAAATCTCTCTGCAAACTTCTGCAATTATTACTCTCTAACTATGGTCAAAGGCAGCAAAAATACATTCCTGCCTGTTTGCCATCCTAGTCCACAGTGGGGGTGAAACCATCCCTCCCTAGAGAAGCTAACATCCTTATTCCAGAGGCAGTTTGTATTTTTGGAAGAGAGGAAGGGTGCTCAGCAAGTACCATCCCAGTTTCAATCAGCCACAGAGGCTTCACAGGCTGAGAAAGCTGGGGCTGTTCAGCCTGGAGAAGGCTGCATGGAGACCTCATAGCAGCCTTCCAGTACCTGAAGGGGGCCTACAAGGATGCTGGAGAGGGACTCTTCATCAGGGACTGTGGTGGTAGGACAAGGGGTAATGGGTTCAAACTTAAACAGGGGAAGTTTAGGTTAGATATAAGGAAGAAGTTCTTTTCAGTGAGGGTGGTGAGGCACTGGAACAGGTTGCCCAAGGAAGTTGTGAATGCTCCATCCCTGGCGGTGTTCAAGGCCAGGTTGGACAGAGGCTTGGGTGACATGGCTTAGTGTGAGGCATCCCTGCCCATGGCAGGGGGTTGGAACTAGATGATCTTAAGGTCTTTTCCAACCCTAACTATTCTATGATTCTATGAGAATTAGGACAGTTTGGGATTGAAGAAAGAGAAGGGGAGGGAGGAGGAAAGGGGACCCGGGTATTAAGTGATAAGCAATTGAACTGTAGCTATTTTCAAGCCTGTAAGAGCAAAAGCTCTTAGAAATATGGAGGAGGTGGGAGATTTTTGGTGCCAGGCTCCAGGATGGACCATGCTGCTGCACCGAGTGCTCTCCTGAAGCAAGATAACTTGGTGTGTGCTTGTGATATACCCTGCTCAGAGCCCAGAAGATGCTTTCCCAGATTGATGGTGTAATCAGTGCAACTCAACATGGTTCAAGGGGCTGCTAAATCCACAGTGGCTTCAAGCTGGAGCAGGGAGGACTCCTGTCATCACCATTACTTTAGTCCTCTGAGCAAAAAATCCTGGCTATGTGACTTTTGGCAGCTTATCTCTAAAAGCAGAAAGTGGCATTGCCTCCTTTACGCTGCCTAAAAAACAGCTCTGCAAGCGTTTTGCCTTGCACCTTGTGGAGACATCTGATGCTGGGCAGAGGATGTACAGCCATGTGCAGTTCTCATCTGCTCAGATCCTATGGGAAAGGATCAGCGTGACTTATCTTATACAGTATTTGCAAGGTATCCTTTCTATTGTTTGCTAACTGCCATTAGGTTTGGACGGCAGGCGGAGGGGTCAGAGCCAAGGCAGAGAACAGAGATTTGCCGAGATCACGCAATGCTCCAAGCCTGTGGCTGCAGTAAACAGAGTCTCCTTAAAGGTCACATCTTCAGGCTCCCACTGCAATTGCCAAAGGAAACTGCAATCATTTTTCAGTCCTTTAAATGCTAGACTAAAATGTACTCAGACACAATTTTCCTACATGTTCCTGGTTTGCGAGGAGACTACTTAGAAGTCATTTCCTTGCCAAGAAAAGCTTCTCTTTCCTCCCGAACCTGGGATAGACCCAGGTAGCCCTCTGCAAAGTTAGGGGTCAGGACACAAGGGATGAGACCTTGCAACTGGACTACGCAAGGCACCCCAACGTAGGCACCTTTTGCAGCAACAGCAAAGCAATCTGGACAACCAAAATACTTTCTTTGCCATTCAAAAAAACCCTCCATCAGCAGTGTAAGAAGGACCAGCTCCGGGCTGAGAAATCATAATATCTTTCTGGGTAAAAAGTCATCGATTGCATCTCTTTTTCCTCTCCTAAATCATTTGTGAAAAACTTACATTTCTCACGACTGCTTCCACCCCACCTCCAGCAACAGCTGCATTTATAAAACCACTTTTCATCTGTTATTTACGGCAAGGAATTGGGTCTATTCTTGTCACTCATCGTCCCCAAACACCCAGCAAAAAACTCAGCTCTCTTGGCACGGGCTGCAACCCACCCGACTGAGGCACATCACCAGCTTGCAATCTTAAGTGCAACCCCAGTGTGAATTAAGTGCTATCAAACCTGGCAAGAAAAGTCCACCCATAGGACTGACCCTAAATGAATAGCCACTGTGTTTACATGAACCACCTGACAGATTGCTTCTCTCTTACCCAGAACCCTGACATGTGTCAATAAAAATCTCTGGGTTTCATTAGGCAGCCCCTGCCTGGATACATAAATAATAAGGCTGTTGTCAGATCTCCCTATGGTGTGTAAGGGCAGATCTGGAAAGCTGAAGGCCATGACCTTCATGTTTCTCAGCAGGGACTGAAATGCCCTTAGAGCCAAAGTAGTGGGAAAATGAAAGTCTATGTGTCATGGTTTAAGCCCAGCCAGTAAGAGAACCACACAGCCGCTCGCTCACTCCCTCCTCTTCTTCCTCCCCCACTCCAGGCAGGATAGGGAGGAGAATCGAAAGAATGTAAATCCCATGGGTTGAGATAAGGACAGTCCAGTAACTAAAGTATAAAACAAAACCACTACTGCTACCACCAGTAATAATAATGATAAAGGAGAGAATATAAAACTATAAAGTGAGGGGAAAAAAAACAACAATAAGCACAAGTGATATACAATACAATTGCTCACCATCCGCTGACTGATACCCAGCCCGACCCGAGCAGGGATCTGGGCCTTCTGGGTGACTCCCCCCCAGTTTCTATACTGGGCATGACGTGCTGTGGTATGGAATACCCCTTTGGCTAGTTTGGGTCAGGTGTCCTGTCTCTGCTTCCTCCCGGCTTCCTGTGCCCCTCCTCACTGGCAGAGCATGAGACTGAGAAAGTCCTTCGTGGGGGTAAGCATTACTTAGCAACAACTAAAACATTGGTGTGTTATCAGCATTGTTCTCAGACTAAAGCCAAAACACAGCACTGCACCAGCTACTAAGAGGGAGAAAAATAACTGTTACAGCTGAACCCAGGACACTGTGTTATGCTTTAACATGATACTGACAGGCAAATGTAATTTCTCAGAGTTCACTCCAGCAAACACTGATCTGTTTTATAATCTCACATGCTCGAGCACTGGCCTGGCTGCAGCTCCAAGGCTGCTGCAGGAGGGGATGGAGGTGCAGGAAGCTTCCCCTTGGAGTTCCACTGGGATCGTGGGGAGACCTTGAGGAGAGGGCAAAAAGGCACGGTCGTGTTTGGGATGAGGAATGAGGAAGGTTAAAAGGAGGATGAGCTCAGTGCTCTGGGAGGGTTTTTGTGGCACAGGGAGGTGTCAGAGGAGGCAAGCTGGGAATCCTCACCTGTTGCTGCGTTGCTTCAGCCAAGACTTGCAGAACTAAGCCAACCCCTGGCTTAGGGCTAGAAGATCACAGACACCAATATGGAGGATGACCAAATAGCGTTTTATTAAACAACAGCAGGTGCTTTATACCTTTCAGCCACACGGAAGTACCTGTTCTGACCCAATCAGAAGGCAGGTTAACAATTTTTACCTTTTATGGTATTGTCCAGCCTAGCCCCACAATTCCCCTCTCCATGCTATGGGGCTTGTGAGAGTACCTAGGGAGGGGCTCTCTCTTTCCGTACATCGCGATATCTTCCGGCCGCCATACCTTAACTACCTACACTCACCCTACTGTGGTGAAATCTTAGCAGGGCTGGGGAGAGGCAATGTGCCAGCTGAGAGGCTGCTGCACCACTGGGAGCTAGAAGTAGTGAAGTGGGAACGATAGGCTCTTCCTCTGACCTCCAGCCCCTTTCTACTTCAGCCATTTCCAGGAAATCCTTCCTTTCTCCTACCACAAGAGCTCTGCTTGGCCAGACGAGAGCAGGCGATGCTGGAGCAGCAGCCTGTCCCTGTGGTGTGGCCAGGAGGGACCCTGGACATGCAGGTCGGGGGGGTATGAAGAGCTGTTAGGGCTTTTCAGTGCTGACACTTCCATGGCTCCAGATGGGTCCACCCTGGTAGGACCAGCACCAAAACAAGCAATCCCTTTGCCAACAGTCTCCAAGCCACAAAACCCAGTTAGACCATGGCAAGGCAAGAGCTGGGGTGATGCTCATCATCTGGAAATGGACTGGCATGGAGGGAACGTGCATTGGGGATGCTTGCAAACACTGCAAGGACTGGAGGAGTATGTGAGTGAATGGCTTAGTGGGGTTCAAGGATGCTTTTACCTTCATCCCGGTATCTGCTCAAGGAAGAAGGATGCTGAGCAATGCCTGAGCATGTTGGTTACCTACCTTTTGTCAGATGAATTAACTATACGCACAGACTGGCTCAGGGGAGGGTTTCCCCAGCCAAGGTGAAGCTTCAGGAACAGTCAAGAGGCCTTTCAGCCTCAAAACAGGGCATTGCTCCCAAAAGGGTTTTTTTGGTCAAAAGGGCGGTGCGGGAGGCAGGCTGCTAACATGGGCGTTAGTGAGCGATAGGGATGGAAGTGCAAGGTACCAGACGAACATCCTGAATTTGAAGGGAGAAAAGGAGGTCAGCAGATGACTTTATGAGCTGTGGAAGTAGTGGCGGCAGTTTTCCAGGAGTACACTATGTCTTCTGCTGAGGAATGTATACCATGCTCTCCAGGCCGGGTGACAGAGTTAATCACCCAGCAAGCAGGAGGGACTGGGGTAGCCAGGGCAGGAAACGCTTCCCAGAGCAGCCAGGGGGCTGGAGACCGGGAGAAGCCCCAGCCCCACGTGGTGGGAGGAGAACCATCCCTCTGCATGTGTTGCGTACAAAGCCAACGCAGCCCTGTCCCTGTGTGGTCTAGAGAGGCTTGCGTGTGTGGTCCTGCAAAGCCCTGCTCATCAGTCCAAAGGCTGCTAACTGCCTGCTGAATGACCATGTCTGTTTACTTTAGCTCTGTCTGCACCAACTGAACTCTGATCACTGCCTTCCTCCAGCTGGGCCAGCTCAGGACCCCAGCATGAAGGAGAGCGGAGAGAGATTTGTACGTGTGAGGCTCCAAAAAAAGAATAGGCTGCAAATGGACTACAGTGTAAATTATGGCGAACAATTTATGGGCCATTTTCTCTCCCATCATTTATTCTCTGATCCCCGACCCCCCCTCCTCACTCAAACAGACCAGGTTCATAAATTGCCTGTGCTGAGTGCTGGCAGAAAGGTTTTTCATGTTCCTGAGAACTGCAATAAAAATATGCCTGTCTGTCTGGTAACTGTGTGTGCAAAAGAGGGGGAGGGAGAGAGGTGGGTGCCTGTGCAGGGTGTTCATGTGTGGGTGCGGGTGAACATGAGATAGTACAGTATGGGGGTGGTGGTGATGCAGGAGTGTATCATGACTGCATGTGCATGTGTGCCATGACTGCATGTGCATGGGCTGCAATTGCATGTGTGTGCTAATTGCACCTTTCTGCTGCAATCACATGTGTACTGTGACCGCAGGAACACGTGTGTGCCGTGCTCTGTGCACATGGTGACTGTATGTGTCCATGTGTGCATTTGCCAGGCAGTCATGTTCATGTGCACATAAGGCCAAAGGGTTCCTGTATGGGGCAATGGGCCATGGGCAGTTGTGTGTGCACACAAGCATGAGAGAGCATACAAGCAGGACATACTTTTCATGTGGACGGGGGAAATGGTTTTTCCAGCCCAGGGGAATGTTTGAGATTTTGAATATTTTTTTTTAAATCAAGATTAAAAATGCAAATCATGATCTTTAGTAAACACGCTCCCTAATAAAAAATACAGTGATTTTTGGACTGGATCAATCACAGTATTTATTCTGATCATTCCTAAATACTGCAAATACTCCAAGCTGGGAATTTCTTACTTAAAACCAAAACCTCTAGGCTATTGTTAGGTTAAATTTTGAGACTCAAAATGAACTGAGCTGATAAGCCCAGGGTACGGAATTTTTCAGTGCAATGAAATTTTGAATCAAGGAGTAAGTTTTACAGCTGTAATGGAAATAATCTCATTTCTGACAGCCAGTTAGGGAGGAAATAATGCTCAGCCACAGGATTCTTAGAAATCAGCTCTCTCCTTTTCATCACTTCTCCATATTCCCTTCTTTGAATGACATTATTCTTGCAAGAACCTTGATGGGAAGCAATAGCCCAGCAAATCCCAGGGTGTGCAGAGTGTAACCCACAGAAACCCAGGAGCTTTTGTCTGGGGAATGATATTTTTCCCCTCTAGGTCTGTATTTTTCCCCGACACAATTTGTTTTCTCTTGTGTCTTCATCAAAAATACTCTTGCAAGAGTTTGCACCCGTCTTTGCATCACTACCAGCTTGAAAAGCTTTTTATTAGTAAAAAGACTAGAAGGATGATGAACAAGATGCAGAGTGACATATGGGGGAAGAAATCAGGATTTAATTAAAGAAAATCAGAGCCCCCAAATCTCTGCATTCTGTTGATTTATAGTTATAGTTTTGTTAGGAAAAGCGCAGAGACCATAACCTGCTCAGACATTATTCCCAAACATGAGAAAAACTAATTTGGAAGAAACCCCGGACAAAACCCAAGCAGGGATGTGGGTGTGGATGTGTGTGGCAAAGAGAGAGGAGCCCCCAAAAAAGGGAAGTCTGTATTTATCCATGCTGTTGGCAGATGCCAGGAGTGTGTCTGGGCAGGGGCGGGCAGAAAACAGTGCTGGGGTGTTTCTGAGTCTGAGGATCAACAGCCCCGTGTGTGCCTGGGCTTTGTAGCTCTAAGTGCCTCTGTAGGGAACAAAGAAAGCGAGTAAAAATTGAATTATCAACTTAAGGTTGTGTCAGTTTTCCATCATAAATCTTTTTTTTTTTTTTTTCCAGAGGTTTATTACTCATCTGTAAAAATCCCTCCCAGCCTGAACCTTTGCATATATGATATGGTTTCAATGCAGGAAAAAAGCTTCATAGATATGTAATTTAATAAAGTATAAAGTTATCATCTTATGCAGAAAGAAATATTATTTCTCTCAGCTACACCAGAGGAATGGAATCTGGGGCTAGTGAGAGCAATGGCTGAAGGGGAGCTCTGGAAACCTTGTACTGTGAATGGGCAGCTTCCAGTGGGCCCCAGTTAAGGCAGGTCCCAGGCCAGGCACCCCCTTCACCACTGCAACCTAGCTGAGGGGAGACCCCACGTGCACGAGGGATGCTCTACTCCGTGCATCCCAGGGGCTACAGACAAACCCCTGCCCTGTACAGAGCATCCTTAGACATCGACCACCTGTGCTGTAATCAATCTTTATTTAAAATGAGTCTCTCCCCATTTTCTTTTTTTCACCTTCCATTTTCATTTTTTACATTCCTTTTCCTTTCCTCCTTTTATCCTTTTCCTTTCCTCTTTCCTTTCTCCTTTCCTTTCCTTTCTCCTTTCTTTCTCCTTTCCTTTCCTTTCCTTTCCCATTTTCACACATTTTTCTCTATTCTTATGGTTATTCTTACTTTTACTCGTATTCTTATCCCTATCCCTATTCCCGCTCAGCTGTTCCTTCCCCCTTCCCATGCGGCCGCGGGGGTCCCCGCAGGGCAGGGAGGAGCGGCGGGAGCCCGGGGCGGGGGTCGGCGGGACCGGCGAGGGGGTCCCGCCCAGGCGCCAGGCGCTGCCTCCGACCCCCGCATTAACCCTGCTGACACGGGCGGGAGCCGCGGGGCCAGCCTGGCCCCTGCTCGGCTCCGCCGCCTTCCCCGAGGGCTGCCCCCCGAACCCCCGAGCGCAGCTCAGGCGGGGGGCGCAGCTCCTGCCCCCCCCCCCAGGTGGTGCCCCCTGACAGCTCTTAGGGGCTGGCAGCCCCCCGAGGCACGGTTCCCCCCCTGCGTTCCCATTCTTACTGCTTTGCTCCTCTCTGGTTTGGCTACAACTTAGGGGAGATGAGGGGTTCGTTGAAATGGGGGGAGAAGAGGTGGTCAGGGACAGAAAACTGTCACAGTCTGGGGAAAAAACCCTCCATCCCACCAGGTTGTGTTGGTGACCCTGGGATGTTTCCCACTGCATCTTGCCCTGCAGAAATCCTGCCCAGGGCAGGGGGGGGCCCTGCTGCCACTGAAAGCCCAGAGAGATGCCACACAAGAATGAAGAATTTTTTATCCAAAAAACCCCCAAACAAAACCGCAACAAAGACCATAAGGAAATCTCCTTGCTGAGGGGGTGCAACTCCTTTTTACCTCCCTGCTCCATGCACCAGGGTGCTTGGCAGCCTTCAAAGCCTGGCAAGGGGGGTTTCTCCTCCATCCTCCTCTCCCCAGACCACATTTCTCTTAGATCTTGTATATCCTCCTTTTTCCTTTCAGCTTTAGGGCTGGGGTCTGCATTTGGCATGTGCCCACTTCGCTTCCCCCCTCCCAGGGGTGCTGGGGGGGGGAGGCCTGCTGCAAGGAGGGTGCCCCAGCCCCCCAAGAGGATGCGGGGTGAGGAGGACCACGCTGGGGATGCCCAGCATTACCCCACCATAGCAGGAATGAGGCACACGCAGGGAAGGAGGGAGAGAGGGTGGAGGGAAAGCTGATCCTGAAGTTTCCATCATCTGAAATTGAAGCGCATGTGCCTATAATGAAATATTTCCTCCCATTTTGTGGCAGCTCACTAATTCCTGATGGCAGGGAGCCTGGGAAAACAGATCCCCCTGCTCCCACCCACAGCGCCTGACCGACAGCCAGGGACAAAAGGGCTTCGTTTTGCCGGGCTGCAGCAGTTCCCCACCTCCCACCTGGACACCTTATAGCATCCTCTAAATGCAGCTGCCCCATTCCCCCTCCTCCAGCAACGGGAAATCCACATTTCCAGGGGTATGTTGGTGCAGGGCTGCAGCAGCCTGGCCCCCTAGCAGCACCCCAGTCCCCCTGGGTCCCCACGGTGCTGTGACCGGGGACACCACTGAGGGCTGCCACCCTGGCAATAGCCACTGCTTTCATTTACTTTGTAATTATGTGGTTTTTCCAGCTCCTCTAAATTTAATTAAACTTTGACCAATTTTCTAAGCGGGGAAAGAGAATAGAAAAGGGGTTTTGTGCCAGAACAAGCAGAGTAATAATACTAATAATAACAAAAAGCAACAACAAGCCCCTTAAACACTTACGGGCTGGGCTGTAGGAGTTCAGGCTACTGGGCTGAGCCAGGCAGAACACTGGGAGTCCTCAGGCCCCTTTGAAATGCTCCTGACACAGGCTCGATGCAGCTGAGGATGCCGGAAAGCTGCCACAGCATCAGATTTCCTTTTGAAATTGCATTTTTCCTAGCAAAGATAAGTGAAGCATGAGTAAATTGTTGGCTCAGAAATAGGCAGAGAGGAGAGTCAGATCAAAATGCAGCTTGTGCCTGGGAGCAGGAGGCATTGATGGGGAGCTGGACCAGCTCTTACACTACACCAGGAGAGAGCATGCCACAAGGGAGGAATTCCATGGGGGGATGCAAGACTTCAGCCAGCAGCCACTCTCAAACCCTAATTATTTCTTGTCTCCATTTGTGTTACAGCAACACCAGACCTAGACAAAACCTCTGTTGCGGTGGGTGTTGCATCCCTTGTACATAGACCCCACTCCCACCCCAGTGAGTTCCTGGTCTGCTGTCCTGACAGAGGGTTTACACTCATTTTAAGGCAACACAACCCCTCTCTGCCCATGCTGTGCGTGCCTTGCTCAGCTGGAGCTGATGAACAGGTCTTGCTATGTGAGTTAACACCTCCTAACAATCCACTACCTACCCTTTGATGTAAACCCACTGTTGGTTGTTGGGGTTTTTTTTGATCACAGATGCTTGAACCCTTGAAGAAAAATAATAATTTTCTCCCTCCTGCTCTCATTCTGTTCCCTTCTAGTTTGATCAAGAGTTGGTCAAAGTGTTTATTCAGGCTTAGCTCCTAAGATGCTGCTAACAGGAAGTTAGGATCATATAAATTCCTCAGCCAGATAAATGTCCTGTGTAATCCCATATCTGTCCCTGACAGTAGCCAGTACCAGATGCTTCCGAGGATGTGACAAGAAAGCTTTGCTGCATCTACAGATGGAATTACCTGCCCACAAAGGAACCATATTCCTGGTGCCTATCACTTAGGGGCTGGTTCGATGGACTTAAAAAGAAGAAAAAAGTCCAGAAAGTGAGGGCTTTATTAATTGTATTATTTTATTACTTCTACCTTTTTTGGGTCAATATGAAAGCAGCCTCAAGGTTTTAAGTCACCTGTAGCTGCAGATGAGGAGGCATGTGAGTGTCATGGTGGTGATTCCTGAATCCAGTCTTTGTGGTCCTTCCACACGTGGGCTTCGCTTTGTTCCCCTCATGCTTAATGTGTCATAAGAGTGGGAGGCAGGACCTTGGAAGTGTCCCACTAACATGAGTTTGCAATGAACATTACTCATTTCTTGGTACAAAACTTAATTGGGGGATTTCAGGACCTGATGCAGAAAGACCAACAGGGAAAATTACTGTGTCCAGCATTTTACATGGCTGCTTAGGATTGCAGAGGCTCACACTTATTAATGCTCTGGCACTGATTAGATCTAAGTTTGATTAAATGATGTCGGGAAAACAAGGCATCCTAGATTAGAAGCAGAAGGGAGTCAACAGGCTGCAAAGGAGTGCAGGACACAAACCATGAGCCCCATCCAGCAAATGGAGTCCAACATGTTTGTGCTTGTGATGCTCAGAGTCACTACTTAAGGGATGACCTGCTTAGTTGTTCTGGAATTCAAAGAACTGCAATAAAGTGTATTTCATGCAAGTGTGCCAGGACAAGCTCTTTTTAATAACTTCGGAAGGAGAGAATTCCCTGGAGCAAAGAGCTCTCTCCTTTCGCTGCAAGGTTTCCCCCTGTCAAGCACCCTGACAATATCCCCAGTCAGCACCAGTCATGGAGCCCCTTCCTCTAAGGAAAAGAAGCTTATTTAATAGCTACTTGCATGCATGGAGACACACACATTTACTCCTGTGTTCAGCTGGATCCCCACCAAGCTACATTCATGTCAAACCTATCAACACCACCATCGGCCCTCCAGTTGTATTCCTTGGCACCACGTAACTCTCCTCCATCTCCTGCTCTCTTCCTTTTTGGCAGCACAAAGCTCCCTGCCATCTCCAGCTCTCCAGTAAGCAAGGAGCATGCACCACTGTGCAGCGAGATCGAAGGGGAGGATGAAGCAGCAACAAAACATCCTTCCCATCGGCTTTTCATGGGAAGTCTTGTCAGGGCAGCAAAATTCCCCAGTGACATCCTGCAGGCTGGAAGATGGTGGCCATGGAGGTCTGAGGAAGGGCTGGAAGTCAGCCCCTGCCTTGAACAGTACTGGGAGACCCTCCCAGATCTTCTGGTCCCATCCCATGCCTGGGTCCATCCCTCACAGTAAAATATTGCTTTTCCTAGAGCATCTTCCCTTTTCCCACACCACAGGAAATATGGACAAACATCATCTCAGAGCAGACCCCTGGCTCCAAATGCTAAGGAGAAGCAAAGCCACCACACAGGTGTCTGCAAGCATCACTATAATAACAAAGAAAAAATAACTGGGCTTTCCCTCTTTATGTCAAAAATCAAGGTTGCTGAAAAGCTGCTCCCTCCTTCCATTCCCTGAGAAGACCTCGAGGTGAGACACCAGGGAGAGAGTAACCAGAGAACTCATATAAATGCCAGGCAAGTGAAAATGCTATAATTTGTATTTCTCCTTTCACTACTGATGGTCTGTCTTTGCAAATTAAATAGGAATTACTTGAATGATTGGGTAATTAATACTAATTCTCTTCATGTGTGAGCAGAGGTGTTCAAGGTGCTTAGTTTGCCCTAACTCATATCTTTCTTTATCCTTTCTTTTTAAACAGATTCAAATACATTTTGCCTTTACAGCAGCCACTTCTGTTGCTCTCCCCCCCCCCCCGTGTTTATTTATCTTATGTAAATGCATTTATGAGCTCAAAATGAGGCAAAGAGCAGCTTTCTGAAAGCACATTTTTGCCTCCATGGAGCATCACCGCTTTTCCCCTCTGGCTTCAGGGGCGGGTGATGCCACATCTGCGATGCGCACATTTTGACTCGCTTCTCTCATTCAGTGAATACTCTCAAGAGAAAAGTCATGTTCTTTGTTTTGTTTTGTTTTGTTTTGTTTTGTTTTTTCCCTCCAGTCCAAAGCTTCTCTGAGCCCAGTTGCTTTCCCAACCACCCCATTTTCAGACTTTCCAAGTTCAAAGAACCTCTTTATTTGGTGGTTTACTGGAAAAGTTGTTCACATCTATAAACAAAACTTACTCTTCCTGATTTTATCTTTCTCCATTTTATTGTTTCTGGTTGTTATTCATTTTGGCCGATACTTCTACAGGGACTTTCCAAAGAAGAGAATCCAAAGTGATATAAAAATGCATCTGAACAACATCCAGGAATAAGGAATAAAAGTGGGGACTGATTATAAATATGAAGCATGACTACCTTTTACTGGAAAAACTGAAACATGCAGGAAGAAACTCAGGCTGGATGAAATCAGCCTGGGAGAGCTCACCCTGAGGATGATCGGCTACCGTGCTTGGGTGTTTTGATGTCAGAGTGAGATGCAGGGAGAAAAGCATCAATCCCAACAATGCTTAAAAGTCTCCTAAAAATAACTTGCAAGCCTGAAAGTTTACCTGCTTCTCCCCTCTGGCTGTAGCAGTTGGCCTAATGAGAGATACTCCTCCATCCTACAAACACTGCTCCATTCAACCCTTGGTATGGCATTTTCTTTGCTTCCATGCTCCATTATTATCATCATTTTAAAGCACAATTTGGCTGCACACTGAGAGCCCAATCAACCTCAAAGCAGTCCTGTATGGGGGAAAGGAAATGCATTCAATCAGCTTGGAAGCCTGCAAGCATCCCTCTGATTATGAATCCCTTGGCCAAACCCTATAGATTCAGTTACAACTTCCCTTGTAGTTTTTGCTTTCCCATCCTGTCTTCCTGATTCCCTGTTTATGGAAAATTCATCTGATTTCTGTAGTCTGCAACCACCATTTTCTCTGTCTTTTTAAAACCCTTTCAAATGAAAAAGCTCACGTCATTTACTTATCAGATGGGACAGCGCAGCCTGATTTCCAGCAGGAACCAACCCCACACCGATGAGAAGGTCTGTAATTTGATGAACAAGCAAATGGGATGGACTGGGAGCCTCTGCGAGATGCAGACCAGGCAGGACAAGCCCACCAGCCTCTGAGCAGCAACCCTGACCCAAAGCACCCACCACCATTACTTGCTTTTTCTCTCTGCAAGAGCTCCTGGAAGCATCCTGGTTCAGCCCGTAATGCCATGGACAGGCAACCCTTGTCCTGGAGCCCCTCCAGTCCCATCAGACACAACCAGGCAGAGGTCTAAAGAGGCAGCAGCCATTGCACAGTGGTGTATGAGCAAATCTCATTGCAGTCTGCTTTTCCTATGGAGCTGGGTTACTTTTCTTTGATTTCTCTGCAGGAAAAGAGCTCACATCCACCAGGAGTGAAGTGCAGTAAATCTGCCTAAAGCAAGAGCAATCAAGCCCAGCAAATAATTGTACGTCTATAAACGTGCAGGGGAGGAAAGAAGTTTTCAGGATTATAACATACACTCCAGCAAGATTTCAGTGCTGTTAAGTGCAGCCCTCATCTCGCTCCCTAGGACAGCAGTGGATCAACCCCTCACATCCGAGCCATGTTTTGGCGTTTCTGCTCCTCATCCGGCCAATTTGGGATCTCATGCATCATCCCCAACACCACTGACTATGTGCATCTACCCAAGGGCTTAAAAGTCATGGCTTTAAAATCTAGTTGGGTTTCATTGTGTTTAAAAGGAAGTTTATAGGCAAACAGGATGGTTTAGCTGTCTGTAAATTCTTACATCAGAACCTGTCTGGATGTCAGCGATGGTAACATTGATCTCAATTTATGGCTTGTCAGGGGTTTATTAGGTCCCTGCTTGAAGGCTGTAAGTACCTTCATCCAGGTAGTCCCAGTTCCTGAACAACATATAAGAAGTAAAATATGGATGGCACATAGGGAAACTGGGACATTTCCCAGCTGCAGTCCATGGTAGCATTTCCTGGGAAGGACTTGTGCTTGAGCACAGAGGTCTGCACTGCATGTGATGGATGCAAAATCCCACGCTCACCTGATCAAGCCAGGTCTTCTGCAACTCATTACATGGTTGAGATCATGCATGGTGCAGAGCTATTTTCCAAGCCTTCAGGTAAATAAAGCCTTCAAAAGTACCAAAACCCATCTGCTCTTCCTTCCTCACATCCCAGGGCTTTATTTAATAAATCCAGTGTTGTTTTCTGCTTTTGGAGCATTTCAGCAACACTCTTTTCACTATTTTCTTCCCAAAGACTATGAGGGCCAGAAGCCAGGTCTTCTCCTGCTTCTTCCGCAGACAGGAAGGGATCCCTCATGAGAGGGACATTAAAGACGTGACCCCCCCGAAGCAATGGCCACATCAGGAGGACAGGACTGAGACAGGAAAGGGCAGTGGTCCTTTTGCTTGCAGGTAGCCACTGGCTGCCTTGGCAGGCTGTGTTTTGGAGGGGGATTTCTGCAGAGCTCCCTGACTCCAAATGTCACCTCTTTTGATGGCAGCAGTGCCAGTTCTACTTGATCTCTGCCCTTGCTCTTGGCTTTCCCTCTGAGCACAACAGGTCTGTGGCAGAAAGACCCATTTGCTTGGGGGAAGGCATTAGGATTTCTATAAACAGAGATTAAATATGATTCTTGGTGACAAATGGGTTTTACTGCCTGTGTCAGGTGTTGGCTGCCAAGTGCCAAACTGGCAACCTCTCTCCAGCAGTTCACATGTATAAGGCATCTGCACTCGTGGAATTGCTGTACTTTTATGGTCATGGATACAGGAGGCTTTAAACACTCTGGATTTCTGTGTATTAAGACGTGTTGGCTCAGACATCCCTCGGCTGCTCATAGGTGCTCCGGAGAGGGACATGGCAGGGCTGGCACAAGGCAGAGGCTCTGCAGTGTGCCTGCCCTTGGCTGTGCCATCCATCACCAAGGAGCTGTACTCTCCCCTAACATCTCTTCTCACAGGTCTGTGCTCCTTTGTCCAAATAAATAAATAAATGCTGCCTCTACTTTCAGGCCAGCATCCTTAGGTGGTGATGGCAATGATGGTGATGCTCTGGGCTTGTATAGAAAATGGTAGGAAATGGATTCTTACAGGACAAAAGAAGAAATTCCCAGGAGGAAACTGCAAAACCATGGGAAAACTCACATGGCTTTGAATGTAACCACCTTTCACCACTGTGGTAAAACCAAGCATTGAATCAGAAAAGCAAAAACCAAACTACTGCCAAAAATGTGGCTTAGGACTACTGGGAAATAGGACTGCGTTTGCTTTCTGTTCTCCAGAAATATATATATTTAATGCAAGGAAAAGCTCTGGGTTTTGAAGCAAAATTTCAGCAAGTAGAGCACCTTTTTGCACTGCAGAGGATTTAGATGGGATGTGACAACCCTTAAAATACACAGACTACCAGAAAACTACCTTTTCATGCCTCGCACTCGCTTCTCTAAGGAATACTGTGACTCTGTAGGTGTCCATGCCTGCTTTCTTTGAAAGGAATGGCAAAACTTGCATTGGCAAAACTTGCATTGACAAAACTAAAAGCAAAATTGAGCCCATTAACTGTAAATGCTCACAGGCAAACCCATATGCACTTCTTTGCTTTCCTGGCCAAAATTCTTTCAGCATGCACCTGCTTTCTGTTTGTTTTGGTGGAAACATGGAGAAGTTCTAACTTTACTGAAAACAGTTCTGATTTCTCTATAAATAAATAAATAAATCAAGTAAAGCATCAGTTGCTGATGTATTTCTCTCCTTTGGGTTTTAGTGGGGTCTCTATAAAATCCTCTGGTTGAGCCAGCTCCATTTATTGCCAGTATTGTGCTTGACTGAATGAAGGTCCTGCATGTTTTGTTTGTTATTCTGAGTCATATCACAAACATTTTAGCAAAAGGTCCAAAGACTTACAGGGAACATAGAGAAGCCAAAATCACCAGATGGAGAAAAGCACATCTTAAGGGGATGATGACATCTGGCATGAGAAGTAGAAGAGAATTAGTTTGGTTTGATCTGCCCTGTATTGTATCACTGCTTCTACTTGGCAGGAAATTGTTGAGGTTGAACTAAAATAAAGTTTTAGAACATTTTCTTTTTACACATTCTTTTGGGACCCCACATCTTTCAGTATGAAACCTATTAATTATAAATACATACACTCACATCCAATGTTATTATTTGGGCTTCATCCCACCTTTCAGAGGGAACCAGATGAAAGTAATAATTAGTTAATTCATCTACAAAGCAAAAAAAAAAAAAATAAAAATATCCCGCCAAAAAATCAAAGCTAGGTAAACAAACATATTGTGTTCTCATGGAAAACAACAACAACAAAAAGGGCTGAGCTGGAAAGCAGATTAACAGAGCTCTTCCACACCTCTGTCAAAATGGGGTGCCATCATCCACTGGCAACAAACAACACTGAGCGGAAACCACACCATCCCTGCTGTCCCTTAGGTTGTGTGTGGGGCAGAGCATCCCAGCTTGGTGCTGGCATGGGAACAAGGCAAGGATGCCCAGGGCAGTTTGGGCTGTTTTCTGCCTAACAGAAGCTGCCAGCCCTCAAAATTGGGTTGTTGATGCTGGAGCCTTCCACAAGGCTTCCATGTTTTTTTGCAGGGGCAGCAGAGCAGGAGAGCTAAGGGCAGCGACCTGTTTGCCAATAGAGGCTGGCAATTTCCAAGATGCCTCTTTGGAGATTAAGACATCATATCCCGAGAGTCACAGGGCTTGCTTCTCAGCCCTGCGCTGATCCAAAGTGGGAGGAGAAACAAAGGGAAGAGGACAGGACTTGCTGGAAAACTCCTGGTTATTAAAGCAACTGGGGAGTTATACTGGTAAAGCTTTAGGGCTTGGGGGAGAAACCATGCTTCCCACTCCATTGTGGGGCCATGAAAGTATCTCGTCCCCTAAAAAAATAAATGATTGTGCTGGACTTGACTGCTTATCATCCAAAAAAGTAATAACTACAAGGGGACCACCTGAGAGCTGGGTAAATCCAGAGTTTAGCTAAGGACAAGTAATTACAGCAGCTGCAAAGCTGGACCAACATGCTTTGAAGTTACGTGCATAAATGACTGCAGAGAGTTGTTGTTAAGCTGAAAGCTGTTCTCACCATAAACTCTAGTGAATGCAGGAGAGCCTGCAAGGGAAGACATGAGGACAGCACATATCCTGTTACATTTTTAACTTCCCGGATTCAATTTTGAACTCAACATGGAACCCACAAACAGAAGCCAGGAAAAATTAGCCTTTCTGAATCGAGAGAAATGTGCAAATAAAAAAAAAAGTATCCACCTCCAGTAAAATCCCAAGTTAAGCAACTGCCTAATGCTCTGTGAAGTTATTTCCCCTTCAGTCATGTATGCTTAGCCCTTGCCAAGCAGCTTTGCTTTAGTCTTAGATCAGGTTCACTATGTGCTAATACCCAAAGTTTGAAGTTGGTTAAAATGCACTTGGGTTGCACAAAACAGGACATGGAAGCAGAGCTGGATTGCAGCTCATGTCCTAAACTGTTGCTTTCAGTAGCTTTATTATTCTGCAGCAACAACTTTTTCAAGGAAAAGCCTTGACATCATTGTGCAGAAGCACATCTGCAAATCGAAGAGGATGATGCTTTTTGTTACAGGGGAGTCTGGTATTAAAAATGAGATGCTGTGGGCTGACACCAGTCCCAACAGGTCTTCAGCCAGGGCTGTGTCACTTGGGGAAGCGTGGTGGTTTTATGCATTGCAAAAATCCCAGTGCAAATCAGGACTCAAGCATTCTATATATTGTATGAATGTTTGGCAAGGGGCTTCCCTGCCACAGTGTACGGTGCAACACCCCAGCTGCAGAAATATATGTATGTACTAAATCAGTGGGACTGTGCATGGAGGTACAAATACACATTTTGGGGGGATATGGATCCTCCTCCTTGGGTAGAAGCATCTCTCTGGCTGAGATATCTTCAGCTAAGGACTTGAAGTTTAAAACAAATGCAGTGACTTTGCACTTATAGAATCAACTAGGTTGGAAAAGACCTTTAAGATCAAGTCCAATATTTACCCCAGGACTGCCAAGTCCACCACTAAACCACGTCACTAAACCCTAGGAAAGTCCATCATGTGAGAGCCCCATGTTTGCTTTGGAAACTTCAGTTCTGCAGAAATCCCACACAAGGTAACCAACAGTGTTTGCAAATCTGGCTCTTGGCTTACAGCGAGGGGTCATAGCCATTCCCATGGACCAGAACAGCCCTGGGCATTGCATGCTGCAATGGGTCATAAAAGGGTTTGGGGAAGAAACAGAAGGTGATTTTTTTGGGTCAAGCTGATAGTTTCTGCCCCTCTTTGAGACTGATTGAAGATGAGATACACAAACAACAAAAAAATGTTTTCAATCTGGACTGTCAAGTATAGAAAGATATTTGTGGTAACAGAGAAATTTACCACCCACTGCTGTTGCTTTGGTGTACGATTTCTGCGGTTGCTCTTTATTTGGAATAGGTCAATGAAAGAAACTAACACGAAAAAAAATTCCAAACTAGAAAGTGGGGTTTCCAGATAATGCATTATTTCTTAAGGGAAGAAAAAAAAATAGCCGCCTTGGATCACTCTTTTTCCAATCATGCTTTGTTGGCCTTCTCATATTTTCCAGCATTTTTGCAGGATCTGCTATCATTTGCAGCTATTACTGAGAAGGTCCCAATCCTCTCAGCTGTCCTCACATACATCCACATAGCAGGATCAGGTCATCATTTAGCAGTGCTGCAGGCCTAAAGCAAAACAAAACCAAAAGCAAAGATTGTTGCTAGTGTTACAGAAACCTCAATGGATTGTTCTCAAGGCTTGGTTCATCAACCAAAAATTTGGACTCTGGCTTATACAAACTAGCCAAAAGCCTCCTGAATTTGTGAAATTCATCTAGAGTTTCTGGAACTCTTGGAAAGAAACAGGGATGGAGAGATGTCCTGGGTTCAGCTATAGCAGTCATTTTTCTCCTTCTTAGCAGCTGGGGCAGTGCTGAGTTTTTTAACTTTCAGCCTGGGAACAACACTGATAACACCGATGTTTTTAGTCGTTGCTAAGTAATGTTTATTCCAACCAAGGACTTTCTCAGTCTCATGCTTTGCCAGGGAGGAGGGGAAGCCGGGAGGAAGCAGAGACAGGACACCTGACCCAAACTAGCCAAAGGGGTATTCCATACCACAGCACGTCATGCCCAGTATATAAACTGGGGGGAGTTACCCGGAAGGCCCAGATCACTGCTCGGGTCAGGCTCGGTATCGGTCGGCGTGTGGTGAGCAATTGTATCCTCTCCCCTTGTTATTTCACTAATCATTATTATCATTGGTGGTAGCAGTAGTGGTTTTGTGTTATACCTTAGTTGCGGGACTGCTCTTATCTCAATCCATGGGAGTTACATTCTTCCGATTCTCCTCCCCATCCCTCCGGGAGCGAGGGGAGGAAGGGGGGGAATGAGCGAGCGGCTGTGTGGTTCTGAGTTACCGGCTGGGCTCAAACCATGACAGTTCTTTTTGGCGCCCAACGTGGGGCTCGAAGGGTTGAGATAACGACAGATTTGACCAGAGTGTGTCTAATCATATTTGTGATAAGCACTCATTGTTACTACTCGTCACAATGGTGATTATTTGGCTCTCAGACTTGTTGCGCTTGATCTCAGAGTTTCAGCATGTTGTACCTTACTTACAGCCACTATTTGCTGTTTTAGTGTTTATCGGCTGGGGGGCCTGGGCTAAGGTTCTTGTTTCACTGTACTTCATGGTAATGACTTG
This sequence comes from Strigops habroptila, assembly GCF_004027225.2. NCBI lineage: Eukaryota > Metazoa > Chordata > Aves > Psittaciformes > Psittacidae > Strigops > Strigops habroptila. The sequence continues at coordinate 15,613,760 of NC_044301.2, forward strand.
TAATACAATAGACTCATTGATCAGGAAACTGGTCTGGTTTGTGCTTCCAGCATGGCCATCACCTCTATACATTGGGAGGTATATAATGAAATATTCTAGCAATTGCATATCTTTTTTTTTCTCCTTGGGGGGTCAACTTACGAAGGAAGCATTCTCTTTCAACCTCCGCTCCCCCACCAGCCTATTTGCAACAGCATTTGAGAGTTCTGAAGGTTTTAGATGGCCTTTGAATACCCTTGAAACCTGCGTGCTGATTGTGCTGGGGATCAGCATGTTGGCAAACATACGGAGTGTGTTTTACCCATGGCCATCCGGTCCTGGGAACATCCTATTTCGTTTAATCTCAAAAATTCAGCAGTATCAGGTTCGAATCTGGTCTAGGATTAGATGACAATATAGGAGGACCACCAAGAGATTTTCCCTGAGGCTGGACAGTCATGAGTGGCAGGGTGTGTGGGATAGTATGGGCAAGTATCTAGGCCAGTGGGCCCCTCCAGTGCTTTGGAACTTCACCACTGAACAAGTGCAACATCCGGAAAAACTAGTAAAACACTTAAACGAGGTGTGCTGTCGTCCTGGTTATACCAGAGAGGGACAAATCATGGCAACGTGCTGGGGCTTGGCCTATGCCTACAGAGCCCTGCTCAACACTATCCAGCACCTTCAAAGGGAAAAAAATGTCTCTGGATCTGATGGCAAAGCAACAGACAACGCAGCTATGCCAACTACAAGCACAGCAGCTACTCAGACCCTGACCACAACAGACAACACAGCTACTCCAAGTACAGCAGCTACATCAACCCCAGTGACAAGAACAACAGCTACTCAAACCCTGACCACAAGAGACAACGCAACTACTCCAACTTCAAATACAGCAGCTACACCAACCCCAGTGACAAGCACAGTAGCTACTCAAACCCCGACAGCAACAATGTGGCTACTCCAAGCACCGCAGCCACACCAACCCCAGTGACAAGCACAGTAGCTACTCAAACCCCGACAGCAACAGACAATATGGCTACTTCAAGCACCGCAGCTACACCAACCCCAGTGACAAGCACAGTAGCTACTCAAACCCTGACAGCAACAGACAATGCAGCTGTTGGTGTTACTCAACTCCCAAGCACAACAGCTGCACCAACCCCAGCAATAGACATCATTGCAACCACTCCAATCCTAGTGGCAGACACTGCAGCCACTCCAACCACAGTGACAAACACTGCAGCTAAACCAAATGGCCAGTTTGTGACAATGTCTGTTGCCCCTGTAAGAAAAAGCAGACGAGACGCACAAAGAGCAACCCGCGAAGCGAAGAAAGATGAAGACCCAATGCCATTACTACATGCAACAGCATCTGAACAAGAGTTACTACTACGTGGATCAGAGGAAGAGGAAGAAGAAGAAGAGGTCACTTCTCGACCCCGGACCTCAACCGAACTGCGGAATATGCGAAAAGATTTCACCCGTCTTCCAGGGGAGCACATTGTCACCTGGTTGCTCCGATGCTGGGACAATGGGGCCGACGGTCACGAACTAGAAGGTAGGGAAGCCAAGCAGCTGGGATCACTTGCTAGGGAAGGAGGAATTGACAAAGCGATTGCAAGAGAGAAGCGAGCCCTCAGTCTGTGGAGGCGGCTCCCGGCAGCTGTGAAGGAAAGGTTTCCCTACAAAGACGATATTACGAGTCGCTCAGCCAACTGGACCACGATAGAGAAAGGCATCCAGTCCCTGAGGGAATCAGCCATTCTAGAGATGATCTATCGTAGGCCGGATGCCAGGAACACATCCATAGATCCAGATGAAGTCGAATGTACACGACCCATGTGGCAGAAACTTAGACGGAGTGCGCCATCATCGTATGCCCACACATTGGCATCAATGACCTGGAATGACGGAATATCACCAACAGTGGATTACCTGATTCGTCAACTCCGAGAGTTCGAAGGCAATCTCACCCCTTCCATCATTTCAGCTGTGGAAAAACTGTCCCAGGAGTTCAAACACTTGAGAGACGATTTATCCGATCTATCCAGCTCCCCATGCGTACCAACCCATGTCTCAGCTATTAACAGAAGGCGCCCTACTGCTCGAGAAAGAAAATAGTGGAGGTACACGCCACGGGCCACCCTATGGTTTTACCTGTGGGATCACGGAGAAGACATGAGAAAGTGGGATGGAAAACCTACCTCAGTTCTGGAGCAACGGGTGCGTGAACTGAAGAGGAGAACAATGGTCAAGGATGATCCTCCCAGGAAAGCTGCTGCTCCAGTCTCTGGTGAGCAGTTTCCCAGATGGAGTGAAAGAGCTGATTTTACTCCAGCTCCTGTGATAAGGAATACTAATCCCTTTGTACAAGACAGAAGTGGAGAATTTTATGATCACTATTAGAGGGGCCCTGCCTCCAGCCAGGTGGAGGAGAGGGATAATCGGGTTTACTGGACTGTGTGGATCAGATGGCCTGGCACATCAGTCTCACAGAAGTATAAGGCTCTAGGAGATACCGGTGCACAGTGTACTCTGGTGCCATCAAGGTACCAAGGGGTGAAACCCATTTATATTTCTGGAGTGACAGGAGGATCCCAAGCGTTAACTATGCTGGAAGCTGAAATCAGCCTGACTGGGAGGAAGTGGCAAAAGCACCCCATTGTGACTGGTCCAGGGACTCCATGCATCCTTGGCATAGACTATCTCAGGAGAGGGTACTTCAAAGACCCAAAAGGGTATAGATGGGCTTTTGGTAGAGCTGCCTTGGAGACAGAGGAAATTAAGCAGCTGTCCACCTTGCCTGGTCTCTCAGAGGATCCTTCTGTTGTGGGGTTGCTGAAGGTCGAAGAACAACAAGTGCCAATTGCGGCCACAACAGTGCACCGGCGGCAATACTGCACCAACCGAGACTCCTTAATTCCCATCCATAAGCTGATCCGCAGACTGGAGAGCCAAGGAGTGATCAGCAGGACCCGCTCACCCTTTAATAGCCCCATATGGCCAGTGCAAAATTCTAATGGAGAGTGGAGACTAACAGTAGACTATCATGGCCTGAACGAAGTCACACCACCATTGAGTGCTGCCGTACCGGACATGCTAGAACTTCAATATGAACTGGAGTCAAAAGCAGCCAAGTGGGATGCCACAATTGATATTGCCAATGCATTTTTCTCAATCCCTTTGGCAGCAGAATGCAGGCCACAGTTTGCTTTCACTTGGAGGGGCGTCCAGTACACTTGGAACCGACTGCCCCAGGGGTGGAAACACAGCCCTACCATCTGCCATGGATTGATCCAGACTGCACTGGAACAGGGGCAAGCTCCAGAACACCTGCAATACATTGATGACATCATCGTGTGGGGTGATACAGAGGAAGAAGTTTTTGAGAAAGGGAGGAAGATAATCCAAATCCTGCTGAAGGCCGGTTTTGCCATAAAACAGAATAAGGTCAAGGGACCTGCACAGGAGATTCAATTTTGGGGAATAAAATGGCAAGATGGACGCCGCCAGATCCCCACAGACGTGATCAACAAGATAACAGCAATGTCTCCACCAAGTAACAAGAAAGAAACACAAGCTTTCGTAGGTGTTGTGGGGTTCTGGAGAATGCACATCCCAAATTACAGTCTGATTGTAAGCCCTCTCTACCACGTGACCCGGAAGAAGAATGATTTCAAATGGGGCCCTGAGCAACAACAAGCCTTTGAACAAATTAAACGAGAAATAGTTCATGCAGTAGCCCTTGGACCAGTCCGGGCTGGGCCAGATGTGAAAAATGTGCTCTATACCGCAGCTGGGGAGAATGGTCCTACCTGGAGCCTCTGGCAGAAAGCTCCAGGGGAGACTCGAGGTCGACCCCTTGGCTTTTGGAGTCAGGGATATAAAGGATCCGAGGCCAGCTATACTCCCACTGAAAAAGAGATACTGGCAGCCTCTGAAGGGGTTCGAGCTGCCTCAGAAGTGATTGGAACTGAAGCGCAGCTCCTCCTGGCACCCCGGTTGCCTGTGCTGGGCTGGATGTTCAAAGGCAGGGTCTCCTCTACACATCATGCAACTGATGCTACATGGAGGAAGTGGGCTGCACTAATTACACAATGAGCTCGAAGAGGAAACCCCAGTCGTCCAGGAATTCTAGAAGTCATCATGGACTGGCCAGAGGGCAAAGATTTTGGGATGTCACCAGAAGAGGAGGTGATGCGTGCTGAAGAGGCCCCACCATATAAGGAACTGTCAGAGAGTGAAAAGCAATAGGCCTTGTTTACTGATGGGTCCTGCCATATTGTGGGAAAGCATTGGAGATGGAAGGCAGCTGCGTGGAGTCCCCTGCGACAAGTTGTAGAAACTGCTGAAGGAGAGGGTGAATTGAGTCAGTTTGCAGAGGTGAAAGCCATCCAGCTGGCCTTGGACATTGCTGAACGAGAAAAATGGCCAGTACTTTATCTCTCTACTGACTCAGGGATGGTGGCAAATGCCCTGTGGGGGTGGTTGCAGCAATGGAAGCAGAGCAACTGGCAACGCAGAAGTAAACCCATCTGGGCTGCTGCATTGTGGCAAGATATCGCTGCTCGGGTGCAGAACCTGGTGGTGAAGGTACGCCACGTAGATGCTCATGTACCCAAGAGTCGGGCCACTGAGGAACACCAGAACAACCAGCAAGTGGATAAAGCTGCTAAGATTAAAGTGGCTCAGATGGACTTGGATTGGCAACATAAGGGTGAATTATTTTTAGCCCTGTGGGCCCATGACACCTCAGGCCATCAAGGCAGAGATGCAACATATAGATGGGCTTGTGATCGAGGGGTGGACTTAACGATGGACACTATTGCCCAGGTTATTCACGAATGTGAAACATGTGCTGCAATTAAGCAAGCCAAGCAGTTAAAGCCTCTCTGGTATGGAGGACGAGGGCTGAAGTACAAGTATGGGGAGGCCTGGCAGATTGACTATATCACACTCCCACCAACCCCCCAAGGCAAGCGCCATGTGCTTACCATGGTGGAAGCAACCACCGGCTGGCTGGAAACATACGCTGTGTCCCACGCCACTGCCCGGAACACTATCCTGGGCCTTGAGAAACAAGTCATGTGGCGACACGGCACCCCAGAGAGAATGGAGTCAGACAATGGGACTCATTTCTGGAACAACCTTATAGACACTTGGGCCAAAGAGCATGGCATTGAGTGGGTATATCACATCCCCTACCATGCACCAGCCTCTGGGAAAATCCAACAGTACAATGGGCTGTTAAAAACTACACTGAGAGCAATGGGTGGTGGGACTTTCAAACACTGGGATACACATTTACCAAAAGCCACCCGGTTGGTCAACAGTAGGGGATCTGCCAACAGGGCTGGCCCAGCCCAATCAGAACTTTTACGTACTGTAGAGGGGGATAAAGTTCCTGTGGTGCACATCAAGAATTTGTTGGGGAAGACAGTCTGGGTTATTCCTGCTTCAGGTAAAGGCAAACCCACTCGTGGGGTTGCTTTTGCTCAGGGACCTGGATATACTTGGTGGGTAATGCGGGAAGATGGGGAAGTCCGATGTGTACCTCAAGGGGATTTGATTTTGGGGGAAAACAGCCAATGAACTCAATTGTATGCTGTTGCCTGCTCTATAACACTTTTATAGCCCACCAGCTAGATATCTTCAGGTCGCCAGCAATTGACCCTGACTTCCCTCCGATCATCACCTCAACAAAGAAAGAATTTTGAGGAAACCAGACGAGCTCAGCAGTGACCGGACGAGTTTGGTGGTATCATCAGCAGGCAACAACCCAACACTACATACCGTCCCTCCTGCCCTGAAAGACTATTACAAGAGATGGAGCTTGACATCATGGACTGGATGAGTTCAGCAATTTTACAGGGATTGGTCCATGGACTAGGGAATGATATCTTTCTCTGTGTGTGGGTGTGGGTGTATATATATGTGTATATATGGGACAGGGGTGATGGTGTGTTGAGAGATGTGGGATCTGAGCATGACGTGAATGGTATGGAATAAGGGGTGGATACTGTCCAGGGTTCAGCTATAGCAGTCATTTTTCTCCTTCTTAGTAGCTGGTGCAGTGCTGTGTTTTTTAACTTTCAGCCTGGGAACAACGCTGATAACACTGATGTTTTTAGTTGTTGCTAAGTAATGTTTATTCCAACCAAGGACTTTCTCAGTCTCATGCTTTGCCAGGGAGGAGGGGAAGCCGGGAGGAAGCAGAGACAGGACACCTGACCCAAACTAGCCAAAGGGGTATTCCATACCACAGCACGTCATGCCCAGTATATAAACCGGGGGGAGTTACCTGGAAGGCCCAGATCACTGCTCGGGTCAGGCTCGGTATCAGTCGGTGGGTGGTGAGCAATTGTATCCTCTCCCCTTGTTATTTCCCTTATCATTATTATTATTGGTGGTAGCAGTAGTGGTTTTGTATTATACCTTAGTTAGTGGACTGTTCTTATCTCAACCCGTGGGAGTTACATTCTTCCGATTCTCCTCCCCATCCCTCCGGGTGCAGGGGGAGGAAGGGGGGGAGTGAGCGAGTGGCTGTGTGGTTCTGAGTTACCGGCTGGGCTCAAACCACGACAAGAGATTTTGCTTTATATTCCTGGAATTTTCTGTGGTCCAAGGAGTAGACAGTGCCCTGATGTAGTGGAGGAACTGCAGAGCTACAGTTTTGGGAGATCATGCAAGACCATGCATCGCGTTGTCAGGAGCTACAGGAGAGTTAATGCTGTCTTTACCCTGACATGCCCCCCCTGACTTTTACCCCTTCATTTAGGCCTAAAAAGAGGAGCATGTGCCAAGGTTTGCTGCAGAGTTTGGGGGCTCAGGTGTTATCTGATTTATGCTTCTGGTGCAGGGACCCTGAATATTTCAAAGTCATGGTGTTGCTCTCCAAAGCCAGCACTATGTCATGCACCTCCAAACCCCATCCAAAAGCTCACACTGGACTTTCCTGTGGGTCCTGTCTCATACTAAAACACCCAAAACTCCATGTAAGGAGCATGAACCAAACCCTGATCTCACCTGCATACCTTCGAGGAGAGAGCTGTTGTCATGGTTTAAGCCCAGCCAGTAACTCAGAACCATGCAGCCGCTCCCTCCCTCCCTCCCTCCCTTCTTCCCCCTCCCATTCCCCAGAGGGATGGGGAGGAGAATCAAAAGAATGTAACTCCCACGGTTTGAGATAAGAGCAGTCCAGTAACTAAGGTATAATACAAAACTACTACTGCTACCACCAATAATAATAATGATAAGGGAAATAACAAGGGGAGAGGATACAATTGCTCACCACCCGCCAACCGATACCCAGCCCAATACGAGCATTGATCTGGGCCTTCTGGGTAACTCCCCCCAGTTTCTATACTGGGTATGACGTGCTGTGGTATGGAATACCCCTTTGGCCAGTTTGGGTCAGGTGTCCTGTCTCTGCTTCCTCCCGGCTTCCCGTGCCCCTCCTCAGTGGCAGAGCATGAGACTGAGAAAGTCCTTGATCGGAGTAAACATTACTTAGCAACAACTAAAAACATCAGTGTTATCAGTGTTGTTCCCAGGCTGAAAGTCAAAAACACAGCACTGCACCAGCTACTAAGAGGGAGAAAAATGACTGCTACAGCTGAACCCAGGACAGCTGTGAATTACAAGGTCTACTTCTTTCCACCCATGCCACCACAGATTCCTCATGCCCCACTGCGCGTGAACATTTTGAAGACCCTTTCATTGAAGGGGTGATGTCCCTTCCATTGTCCAAAAGGAGGACACTAAATCCATGGCCGCCTCCTCAGAGCACTCAAAACAGGCAGTGTGCTGGCTCAGACGTCGAATTATTTCTCAGTGAGAATTAGGAGGCTTGTAAGAGAGTGTTCACATATGCTGCAAGCAAAATTTCCTTCCAGAGGGTTGCATGAGGTTTCTGACCACTGTATCTGTGTGTTCTTGAAGATGACGCATCGTGTTACTAATTCCCCTAATTGCATGTCTGGGCTAGAAACAGACTGAGTTTTCCTAAGAAGTTACATTCTTAATAATGTTCCTTAAAACACTGTGGTAAATTCAAGTAAATTTTTAACTGATGCACATACATTATAAATCAAGATATACATGCAGATAATGTTTACCTTAAGCTTGTTTATCTGACTCTGCCTCTCATTCGTTCCGTGCTTTGCCAAAATGCAGTGATACAAGATAAAGTGACTGGAAGAGATTCAAACCTTCCTTCTTCAGGCTCCTACTGCATGGAGCATTTCCAGGAGTTCAATGCCCCCAAAATAGCCACACACAATACTCTTTTCACCCAAAAATTCTACTAGCAAAATGGACAACTAGATGCAGCTTCCCCTTCTCTTCAACAGCCCAAATATTGTGCCATGGTGAGGTGGATTTGCTCCTGACTGAGTGCACATTTGAAGGTGGTCCAGGAGCAACAAGCCTTGGGGTAATCTTGGATGCAGGAGAGTTTGAACTGATGCACCAATTTTCATGGTGTGTCAGGGATATACAGCCCTGCCTGGATGTATTTTGATAATCTAGGGAAATTTTTTTAGGTTAAAACTTTGTTGTTGCTCTAGAAACAATCCCCTGGAGATCCCCAGTGAGATGCTGGAGGTGGGCACTAGCCCCAGGGGCTGTGAGACATCCCCGACTCACCACTGCACTGGCTGCCATCCCCTCCCACAGGGATCAGTGGGACAACGAGGGTCTGAGTCATTTGAGGGGAGGACACAGCCTTGGCAGTGGAGACCAAGATGCATGGAGGCACTTGACATAGAAATGAAGCAATCTGGAAGGTGGAGTCTTTGACGGGGGTGGGTGTTGACTTTCCAAATCAGTTTTGGGTTTTTTTTCAACTGTGAATATCAGTCCTGCAATTTCCACAGAGATCAGGAAATGACACACATGTGCATTGTTGTCACCTCCAGAAGGAGCGGGGAGGCTGCTTTTGGCCATGGCTCAGAAGCAGTGAACACGCACTTTTGGGAAAAGCATTATCTCACCCCTGAAAGGCCGCTTGCAGAGGGAAGCAACTTGCTTTTCTCCTTTTAATGCCAGCATCTTCACTAAAGCACCAGGAAAAATTATAAACACTCATCATGGAGAAAATGTCCTTTGGAAACGTAAAAAAAGTGGAAAGAAAATACTGCTCAGGAGGCAGCCAGCCCAGGAATGGTATTTTGAGGGAGATTCCCCCTGTGTTTCTGAATGTTGCCACTTTTTCTCCCCATTTTCCCTTTCCCCACCAGCACCACTTTGGGATGTCCTGCAGCATGGGTAGCAACATCCAAGGTAAATTCTCTGATGGATGTCATTTTCTTCCAGTGATGAGTAAGTCAAAAGATCACCAGTTACCAGTAAACATGATAAATCACCAAACATTTACACATCCTCCCAAACCCTCTGGCTACACAAGTGGCTGGTTGCAGAGCTCAAGTGCAGTGCAGGTTGAAATGGATGGCTCCTGACAACATTTTTCATTACACTGGGTTCACCTCCTTTCTCAGATCTCCATCTACCCTCTGCTGGACTCCACCAATGGAGCCAACCTTCATTTCAAGCACTAGTGAAATGCGTATTTACCAAGGATTTTTATTATTATTATTACTACTATTATTATTTTCTGTTGGACAGCTTAGGAGGCAACAGAGGAGGGAAGGAAAATATGTTTTAGATATTTGAAGTGCATCAGGTGTGATGCCCCTGGAGCAGCCCCTGACATGCTGGAGTAATGAGCTCATTGCAACACACAGGAAGATGCTTGCATCACTTCCCAGCAGCACATAGGTTTTCCTTTTCTGGGTGTTGAACACTCCAAACCTGAAAACAGTGGATTTTTATCATTTTTTAAGAGGTGAAGCTAAGATATCTTGCATTTCCAGAGACCAGTCCTAAAACCAATAACGACACTTCTTACCATTTTCCTTCTCCCTTCGGTTATCTCCTCCTATTAAGATTAGCTAGATCTGCATTAGCTAAAATGCTTTCAAGAGCTCTGTTTTGCCACCAAGATCATTATAGGGCAAGAGACTTAACTGCGAACATGTCTCAGGCCAAAGGCAGTGATGCTCAGGAGGGAGAGGAGCCCTCTTCCACCCCACGAAATGCAGCCAGAGGAGCTGTAGAGAAGTGTTTGCATCTTGCTGTGACTTTGCTATGAATAATGGGTTTCCTGTTTGTTGGGACTGATGAGCTGGAGCAAATAATAACAGTTAAAGTAAAATAAAATAAAATTGGATAGCTGGCCAGAAATGAGTGTAACATGCTTTTTAAGGATAGGAATCTTGTGTGGTAAATAAAATTGAAGCCCAAACTGGTTGTTTTTTGGTTTGGGGTTGGCTTTTTTTTTCAGAGCCAAGTGAGTTCAGCTCTGGACAGTGTCCAGGGAACCTTTATTATTAGAGAGAGAAATGAAGGGGAGAGTTTGAGGAGATTCTCCCTCCCACAAGTAAGAAGGGAGAGGCTGGATGGAGGCAACAGCCTCCTGCTCCCATCTGCAGCACTTCACCTTTGTGCTGAGTTCACTGGGGGTGGCCAGGTCCAGAAAGTCCCCTAGAAACCTTTAGGAGATTTTTTTTCCCCTCATATATAATTTTAAAAAGGCAAACAAGCTCTTGAATTGCTCTTTACAGAGAAATCCAAGCCCTGTTCTTCATGAACGAAGCCTGAACCTCTCTGACCACGCAGATTAAAATTAAAGACCCCAGCATCTCCATGTGGCATGCCCTGATTTACACGTTCCTCCCCCAAACCACCCCATCATAAGGGCTGCTTTGGATGCTGGTGGAGAGATGCCATCCCCTGCAGGCACCACTTTTCAGACCCAGACAGCTTGGCATGCTGAAAAGCAACCTCCAAGGTGTTTGCCTGCTCTTCCTTGATTGCTTAGTGCAAGGGATTTTTAATGCAGGCTAAATTAATGCATATTTGAAAGTTTAGAGTTTGCTTACAGGCCTCAGATGGTCAAACCCAAGGAACTTGCATTTTGTGGCAGTGTCGCCATCGGGGAGTTTCCCTCCACCGCAAGCCCAGTCCCACTTCACCAAGCTCCGGCAGGCAACCTCATAAAGTTGTGAAAGACACTCATCCCGTGTGCCCTTAATTAATGACACACATCTTTATTGAATTATGCACCCTGGTTTTTCCCAGCTTCCCCTCTCCAGGCTGTGGCAAGCCCTTGGCTTGTTTTCTAGCAGTGACCTGGGGCAAAGTGGCAGCCATGGCATGTGGTCCCAGTAAAAAGGTGGCAGAGTAGGTGTTAAAATTTACCTGTACCATTCCCCTGCCTTCCCCTGCACTGCTGAAAGCAGCTGGGTTGTGGCAGCTCCTAAAACATGGAGGGGATATTGATACCAGATGGGTAACTGTGGGAGGTATTTTGCATGCTGGAGGCGCTTCCTTGAGATGCACAGTGTCTTCCCCATTTCTCACCCTCTGTTTCTATAATAAGAGATGCTAAACCCTAATAGAAAGCCTCCTGGTCAGTCGTGTTGGGTTGCTTCCATTCCTGCTCTCCTGGTTCGTTCTCTGCTCCATTTTCCCCTAAGTTCACCTCATTTTTCCAGCTCCTGTCACATGGTGGGAATCAACCTCTCCCAAACGTCCAGCCAGGGCTGAATTCCTCCCTCTGCCATTTGAAGGGTCTTTCCTTTCTTTAGCAGATTTTTTTCTTCCTGCTGAACCACCATTTGTGATACCTGAGATCTTCCTAAAAAGCCCAATGCGTTACCTTGCCAGCCCTGACCATGGTGAGACCCTCAGCCATCCTAGAAATACAGCAGAGAGTTAATTTCTAACTCTAGTTTTAATCAGTGTTGCACAATATTTAATAAAAGGACACTTTTTCCTGGAAGTGATAGCACTGGGGCAACAACAGCACTCTCCAGGAGACAAGTTTTGTAGTGTGAGGTCAGATATTATATCAAACTGAATCTGGTAGATGTTGAACAAAGCTTGAATGGCTTTAAGGTTCAGAGTCCTTTCAAACTTTTTTTTTTTCTAGTCAAGGCAGAGAAAAAGAGCCATTTGTTAGAAAAACAGTGTCAGGGAAGTTACATATGACATTTGCCAATGTTACATCATCAAAGCTAAATCTCTGACAGATCTGTAAACAATAACTTTTCATATAAATATCTACAAAGCCTAGAGTATGTGCCTTTCAGCATGGTGTTTCTGCATTTGCATCAAGGAGAAAATGTATCTAACAGGATAAGGCCTCCTCACACTGATGCTGATTTTAAACCAGGATGATTTTTCATAGAAAACCCTAAACTGAGGATTGTGGATTGTTCTTTGCAGGGTTTGAATTTACATCATTAAATTGAGTCTTTCCTTTAAAATCAGAATAAAATACTCCAGCCTAGGGCAGGTTTCCATAGCAACTTGAGAGCATGCATGCTCCTCAATTCCGGGTCTTGGGCACTAAGGCAGGATCTGTCTGTGAAAGGCAATCTCCTTTCCAAAATAGTGTCCTGGGAATAACACCCAGGAGATGTGCAGTTGAAATAGTCACATCTTTCCCCAATGTTCTGACGGGTCTTAGGGGCAGACACTGCAACATGAGGCTGCAAAGCAGGGCTGGGGGTGTGAAAATGGGTTAAAGCCACCCATTACCTCTCCCAGGATTTTCCAACAGCTCTTCCAACTCTTCATCAGTACAGAACCCAAACCAGTGCCCTGCTGTGCACGTGCCAGTCCTGCTGGCAAGGGCAGGACTTGGTTTGTTCTGCCTATCCAAGGATCAAGTACATTTTAATTTGAATAAACAAGAGCTTGAGGTATTACAAAAGCCTTCCAGCAATCTGAGCACAAACAGCTTACATCCATTTTCCATTTTTGCTTTCCTAGCAGTCTGCTTTTCCTACTCATCTTCTGTGTTCTCAGCTCGTTTAAATTCTAGTTAAGAAAAATGCTTCCAGTCCAAGCTTTTACACCAGAATGAACACCTAAACACATTGCATGTGAACCTGCACTCTAATTAAATGGACGTTGCTGAAAACACAAGTCTGTGTCATCTTTCTGAAGTTTTTGCTGCTGTTTTTTCCCTCTGCAGGATGCACAGTTTCAGTCTGCTCTGAGGAAGAGGTGAGATTTTATTCAATCTTTTTATTTTTTTGTCCAAGACAGAGCAACTTTAAGCTCCAACTGATTTGCAGAAGCATCAAAAGGATGTGATGTTTTGCAGGGTTGAGCCCAGCATCCCCAGAATGATTTTCCATGGGCTTGGAGAGCCCATATGAGAAATTCTGCTGAACTGCTGTTGAAGTGGCAGGCCCTACACAACAACAGATTTTCACTTCATCTATATTTATAGCAAAATGGAAACAAAATGGCACTTTAAAGTAAACAATAGTATTTCCAGAGTCAGGCTGATTTTCTTGCTTTGGTAAGCTCCTAACCAAAGCTTTTCACACTGCAGGCAGTGACGAAGAACAAAGCAGGGAGAGTGAAATCCCAGCCTGACTGAAGTCAGTGGGAAAGTTGCCACTGATTTTAAAAGGGCCAAGTTTTACCCCAAACCCACTATAAATAGAGGCAAGGAGCACAAGGAAGCAAAGCTGGTGGCTGAGATCTCTGTTCTTCCCTTTCCCATCTAATCTTGGTAGCATAATCAGCCTGGGGATAAAAAACACAGCATCACCTATTAAACAATGCAAAAACTTCAAACACTAAAACCACTGGATTATAGAAGGAAACTTGATGTCATGAGGAACCACATACTCGCATGGTTTGTAGTCGTCTGGTGCTTGCATCCTTATGCTGTTTGCACAGGCTTAAGAAAGGACAATTTCCCTTGTGAATGTTAGCTGAAGAACATATTTACCAAAACCCAATTAAATCAACAATGTCTGACAACATTGTAGAGGGCATTTGGGTTTTTTCCTTTTATCATATAAGGAAGGTGATAAAGTATTTGTAATCACAAATTGTGTCATCAGGATTATTTGTTTAGCACGAATTTTGGTTGCAGCAATATAGTGAACATCCTGAGGGCAAGAAAGAGGCCGACACCTGCAGTGTAGGACTGGCTTGCAGAAGGGGCAGAGCCTGGAATTCAGATGAACCAAGAAGAAAGGACAAAACAGAGAAGTTGGCCTGTTGGTCTATGGAAATGTCCCCTCTGGCCCTCGGCAAAAACATAGCAGGCTGAAAGGGATGGGTGATTATAAAAAAAAATCTTCCCTGGCTAACAGAAACTAGCATCTGCTTTTACCAGGTTCGATTAATAATATTGATAATACCTTCAATTCCCCTTTGCAGCTTCCATCAGAAGCTTTCAACAGGCTTCACAAACCTTTATCCACCAGTGCTCCTCAATCACATGGAGGGGTCCTGCAGGCATCTGTCAATGAGTTTTACAGAGGTAGGAACTTCCGCAAGGAGTTCAAGGCTATGAACAATGATCTAAACAAGGTTTAGTTCCTGCAGACCTGTATTTAAATCCCATGAACCATCAGGATTTACTAAAATAACTTCAAAATTCAGTTGCCACCCTAGGATGAGCAGGCAGTTGGTGTGACTGTGTCAGTAACATCTGCCTGTGCTGAGCATGCAGTGGTGTGTGACTTGGACACCTCGGCATATCATTTTGGAAGAGATTTTGGTAGCTTCTCGACATCAGAAAAAGTTGAAGGAACAGATCCTCACTAGAAAACCATCAGTAGCAGAAACAAGGCAAGGCAAGGCAGCAATGATCTTTGTCAATGCCCTTGCTGCAGAACTGGCAAAACAGATGAGCAGAACTTCAGTCTGAAGATATCAGAGCAACATTGGGCTCTCAGGTCTTTGACTATTTGTAGGAGATAAACTTATGCATAATGGAAAGAAAAAGGGAGAGTGAGTAAGGGTCACAAAGATCTATTTAAAGTCAGTGGAAGTTTAATTTGGGTTTATAAAATTGGGGAAAAAAGTTGATATGTACTTTAAAAACCATGCGTACCGAAGAAGAATTGTTCAGGAGGTCCCCAGGTGATATAAATACATGCCATTGACCAAAAACAGTTATGGGACTGACACAGGACTCCCTTTGGCTGACTCCATCCAAACAGGTTGCCCAGAGAAGCTGTGGCTGCCCCATCCCTGGCAGTGTTCAAAGCCAGGTTGGAGGGGGCTTTGAGCAGCCTGGTCTAGTGGAAGGTGTCCCTGCCCAGGGCAGGGGGGTTGGAACTAGATGATCTTAAGGTCCTTTCCAACCCAAACCATTCTATTATTCTATTAAAATACCTCTTTGGTTTCAAATCTTGTTTGACCCTAGCAAGCCTCCTTCCTTGTTCTTATCAGGAGGCAGAAATTTCCATGGGAAAAACCCTGTCTATATAGATGCCAAGGAAACCAAGAGAAAAAAACCAAACAGTAATAATAATAATAGTAATAATAATAAAGAAACTATCAATTATGCAAGACTAAAGCCACTCACTGCAAGGGTGCTGGAGGCTGGCCACCTGTAGCACCAGCAGAAGGAAGGGTGCTGGGGATGATGCCCCCACCCAAGACCAGGCTCTGCAGGATCCCATCCACTGTATTGCTTCATGACATCCCCTTCTTACTCATTCCTCTGATGCTTCAACACATCCTGCACCCTGGACTTTCCAGCTTGGCTTCAGATGGGGTGCAAGCTGGGGTACAGGGCACAGCATCACCTATATGACCCCAAACATCATTTCCCCTGTGCTACCCTGCTGGAGGGTTTTGGGGAAACATGACTAAGGCCATGTGCCCAACAACACACATGTTGGACAAGCTCAAAGATGAGCAGACTGGTCATATCCTGAGGCTTTGTTGCTTGAGGTCATAACATGAGAAATCAGTGCAGCTGCTGGCTGGTGGCTGGTTTCACATACAGGGGAAGAGCAATTTGGGCTTTCCAGCCCAAAGGAGACACATCTTCATCCCCCCACCTCCCAAAATCCCCAGCCCTCCCTCCCCAGCTGCACCCTTACTCTAGTGAGTAATTAGTCTGGGCTCACTTTTTGCCTTCAACTTCAGCCAGCCAAGCTTCAGGGCATGCTAAATTCAGATATGCATTTATTATCTTAAAAATGTGGGAAATAGAAAGGGTTGTAATTTCCCAAATTATTTTTCTTCTGGCAGCAAATATGTTTAAAATGTAAATATTTAAATACTTACTTGCAAGCACAATTACCTCCTTTTTTGTTTGTTACTTGATTCATTCAGAAGCTATAAATACCTACTCAGGAAGCAAATGTCTACGCTGGGTTTTGGGGAAGCAATTTTAAAACCCTCGTCAGTCAACAGGCTTAATAATTATAACAAGTAGGTGTACTTAGTGTGCATATGTTCAGGTTTTTCCCTGCGTATTTTAAACCAGACAGCACACATGGATATGAAATAAAGTGTTTATTTTTGTGACACACAAAAATATTGCTGTGTCCAAAAAGGACAATACATGTTTATAACATACAGATTAGCCCTGCATGGTCTGTTTAGCCTTTAGCTTTCCCCTTGGCTTATTCTGAGCATGAAATAATTCCCCCGAATGCCTGAGAAATGAACAGGCTTTGGCATTTTTATTTATTTTGATGAGCAGAAAGCAAGGAAAAAAGTTCCTGCCTGCTATCGAGGCAGAGAAATCTCTGTGGCTTCTTTTCCCCGCGCTGGCCATAAAATGTACAGAAATGTAAAGCAATAAAAATTTTATTACAGGTTGTTTTTATAATGTTTACCAACCTCATGCCTCTATCATGCTTTTCAGACAATAGCATTTTAATAGGGCTTCTTTCAGTCCACCAAGATAACCACAAGGGAAAATCACAGTTTTTGCTTTTTCAGTGCAGCAGAACAAGGAGCCTGGTCCTGCCGTCTTTTCACTTTGCAACACTTTTTTTGCAGCAATCTGCAAAAAAATCTCTGTCCCTTTTGCTTCACTGCAAGACTTTTGGTCATGTAGATGTAAAATACAGCATAGATGTGAAATATAATGTAGATATAAAATACAAAGTTGATGCGAAATATAATGTAGATATAAAATACAATGTTGATGCGAAATATAATGTAGATGTGAGATATAATGCAGATGTGAGATATAATATAGATGTGAAATATAACCTTTGCATCTTATTGACAATTAAAAAGCTTAAAGGGGGAAATGAATGCCTGAAAAAATATTACTAAAAAAATAGCTAAATTATTGATGGTATTACTAGTTCTGCTGCTAATTTAAACAAAGCACAAAGAAAGATGAGCTTGATTTTGAGAGTTCCTTTGAGCAGCAATTTTTAAAATATCCCATTATTGGAAACGACCTCCTGTATTTTTCTAAACATCACATATTCATCTTTTGCTGGTTAGCCATTAGGCTGCAGGGGCAGAGAATATCTCCTTTTCATAAAAGAACTGTTTATTATTCTCAGGTTCATCCCCTGATTTATCAATTCGGATTTCCAAAGCCTGATGGGCTGGGTGCACAGAAACCCTGTGTGCCTGTTGTATGTTCCCAGCTGACGTGTTTACAATATTTTTTATTTACACCTTCCAGGTGCTCTTTTGGAAAATATCACTGCCTTTGGTTTACACATTTTTACAATATATTTCTGGTCCTCAGCAAGCTTCCACATTTGTTACAGGGGATGTGCCAAGATGAAGGGTTTTTTCTTTAATGTGCTGGCAAGATACAAATTTTTTGCTTTTAGAAAAAAAAAGATAATTGATTGACTGAATTATTAAAATTCCCAAAATACATATTTTAGATTAAATGAGGTTATTAATTCAGAGAACTGGGTGTCAGGCTAGAAGAGCACAATCTTATCCTTTAGCACTCTTTCAGTGCAGTCAGTAAATCATAGAATCATGAATCATGGAATATGCTACACATGTTTTCTCACTGCTTGCCTTTTACTTACGTGACAGAAAAACATCATAAAAATTGCACGTACACAGTTCACCAATATTCTCAAAAAGAATAGGTTTTAATAGAAAATTAATATGATCCCGCAGCATTTTTCCAGATAAACCTGCATGAAAGCCCACAGGATTTACCTGCAGCAGAAAACTAACTCAAATACTTTATCCATTATTTTAATATTTTTTGTCAATGAAGTACTTCAATTTAATTTTATTCTCATGCACTTAGAACATTATGGACTGGATTTGGGCTCTGAGTGATGCACAGAAAAATCTGGTGTGCATTTGAAATGAGAAATGGGAATAACATGCACATCAGAAATGTGAATAATGTGTGACAAACTGTTGGGAAAAACCACGTCGTGGCTGCTGCCGTGCCAAACCCCCACCAGAAATCAGGAGCAAAGCAGAGTCCACATTGCCCAGTGTCTCAGGCATCTTCTGTGGTACCCATCGGGGTATTCCTGCTCTAGAAAATATTAGAGGAATATTATCAGTCTGTCCTGCATGGGCTAAAATGAAGGAAATAAAAATAGCAATTATTTGGATCTTTTTCTAAGAAGTGTGTAGCGCTGACAGTGGAAAGGAAATCTAGAAATGCAGTTTAATGAACTTCATCTATTTATCACTAGTCCCTTGGAAGATAAAAGTTGCCGTTTTTCATGTGTACTCTGTATCTCACAGGCACAAGCACTGCCTGCAAACACCACTGAAGGTGCAGTTCTTCAACCTTTTCTTCAAGCTGCCATCCTTGAAGAGTTCGTCCCAATAAGTATAACAGCTTGTGATTCACTGTAGGGTAAAAGCTGTATTGCTCTTTCCAAGGCAGCTTTGCTTGGTGTTAGCAAGCCAATCGAGAAAGTGGGAGATTGCATGATAGTGGTTATTTTTCTGCTTTAAAAAATAATATTAAGCAAATACCTAACTCGGCTCAAAATCCAGTAATGTCAAGAGGAAAGGTTTGACAGTTGTCAATGCCTGTTCAATCAGTAGGCAGATTAGTGGCCTTGTTTTTTAACATCTAAACATCTGAAAACCATTTCCTGTTTAAAAGAAAAAGAAATCTAGGTGGATGACCTCAGGCAAATTATTTTTTTTTTATTATTAACAAATGCAAATTGTACATCATCATGGAAAAGAAAAAAAGAGGCCACTCTTGGTGGTCTTGATACATTCTATATATGGGAGGGTGAGCAAGAGAAAGGGGGGAGGAAATAGAAAAAATAAACTTTACCTTCTCACTTTCAGGGTGGGCAATGCCATTCCAGCGTTGGGGTCCTCAGCTCTGGGAAGTGTTAGCACTGTCACCACAGCCCCATTCCCACTGCTGGCACTTCCACAGCACTCTGAGGAAAACATTCCCTGAATTCCTTCTCCTTCCTCCTATCTTTGCTTCAGATCCATGCGCTGCAGGTTCATGTCGCTACTGTGAAATTGCATGGGACATGGCTAATCTAAACCAGTGCCAATCCATAGTCTGACTCAGCAACGATGAAAAACATTGACAAGTTTGCTGTTTAAAATGCTTTCTACTCTTTCCAGTGTGTGTTGGCTGTTGTGTTTTGTTTTTTCTTTTCTTTTTTTTCCTAAAGCTATAAATACACAGCACCAGCTGCAACATGTTGCTGAGACACGCTTTATAGATCTAGCCATATTCTGACATAACATGTTTTACTGGCTTTGGGTTAAAATTTGATATTGGAAGTCAACATTCTGATTTTTGTGCCTTTAATGGTAATGATGGCAGCTGGCTGCTGTGAGCTGTGTATTGCTCTCCCCCAGTGAGGATGGACCTGATCTAAAAGCTCATAAAAGGCACCCTATAAGGGTAACATATGTTCAAACATCCATTTAGTTATTTATAGGATGAAAAAAAATAGGACAGCTATCTTTTTAAGGTAGTACATATTTCACGTTTATACACCAATTTAATGTAAGGTCCTTGGCAAACTACATGATCATTAAATTTGCCTTTTTTTTTCATCTTTGGATTTCATTGACCTGGGACACGTTCAGGTTTCCTGCTGTACATCTGTCATAAGGTTTGAGGGCTTTGCATTGAAAACAAATGCAGACCTTGACTTCAAAAGGAGGGAACATAGGCTAGATATGATCTAGATAGTTAGCATTGGCAAAATTCAATTTTTTGGCCAGCTAAGCCTGTATCCACCAGTATTTATGGCAAACTACAGGTCTGAGAAGCGCTCCAGTGGTAGCTAATAATTTAATATTATCATTAAAACATATAGATAAAAAGGTGCACTTCATAAACTGTGCAACTCTTATGCACCCATTGGTCTCACTGGGCTGTGGCTCAGACCCAGAATTTATAATACTGCATTTATAATTTCACATTATTATAAATATTTTGCCCTTTATTATAAATAAATTGCCCTTCCTCACCCAAAAAGCTCTTTCCAGGATACAGCTTGGAGAGAGGCATTACAGTGTGCCGACACCCATTCCCCACAAATGCCAGCAGTTATTTTTCTAATAAGCTATTACTCTAATGTTAAGTAAATCAATTAATCTTCTGTGCACTCTTGTAAATGAATCCTCATATTATCTGCATATGCTGTCAGCCAGATAGTTTAGAAAATACCAGCTCCTATATTATCTTGTCAGTTCATATGCTGATGGGGGGGGGGGGGGAATAATGGCTCAAAGAGCCACAGGCTAGGATAATTAGTAAAATCAAGTGACTTGCTGTTTGTTTGCTTGCTTTGCAAAATAAACTTTTACCCCTCCACCACCATTCCTCTCCCCCAATTTTTACCATCTTATCATACAGCATTTGACATGACAGGTTAATGAGAAAACCCCCAAATTGGGCTTCTGCAGCTCATTGTAGCAATGGTGGCTCTTTGCTGGGAGGGCTCAGTGATCCAGCTTCTTCCCCCGTGAAATCTGAGCTCTCAGGGGGATGCAAAGGCTGTGATTGCAAACGTACAGAAACACTCACTTATGGACAATAAGTTCCTCTTATCCCCCTCATTTTGAATTCTGGGGGAATGGAGTCTGCAGACTTTGCAAAATCTTGTCTTGCACAGTACACACCAGCTTTAACTTCTTTTGTTTTTAATGCATTTGATAATTATTTTTAATATAACCCACTATTAAAGTGACTTAAGCATCCACTCAGTCTCCTCTGCAGTGCAGTCCCTTGGAAACTGCAATTTTTAGACCGCCATGAATTGAGCAATTTGGACAACAGAAGACAAACAGTTGCCGTTGGTGTGAGTGGAAAAAGAACCATGTGGCGTGCTCCTGCTATTAATAATCCAACATCAGCATGAAGATATGTCCACGCTGGCCTGCCATCACACACTGCTACCTCCCAGCTTCTCCCATCACTTGGGCTCTCTGCTATTAACTGACTTTTCTAGGGAGGGTGTTTTGGGGGAGTTTATTTTTAGGGATGAGTAGTGATAATGCAAAATTCTGGTCTTTTCAAGCAGAAAGTGAAGCACCAGTGATGGGTGAGCTGCAGCCATGCTGGACCCGCTGTGAATCCTGCCCCGGCTCCCCCCCACTCTCTACATCCCTCTCCTTGCAGCCCTGCAGTGGCTGTTTTCTCCCCATCTGATTTATTTCTTCTCTTCTCCCTCTATGCTTTCCCTGCCAGCCCCTCTGTGTGCTGAGATCACCCCAGAATGGGCTCTTTCCACTGAAATCTCCAGGAGGAAAATCAGCTCCTGTCTGTGTCCTGCAGGGAAATGCTGGAGCCCTCAATGACTCAGGGACATGGAGATGAGTGGAGAAAAATCCCTTTCTGCCACTGCCTTTTCTCCACGAAAACCTCAATACTATTAATCAGCCACTCTTTGGTGACATTCCATTTAAAAAGCCACCACCTGGACTTTTTCTCCAGAAATAATCACTATACACTGTATTTTTACGCTCAACAGTATCCACTGAAACCCCATGACCAATGCACATGGTCAAACTCTCAGGAACAAACCACTCAGCCCCATTTTGCATCAAATTTCATTTCCGGTCACTGGATTTATTGACATTATAATGGCCAGCCCACACAAACTGCAGCCATACAGCCAATTAATGGGACAGACAACAACAGACATTTGAGAAGTTGCTAAACTTGGTCTTGAAAATGATCTAGCTTTCTCCCTGTAAAAGGCTCTTGTTCTGTCATCGTGTATTAAACTGGAAAGTTTCACATTGGAGAGCAGTAGAAAATCATATCCTGATAAGGCCTCGCATAATATTTCAACAGATCATATCTTTTGCGGCTTAATTTCATAACTGCAATGGGAATGCAAGGGTGATTTGCCGAGATTGAAAGTTTCTGCACACCTTTCTCTTTGACATTAAATGAAGCATTGCAGATAATGCAATGTATTTCTTTATTTTAAAAGGTTCAAAGGTCCATTAAGGCCTTCCATGCTGTACAAAAAGCTTAATTCACTGGAAACCATTTTTCTCCCTCAATTGTTTGGAGTGGCAAGTGAACCAATCTGTTATTCACACAGATCTACCCAGAAACGTGATTTCCTGTGCCCAAGAGGTCTATGCTTTGACTTAACAAAAATAGCTTTTCACTGGGCTGCTTTAAAACATTAAATTTATCCGTAAACAAGAGTTTTGTGCAATGATCTGGGTAGTGTTTTAGGTACTTGTGGTAGGTGGGAACTAAATTGAGATGATTGAATACAGAAGAAAATACATAGAATCTTTAGTGCCCAAAATTTAAGTCCATATTTTGTACCTTAAGCTCATATCTCCAAGATGTTATTATCAAAATATACACTGAGATAACAGAATTGGTGTGGGCAGACCATTTTCTGGTGCAATTATCCATTTTTAAGCAAAATCTCTGTTTTCCCACCATCATTTTGGAAAATAACTGCTTTTGGTGCTTTTGAAGAGACCTGCCTGAGCAGAACTTGCTATTTCTACATCTTGGCTGTCCAAGTTGCCCTGTGTAATACCAATGTTATTTCCTTTATAGTATAAATAGGATTTGGGTTGAATATGAATAA
Source organism: Strigops habroptila (assembly GCF_004027225.2). Classification (NCBI taxonomy): domain Eukaryota; kingdom Metazoa; phylum Chordata; class Aves; order Psittaciformes; family Psittacidae; genus Strigops; species Strigops habroptila. Next base: position 15,636,592 of record NC_044301.2, read on the forward strand.
GCTCATACCCATTGGTATGCTTTGTAACTCTAATCAGCTTTTTCCTGAGGAAAAAAAAAGAAAGAGGAATGTTTATCTGGAAAATAAAGAGGTGCTAATTTTATCTTGTGAAAGTGGATATCTCCTTACATCCCTCCAACTTCTAGGAAGATAATCAGAATGTATTATATCATCTAAATCCAGCATCCTATGAGATCAAACAGAATAATGTACACATATGCCAAAGCTGATTGAAGTATTGCTGGTGCTCACTTCCGCTTCACTATGTGTTTCATTGATATACATAATTTGCCACTGCCATGAAAGAAAATTCAAAGCCCTCTGTTTGTGCCAGTTGATTTCTATGATATCTGGAGGCTTTTAAAATAGGGATCCAAAATGGATGTGTCCTTGTCAACCCTGTGTTTAAGCTCTCTCCAACAGGAAATGGCATGGGTTCAAATTTTTTTATACTGGAAGCCACATGTAGATAGATAAGAATCATGTCTTGTCTATGACTAAGCATTGACATTTAAATGTTTAAAATATAGTCAAAATGATCCATGGTGAACCCACCTGAGACTATTTTTCTTTGTCTAAAGTCCCACTTTCTAGCCTCTTGAAAGTGAAGATGGAGCTCTTGGGGTTGTGACATGATGATGTTATGGTAAGGAAATGGAAGTTTGCTTTATTGTTGGTCTTCAAAGACTAGAGTAGGTTTTGCTACCGGGCACTGCATCGTCTCCACCAGGAGAGGGTTTTATCCCTAACTTCTCCATCCTCACCAACAGGTTTAAAAGGCAGGATGGAGGAAAGACTTTTACTTTTGCCAAATCACAGAAGTTGGATTCAACACACTTGAAAAAAAAGAAAAAAATTAAAAAGAAATGAGTGGTATTTCCTTCAAACTGCTATTTCTCCTAGAGGAAGGGGCAGCTGGAGGGGTGAGGAGGGCTGAGATGTTTATGAAGTGTGGGGGACTTTTGAAGGAAGCTCACTGAAGGAGGACAGATGGTTGGTGGAACTGGCAATGTGATACTGAGCCTTTCACTTCTAGGTCGCCTGGTTCAAACACAGCCTAGGTCAAGGATGGCACAGAGCCATCTCCAGGAAAAAGGCTATTTTGGTGCTGCATGAGAAAACTGGCTGGTGAGGCTCAGCTCCTCACTGGATGGAAGACAGAGATGGCTTTTTTTCCTTCCTGGTCCATTAAGGGTAACATACAGGAAAACGTGCAGGGATGTACAGAGGAGACTTGTTTGGTGGCATGGACACAGTGGCATTGTCCAGGCACACAGCATCACTTCTCCAAGCCAAGCCAAGGAATCATCATGGGATGAGTGTGTTGCTGTGGCCAAGAAAGGAGGCTGTGTGTCCACCTGCCAGTGCCAGCTCTCAGCCCGTGCACAGGGAAAATCTCCTTTTACATAAGTTTAATTTTTTATACTGCTCACATTTAGACTAGGCAGACCCATGGACCAGCATCTTCTTTATTTTCCTAGAAAACAAGGAGAAAATAATGCTTGTTCACTAAGATAGATACAATCTCACTGAAACTGTGGCCTCATAGAAACATTCTCGCCTGATGGGAGATTACTCTGTGTTTTAGCCCCACTTTACTCTTAGTCTTTAATTTCACTCTAAAATATCCAAGGCTTTGAGGAGTTTGGATTTTTAAGTTGCAAGATAATTTTTCTTAGCATTCTTGGATTTTGGATTTTAGCAAATGCATCAGGATAAGAAACTATTTATTTTATTAGCAATATTATAGAGAAGAGCAAATCAGGAGAGGAGAGGAAAAAGGAAAGGGGACTAGAGTTCCTTGAATGAAAAAAGCAGAATAAAGAGGGAAAAAATTCTACACAAATTTGTAAGCCACTAAATATTTTATAGACATATTTCCAGATCTTTAAAGCAAAAATAGTTGATTGCAGAACATCTCTTTTTTGTATAAATGTTACAAATGTCAGTTAGGATCCTACACCACTTCAGGTTGAAAAAAGTTCATTGTACAGGTTAGGGTTATTGGGATAATTGACATATTAAATCTCTTATGACTTAAATGCTGTTTTATGAATTCAGCAGCACAGTGGCATCCCACAGCGGCTCATCACAAATGAAACCGCCACAGGACAGCTACAGCCAAAGGTAATTACACAGGGCTTGGTGATTTGAGAGGGAGAGGATGCTGCTGGGCTTCCCCAGCTAAGGGACTGGGTTTTGGCTATTAATACAGAAAATAACTGATCTAATCAGGAGTTTATAGCATTGCTGGCAGCTGGATGGTGTCTGATGTAAACTGGTCTTCTCTCAGACATTGCTGGTGCCTAAGATGTTCAGGAATGTCTACATCCCTAAGCTTAACTAGGCAGATACATTAAGAAATTAGGCTGCCAGGAATTTGTGTCTTTCTAAGTAAGTCTTGCCCAGGCAAGACAAAAATAGCTCATTGACAAAAGTAGCTGGTAGGAGAAGGAGTGATCATCCAACAAAATGCAGGCAGAGAGATAAAGATGAAATAATGCACAATAAACTCAGAGTATGACTTCTCGCAGTTCTGGACTCCATCATGATTTCTACATGCAGTGCCAGGCTCAATACCAAAACCATTGAAGTTGATAAAAGATCCCTGTAAGATTCAGCCAGCTTTAAAGTGAGCCATGGAGCTCGAATATGTCTCATTATGGGTGACAGACACATGTCAATCTTAATACTTGACATATATTTTTATTAAGGTCATCCCTTTGTTGGGAAGAAGCACATGTAAAGAGAAAGAAAAAAAAAAGAGAGAGATCTCGTCTGGCTTTGCAGGGGAATTTTTCTGTGCAAAGGGGTCATCCTGCCAGCAGAAAGTGCTCCAGTTAAAATCTGCTCATTTGGTAATGATGAAGTACTTAAACCTTATGAAAGAACAGAGGAAAAAGGTGAAACAGCCAATTTCATGAGGAAAGAAAGGCTGGATGAAGCTCCAGGCAGAAGCAGGACCAGTGAGAAAGTGATGTGGGCATGGTCAGAGGAGCACAGATGATCCAGTTGGCACATCCTTGTCTGCAGGAACCACAACCTTCTGGACTGTGTTTTCCAAAGCAGATGCTAAACTTGCTGGTAGGGTTTCAGCAGGCTTCTGTCATTCAGTGTAGGTCCTGCCAGACACTGGTGGTGTCCTACATTCGAGCACAAACCAAGCCCCAAGCTCCTGGTTTCCATTGGCTTTGCAGATGCATTGCAAAATGGCACAAAATCAGCATTGCTCTCTTTTCAGTGGGATAAATAGTTCTCTGAAACATTTCTGCTGGCTTTAACATTTGATATTAAACAAGAGAAGAAATATTAGAAAGGAAAAAAATAAAAAAGAAAAAGGATAAAGCTCAGGGGAAATGATCCAGTTAGTATAAGCTCACAATTATTATTACAGAGAAGTTCTCAGGTTTAAGGAGAGAAAATAAAGCCACAGGACTCCAAGCCAAAAACCAAAATGCCTCCAGCAGGTCTTTACAATTAGCCAACATTTACGCTTGAACAAAACTAAGTAATAGGATATGGGAAATGCAAAATATTGTCAAATAAAGAAACAAGAATGCCTGAAGTGCTGAATTTCATAAATAAAATACACTTCTTAGTTTAAAGTTGATAAAGATGGTCTTCTGCCACAAGCTGCTTTACAGGCTGCATTTTCCTGCAGAAAGTTATCCACGGAAAGAATTAGCTTTCTTATCCTTTGTTTATATGTAATGGTGATAGGGTAAAGGCACTAAAGAGCTTTGATAAGAGATTGTTACTTCTGAGTCAGAGAGACACTGTAAAAATCTTCCCCTAGAAGTAAAACAAGAAAAGTCCATGAATTGCACATACATACTTTTTCTGCAAGTTCATGCTAATTTGCTATTGCAGCATTCATGCCTTTGCCAGCTACAAAATGTTCTGAGATGTCTTTAAAGAGATATTTTTTTGTTAGAACTATTTAATGTGTCACTAAAATTAATTCACAAGGCAGGAAGAATGCTCTTCTTACTGATTCATTATACCAAAATCCTTTTCTCCCTTATCAAATCAATGCATAAGAAAAATGAAAAATATGATACACATGAAAAGAAGAAACAACTTTTCGTAGTGTTTTGCTTATTTAAATACCTCTTATTAAAAATATATATACGTATGTATATATATGCATATTATATATAGGCACATATCAGGATAAGGGAAAATATCTGCTGGCTGTTGTGTAGGAAAAGGAAGCAATTGGAAGAAGCAAGTCCTGCTGCTATTACCCTCTCTGCAACATTTCTAAGGTTAAAGGAATAAAAATCCATCAATTTGTACAGCCTGACCTTGCAGTGTTGGTTTTTAGCTGAACGCAGGATTAACCCAGCAAAGTTTACATGACATTGATTTAAAAGCTGTGCTACAGGACCTTCCAGCAAGTTACATTTATCAGTCTTTAATTAGGCTTTGGGACAAAGAAAAAAGTTGCTTAGCAGATGTGCAACATATGATAAACAGATGTCTCTGTGCATCAGATAAAAACAAATGCAGCATGCATTGCTAATCACTGCAAGCCCACAGTTTGAGCAGCACCAAGGATGGGGCAGTGAGCAATTCCATAACTACATTTTTGCTAAGATGAAGACAGGACATAGATCTGTAAGTTGGAAATGTGATTTGTCACCTCCCAGTACACACTCAGTAGTCATTCAACAGCACCAGTTTAAGCAATAGACTTCATGTACCTACCCAGTTTCCATTTGGCAGCAGACTTGAGAAATGTCCATGTGCATGGTTGGACCCCTCAAAATAAGACAGTGGCTGGGACTGACAAGCACAGACCCTGAAAGGTTTTACTTTGAGAAGCACACACCAAGCAGGGAGTAGCCTGGTGGTTATGGCACTAGAGCTGGAGAGGACGTGGCTATCTATCTCCAGTGTGGTATTCGTTGATGAATTTTGCATTGAAGAGTTCTCTGGCAAACCATGTTGGGCTATTGGAGCAGAAAGTTCATTCCAATTCTGGATTTTTTTACTATTTTTTTTTTTTAAGTATTGGCTGCTCTCATCCAATATCTTCACTCCTCTTCAGTCTGCAGTCAAATTTAAAACCTTTTTTTTCTTCTTTTTTTTTTTTGCCTATCCATTTTCTCTTTTCCCTGTATCTTCTAATACAACTCCTCCTTTATCTTACACCTTTTACACACCAGCCAGGCCATCTCCGTTGCCAGGGTGCTTGGGGCCAGACAAGGACCGAGAGACACTGTCCTCACTCTTGGGTCTCATGCCCATGTCCTCAGTCTCTTGGAAAGTCCCATCCGAGCTCCTGTGACCCCACCTGGAGCACACCCAGCACAAACCAGTATCTCCAGGGAAGTTAGCTGTCAAATCCTAGCAGATCTCCCATGCAAAACACAATTTTTCGACTGCTTATTGCCTTGTTCTGCTGGGGCATCTCTCAGCAGGGACAGGAAAAGGGCAAACAGCCTCTAGGAAAGCCAGTGCCTGCCAAATCCCCGACCCTTTCTACTGCATGGCAGTGCCAGGATTTCACACAGAAAAGCTAGCCATGGTTTTTGGACATGAGTTTGAAGACCCATTTCTTGAGTTATTAGGATCAATCCCTGAAGAATAATAAGAATATGAAATCAGGCTGGGGTAAGAGACGTGTGTATGGAAGGATGTCACCCAAGGAGGTAAAATTTCAACCATGAAATAACAAGATGAAAGGTCTTAGAGCAGGAGTTGTTATCAACTTAATAGCACGGCTGCCCCATCCATCTAGATTACACCAAACCCAACTGGTTTTAGTTTTAAATTTCCATGGATTTCTCCATAGAAATCTCCATTAACTGCCCACAGACCTCTCTCAGATTCACCCTGAGCAGTGCTCCAGGATTCCTATTGCAAGGGTTTACACATGGGAGACAACTTGCAGCTCCGAATTTGGAACATTTCTTTGGAGGATGTGCCAGGAGTAGCCTGTGATATTTTTTGGTCTCTGGAGGCAGCATGAATGAGAGCAGAACAAAGCTTTGATGCAAATGAAAACCTACCAGTGAGTACAGCTAGATAAAGAAAAAAATTATTATTTGTTATGGAAACCACTGGAGGAAATCTCGAATTAGTCAGTGCATCTTGACCTCTCTGTGCCCTCCTGAAAAATGTGCATCTTCTTAAAGCATTTGTTATTTTCAACTGCAAAAAAGGAGAAACTGTGTGACATTTCCAACCACCTGGTGCAAACCCCAAACATTATTTAGCAGGAAAAAATAATCCCTATTGTACAATGTGTATTAAAAAAAAATTAGTAAAAAGCATGACCCGCAAAGCTAGATAATTTTCAGTGGCTAAGTCCAATCACTGCACAGACAGGAAAAGCTTAAGTTGATATTGTGAATGAACCATGTGGCAATTGTTTCTGTACATCCTCATTAAGATGAAAAGCTACACAAATAAACAACAACAAAAGCTGCTATGCACCAGAGTTATTCAGAAATAAAGGGAAAAATCTGGCTCTGAATATTTCTTCCCATGCTTCCTACCAGAAGGACTATCCAATTGAATGGGGGCTACACAAGGTGACATTGTGCATTTTGCCTTGTTCCCTGGGTCACTTTTAGGCAGCGACAGTCTGGCATGAGTCTCAGCTGGGTATGAGTAAGTGGAAGGTGAGAAAGGACATGGAGAGAACCAGAAGTTACAGGGAAACACGACAATTAACACAGGAGAAACTGCCCTTGAAGGACTCAACAGAGTCATAATATGGAGAAACCTCTGGAGAGGTGAATAATGATGTTGCCACCCACTACATTTTACCTGCATGAAGACAGGGCTCATCGGAAAACTCTTTTTGAACTTTTGCAAGGGACAGGGCAAGAGTGACCTCTATCTGACAGCAGGGTGAGCACCAGTATCCCTTGCTGTATCACAAGAGCCCCGGGGCGCACTCCCCAACACAACCTTGTCCCCGGTATGGGGACTGCTCTAATTTGGAGCTGGAGATTAGCAGTACCCAGCCTGGCTGAGGGCTACACAAAAGAGTTGTATATTCCCCATAATTGTCCTCCTTATCAGTGTTGGTGAGTGTGCAGTAGTCTAAATCACAGAGTCCTGACACTACACATGGCTGTGAAGGAAGAGCCCACTTGGCCTGGGTTAGATTAGTCTAATCCCACCTCCCTTGTTGTCATAATACCCCTCCATCCCTTCACTCCCTATAAAAATATCCAGCTGTTGATTAAAATTAGTGAACTGTTGGCTTTAGAAATAGGGTTGGCAGCTTATTCTATGTATTTCCTAGATATCTCTGGATGAATTCCCCATTTACTCAGCAGCCTGATCCTGTGAACTCCTGGCCAAGCGGAATCAACCCTTTGCTCTCTGAAGGCATGTATAAATCAGGGGTGAATGGCTTCCTCCTGTTCAGCCCCATCAACCTGCTCTCAGCATTCACATCTTCCCTCCATGGGTGTCAAGCTGCCTTTAGAAAGAGAAAAACAAATGCTTGCCCATCAGCTGGTTGCTCTCAATAAGTTTCCGGTTTATTGCCCCCTGCCTCCAGCCTGTGACAGCCTGTGGGATGCTGCAATTCAGCTCCTTGGAGCTGCAAAGCTCTCCTGTGCTCTATGTCTTGATAAGCAACCCCAAGCCAGTTGCAGAAGACCTGGATTTTGAGCAAGCTGCTGTGAAATGATAAATGTCTCAGCCTGGATTTATATTACAGAGCCTTTGCTGCAGCAGTGATATCTTGTAAAAAAAAAAAAAAAAAAAAAGTGGGGGGGAATAGTCCATGCAGAAAGAAAACAGATAAAGCCATGGGTGCAGTTGGAGGAACGTTTTGGAAATGAGCATTCTTTTTTTATTGGATTTTTTTCTGTAGATTCTTTCTGGAGGGCTTGGAGAAATGCTGGGAATCTTTGGCTGGTGCATGCTCCTGCCTGGCTTTAGCACTGCTGGATCTATTTTCCACCAGCAAAAGATCCGCGTCAACCTATTTGGAGTCCCGGGACAGTCAGCACGAGCATCTGACTGTTCCTAGCAGGGCTGGGGGACTCAGGGCACCACCACCAGCCGCAGGGCTGAACCCAAAAGTAGCAGCAGTGATGCATTTACCAGCCATTTATGCCTCAAATCCAGTGTGCAGTGAGCATACAATCAATCTCGGTTACTCCATCCAGTCCTGAATGTGATCACTTGAGTCAAACAAAGGCAAAGCAAACAGACAACGCCCCAGTTACCCTAAAGCAACATATCTCAATTAAAAACCACTGCCCTGCTCGCCACTATTAGGACCATCTTCCCTTCATGCTTTGCCCAATCCAAACATAGACTAATTGTTCCAGGAAAGTGTTGTTGGATTTTAATATAACTTTTGCATTTATAACTCCTTCCATTAAAAAGGACCTTCCAGCTCTGGTTTGTCAGCAGCAGTGCTTAAGCACAGTTTTGCTCACCAGGCATAGCTGGATCCTTACCTACAGAGCCAGAGCTACGGCAAGAGTGCAAGGGGAACCAAGAAGCATTTCACAGGTCAGACTGGTGGTCAGTTTTCCTGTCATTTAGCTATGAAATCTTTATTAGATTTTTAGGAAGGGAGCACAAATTCTGCCATGGTCTATGCAGGAATAAGATTGGTCTTCAAGATAAGTTTTTGATGATTACTTTGGATATTTTGATCACTGAAACATGTTAAAAGCATAGCCCAGAGAGGATTTGTATGCATGCCTCAATCTACTGGAGCACCATGGGGAAAGTCAGGGCAGGAATAATTTGCAAAATATTTCCTTGGAGATGTTCTTCCTCAACTTTACGCTTACTTCGTTCACTTAGGTGCCTGAGGCATGCAGAACAAGTGTGAAGGATGGGTCAGTGAAAGAGCTGGATTCAGCCTACCTGGAGGTACTTATGTGGCTTGGTGCACTCCTTAAGTTCTCTAAGCCTCTGTTTACCCAACAGTAGATCTGACCTCATGGGGTTATTGCCAGGACAAATCCATAGCAGAATAGTAATTGCTCAGTCTGGTAGAGAGGTGTAGGATACCAGAGACTATACTCATTTGCCAACAGAAAATAGGCATGATACTTTGATCGTGAAAGAGAGCAGGTGTGAGGAAGATGGGAATGGGTTTGAAAAGAAAGGGAAGTTGCATGAATTAGATGTCATAGAGAAGAAACACCAAAAAAGACACATCAGTCAAACAATCTCTTGAGTGAACATGAGGATGTGAAATCTCCCAGGATACATCAGTTTACGGAACTGATGGACAGAGGCAGAGCAGTTGACATCATCTACCTGGACTTGTGCAAAGTGTTCAACACTGTCCCACATGACATCCTTGTCTCTAAATTGCAGAGACATCAATTTGATAGATGGACCACTCAGTGGATAAAGAACTGGCTGGATGGCTGCACACAAAGAGTTGTGCTAAACGGCTCAATGTCCAGTTGGAAAACTGTAACGAGTGGTGTCCCTCAGGGATCGGTGTTGGGACCTGTCTTGTTCAACATCTTTGTTGGCGACATGGACAGTAAGATTGAGTGCACCCTCAGCAAGTTTGCTGACGACACCAAGCTGTGTGGTTCGGTTGATACGCTGGAGGGAAGGGATGCCATCCAGAGGGACCTTGACACACTTGTGAGGTGGGCCGATGCCAACCTTATGAAGTTTAACCAAGCCAAGTGCAAGGTCTTAGGCCTGGGTCAGGGCAATCCCAGGCACTGCTACAGGTTGGGCAGAGAAGAGATTCAGAGCAGCCCTGAGGAGAAGGACTTGGGGGTGTTGGTTGATGAGAAGCTTAACATGAGCCGGCAGTGTGCGCTTGCAGCCCAGAAAGCCAACCGTATCCTGGGCTGCATCAAAAGAAGCGTGACCAGCAGGTCAAAGGAGGTGATCCTGCCCCTCTGCTCTGCTATCGTGAGACCTCACTTGGAGTATTGTGTCACAGTTCTGGTGTCCTCAACATAAAAAGGACATGGAGCTGTTGGAGCAAGTCCAGAGGAGGGCCACGAGGATGATAAGAGGGCTGGAGCACCTCCTGTATGAAGACAGGATGAGAAAGTTGGGGCTGTTCAGCCTGGAGAAGAGAAGGCTGCGTGGAGACCTCATAGCAGCCTTCCAGCATCTGAAGGGGGCCTATAAGGATGCTGGGGAGGGACTCTTCCTTAGGGACTGTGGTGGTAGGACAAGGGGTAATGGCTTCAAACTTAAACAGGGGAAGTTTAGATTAGATATAAGGAAGAAGTTCTTTACTGTGAGGGTGGTGAGGCACTGGAATGGGTTGCCCAAGGAAGTTGTGAATGCTCCATCCCTGGCAGTGTTCAAGGCCAGGTTGGACAGAGCCTTGGGCAACATGGTTTAATGTGAGGTGTCCCTGCCCATGGCACGGGGGTTGGAACTAGATAATCTTAAGGTCCTTTCCAACCTTAACTATTCTATGATTCTATGATTCTATGACAACAACAGTGAAGACACGTGCTAAGGGGAGTCAGAGAAAAGACCCTGCAGTGCAGATGGATAGGGAGAAATACTGGAGAAACATACTGGAGAAATCACGTGAGGAGAATTGGAGCCTTTCAGACATGCCTGGGTGAAGAAGCCTAAAAAAGAGATTTTGTCTGGATGCTGCCAGCCTCATCCCTGCTGTGCACAACTGCAGCAGCTCTCTCCTCACAGAGGGGAGTACACAATATCAAAGCACTTCAGATTTTGTCAAGATTCCAGTATTCTGCTCATTGGACACTTATTATTTTAGTCCTCAAGCAATCTGGTTTTGGTATGTCATTAAATTACCAGCTAAGCCTCTATTTATCTGCATTTACCAAGATCTGAAGTTATGATGTTTATTCCCACCACTCTGTGAGCGGAGGGAGATCCGCTGTGAAGATTTTCCAGTAATTTCCTTTTTGTTCCTTTTTAACAAAAGCATTTGATGCAGCTGCATGACTGTCATCTGGTCCCTGGGTGGAAGAGGAGGGACAGCCAATAGACCAAGTCCCAGCATGAATCACATTCAAGCATTAAAACAATCTGATAGGCACTGAAATAGTCGTCATTTCCAAAGGTCTCATGGAATTTGGTGCCGACAGACTTTAGCTTCAAGCATGAGGCATGCTCAGAAATTTGAACATGCTTCCACCTCACACCCTTTCAAACCTTATGAGAACCCTGGAAAGTGGACATCATCTCAAATAATTGCTGTGATGCTATGCAGCATTTAAAGAAACAGCCTCATAAAATCAGAAGAGCACAACGAAAGTGGGGTTTCTGAGATTTAGAGTGGGCATCTCAAAAGATGGAGGTGGTAATTTCTCAAGAAAAGAGTGTCAAATAGTTGTGCTAATCAATATGGACACCAGTAATAAAGGTGAGAAGGGAATGAGAAGCAATGCCTTGGGTTAGTGCTGATTGACATGACATGGCGGGGATGAAAAGGAAACTCTATACCCATGGAAGAGGTGCTTTTTCCTTTCTGTTTCCCACCCAACTCAGCATGCACAGTCCTCTCAACCTTCCTGGATTTGGTGAAATCAACTGAAATTTCTGCTTGCGTCCGGCAAGGGCAGCATGACCTGCAATATTCCTGGCAAAAACAAGCAAGCTGTGCTGGGCAAGAGGAACACAGCAAGAATTTACAGAGTAAATGCATTCTTCTGCCAGCTCAGGTCCATCTCAAAACTCACAAAATAAAAGCAGGACATGGAATAAAAATTAAAAACTAAGGCCCGTTTTAATGTAGATACTCATCTCTTTGTTGATCTCCTTCTACCTTATAGCAGAAGCATGCTTGCAAACACAACCCGCTGAAGAAAGGGAGACTATGAATGGCATTTGCAGAGCAAAGGATTCAAGCTTTGCAGTGCACTTCTCTGCTCAGGGCAGATTTGAAACACCATCACTGGTGAAGATTTTACTTCATGGATGCAAGGGTGGGCAATGCCCATTGCTTTTCATCGCTTCTGGAGTTTCTTTGTTCCTCCATGTTACTGTAAACCACCATGTTTGCCACAAAACTTTCCTTTGGTGATCACCACTGGGGAGAACATAGGCTATTTTGAGACTTTTTTGGCCAAGATAATGTAGATATTCAGCCTGGATTAGACAACCATGTGCAAGAGCAAGCCTAGAGTCGATTTAGACAGAAGGGGACAATCTAAACAGCTTGTATTTTATTACCTTGATATGTTTAAGTTTTTTTCCACCCTTTTTTAAAGACTGGAACTGTAAGATTTGCCCTTTGCAGCTGCATAAACTGCATGTTAAGAGTAACAGAGCAGTCTCAAACCCCTTTGTATTCTGGGGACATTTTTCCAAGGCATTTTGTCTTCGTAACAATACCCAGAGCTCCCTAAAATTTGGGAAGGTCATTTGTTTCCAAGCAGATAGATTCCCTTATCCAGAGCTTACTAGAGCCCAAACAACAATTTATAAACTCTGAGCTCCTTCCTCCTTCAAGATGAAGTGCTTTAGTGTTGAAGCCAAACTAAATCTTTAAATGGTATAAGAGGCATTTGGATTTTTTTTTCTACCCAGCTGACAGTAGGTTTACAGTTTATAATCTGGCCTTTGTAAGGGCATTCGTCAGCCTGTATATTTCATTTTAAAATGCAACCACCCATGAGGACAGATAGACAGAAAGCGTTTGTTTACTTGCACCAACAGCCTATTTGAAGGTTGGCTGCAAAATAACAGAATTTAGTCACAAAGGCAAACTTTTTTTTTTTTTTTTTTTGGCATTATCTTGCTAGTATCTCATTTTAAAAAGCAGCTAGTCCTTTGCTCTAAATTTGGAAATTCTATGTATTCTCCTAATCCTGGCATCCTAGCAGGGATGCTGGCTATGCATCTTTGGCCTCAAAAAAGACAGATCGGCTTTTATCTTGTCTCACAGGGTCCCCAGTTTAACTGCCCCACCAAAAGAAGAAGAGTCTTAGCACTCAAAGGGCATAAGTTAGCAACTGAGCAGAACAAGACCAATAGGAAAGCACTGCATCATCTTGCCTGTCATAGTTTTTTGGATGGTTTTCCATGTTTAGCAAAGATTTGAAAGGAGCAGTTGTGCCAAATGTTGGTCACTTTTGCAATTCAATAGAAACCTGTCCAGCCCAAAAGAGAAAGTCAAGAAATAGGACCACATGTTTAAAAATGAGTGGCCTCCACCTCTGAAGTGGATGCATGCACATGCATGCGTGCGTGCGTCTCCATGCCTGGGGCTGAGAGGGAAGAAAGCAAGGCCAGATGATAGGGGCTCTTCCAGACAGTAACAGATATAATATTGCATTCTTTCTCCCAGTATCACAAGTAACACTCACTTTTGATCTCAATAAATAAAGATTACCTAAAGCACCCACGGCCTGGGATTTAGCACTGTGCCCCAAACGCTTGGGCAGACCTCTTTAGTACATCAGAAGCAGAAATTTTATGAGGATTCTCAGCCTTGTGGCCCCAAAAATATTTGTCTTTTTTCCCCACTCTGCCCTTCCTACTGGGTCCATCATTTGTTTGTCACCACAGAAAGTCTTTACAACCCCTGTTTGTTCCTTGGCTGCTGCTACTAATTTTGATGCTCAAGAAATCTTCTTACAGGGGAAACAATGATGCAAACGAGCAAGGGAGACAGGTTTCAGCAAATTTCCTAATTTCTCCAGCTAAGGCACAATAAATTGGTGACCCACCTCCACGGGGCACTAGCCAGTCCTGGTAAGGGTGAGTTACATGGGAACTTGTAGAATAACATTACACACAAGAAAAGCTGTGTAGGTCACTGCGTGAAAGCCCAATGAACCACCCATGTGTTATGAACATATAAACCATGAGATTCAAGCACTGGGACATGCTCAGATATGTTAAATGCATAAGGTATAAAGGCCTTGAGAAACAGTCTCTAGCAAGGATTAGGAACATAACAACAACAAAAGAATGTTCTGGGTCTAGCTCTGCTTTTTGGACTCTTCTCATAGTGGAGGACAGAGCTTCCTCTGCTAGACCCAAGTCCCTGGGTTTTCCTACACATGGAGCACCATCAGCCATGTATTATGGATCTCACACGAAAATTGCAAGAGTCAGCGATACCCCTAGCACCTCTTTGTGCAAGGACAATTTTAAGAGAACAGAAAGACTTGTAGGGAGAGACCCAAAGAGAAGACTGGGAAAAATAATGGGAGAATGTTAAAAAGGCAAGAGAATTCTTGCACCATGGGAGGGGAAAAAAAAAATCAGCCAGGATATTTTAAATCGTCCCTTCACGTCGCAACAGCAAATGTCACTATTGTTTTGCTACAGGACTGCAGGTTTGTGTCATTGTGCTGCTAACAACCCCCCGTGCATACCAAGGGTAAACCTGCTCTGTGTCCATCTGTCCTCCTGCTGAAAGCCTGGCTTTATTCTGCACGCATCTGGCACTCCAGATCATTTTTTGATGCATCCAGGCCTCGGTTTCTTGGCTGACAGCAGCAGTATTTAGAGGGCAGGACTGCAAAACATGCCTGCAGTGCTAATGCTGTTTCTGTTCATACCTGATCCCCATCCTCCCTCCAAACTTGGGCTGTGAGCATTCCTTTCTCATATGTACACGTTGTGCTGATTTGCATTGTGCAGTGAGGGCAAAAATCACACCTCTGCATTTTCAAAGTAGGTGTCAAGGACTACAGAGAGTTTACCTGGACTTTGCAAGGGACGTAGGATTCATCCTTGCGACCAAAGATCTCTCTTGCCCTGCAGTGCCCAGACCAAACACTGAAGCCAAAGAAAATATTTCTCCTAGATATTACACATGCATCTACAAGTGAAATAAACTGTTGCTGAAGCACTGAGCTTAGCTCCAGATTCAGGAAAGGACTCAACTTGAGAAATATAGGTAGGATATTTTGGACAGGTTCATACCTACACCTACAAATATATCCCCACAAAAAACAGGGAGGGTATGATCTATGTATAAATTTCCCTACAAAAGTTTCCAGGGTCTTTGTATCCTCACTTTTGATTTTGTTTCAAGCATACCTGTATACTCCATAATAATGCCATGATTTCTGAAGCACCAGGACACTGATGAATTTTGAG
The DNA here is from genome assembly GCF_004027225.2 of Strigops habroptila. Classification (NCBI taxonomy): domain Eukaryota; kingdom Metazoa; phylum Chordata; class Aves; order Psittaciformes; family Psittacidae; genus Strigops; species Strigops habroptila. The sequence goes on from NC_044301.2 coordinate 15,651,610, forward strand.
CTTAATAAGATGAAATGGTTAAAGTAAGCCTGGGACAGTAACCGAGGAGCTGAGCTCCTTCCCTGACCTCCCCAAGATCACAGAAGTCCACAGCTAAAATAAAGCTGGTGCCCTGCTTCTGGCAGCTTGCAGCCTTATCCTTCAGCTGAAAGATAACCGTTCCCATGAGATGTTTTCCTTCCACTGTGGACCTGCTGCTCTCCTCTGGTGCCTGGCAAGCTTTGCCATCCTGTCCTCCTCTCTTTGCTCGCTCATGGAAACCACCATCATGGCTTCCCCATCACCCTCATGACTATTCTTGGGCTGCATTTCTGCAGACATGGAAGCCTGGACAGATAGAGAAACTATATTTTCTCCTTCTTCTTCTTGCATAATGAAGGCCTTGCTAAGAGGGTGCAATTTTGAGGCAGACAAGACAGGAGAAAAGGACTCTTTTAGATCAAACCAGTGGTCTACATGTAAGCACAGCTGATGAGATCCCATAGATAACTCATCCCTGAGCCAGGAGGATGGGGCTTGGTGGTGGGTTAGGGACAGACAGTGCCCTGCTTGTCCTTCCTGCAGAGCAGCTTTTCTCTCTGCATGCATCTCCACCTAAATATTCAGCTTGACAGAGAGGGGTTTTGTAAATAAAGGGTATAACAGGACCAGCATGACATCAGAAAATGTTTAAATTGCTCGTTCCCTGTCCATGCCCCTCCTGTTCTTTGCATCCATTTGTCTTGTCTCTTCTAACTAAGACAGGGACTGGCTTTAATTCACCATTTTGGGGTTTCTGTGCTCTCCTATAGTGAAGCCAGTAATAAATTCTCCAACACCACGATTGCTTCCCAAGTGGCTACATGCACTGGGTTTGGGCTCTGCTAAAGCACAAGAAGAATCACACGGATGAAATGTGGAGCTGTGCAAAATTACAGCGAGCCTCAAATATCAACACTGAGCTGTCAGAAGTGGGGCTGGGGATGTCATTCATCTTCCCCATCCTTCACCCCTACCCTGCTCACCGTAGCATTGCTCCCTGTAATGCCTCCTCCAGCACTTCCATCTGCTGCCGAGACTACATTGAACCCCAAAGTAAGGAGCGGGACCACAGTCTTGGGAGTTTTAGAAAGCATTAATCTTGCCTGCTAAATACAGGCAACATCTAGCATGCAATCTAGACTTCTTATTTTGCACATCTGCCCCAGGTCTCCTCTGCGAGAAGAGCAGTGAGGATGTTCCAAAACCAGAAAACCCCTTTTTGAGTAGTCAGACAGTTACTTAAACTGGCATTAACCTATGACAAACGTTGAGGTTTCCCTTTCCTTCCAGAACAATTTCATTCTAGGAATAGAAAGCCCTAATTCCTTCAGAGCTGCAACATCCCTTATTGCTGTGTGGTTGCACTGATCGATACACTTGCACATGTATTATCTTCTTTTCCCACATGGCTTTTAGTATCTTTTTTGCATTTCTTCCTAGTACATAGATTCCATAATCAATAACCTACACAAACTTTGGAGATAGATAGCTCAATATTTAAGTATTTCTTCCTTTTCTGAAGATTCATACAAAGACAATACATTTTGCTTCTGTACCCTTCACTGAATTTGAATGTAAAGCATTATTTGCATTATCATGGAAGTATGACAACACCACAAGGCAGGGAATTGTATTTTTCAGTGGCTGGAGCTGGTACAAACAGTTATGTTAGTGGCCATGCTATTAATTGGGAGCATGTACTCAGGCTCACCAGTGAGGATTTTAAGGCTATGACCTGCTAAGCCTGGAAACATGCTGGGAGACCTGAGGAATATCTCTGCCTGCATGAGATGCACTCGCTGCCCCTCACAGCCTGTTTAAACAGCTCCAGATGTGCTGGCTGGTTTAGTTTGAACTGGGACATATTTTAAGGCATGTCTGGAGACATGAATTCAAACCTGGCAATACAAGCCCAGTTCATAAATTCCTGTTTTCACCATTCTCTGTGTTTTGTGGGAATCTGAATTTCCCTCAGCCTTGCTGGAAATGAGTGGCTCTGCTGAGCTGTCTAGACCTCACTGTGACTATTAGAACTGAGTTTAAGTTTTCTAGGAAACCTGGAATAGCCCCGCTGACCCACATCTTTGGCATAGACAATAAAAAATTATTTTATAACAACATCTAAACTGCAATACAGTGGTTTAGTAAACAGTAAATTTATTTTGGGATTTCATCCCAGTCGTAAGACTGCTTCATTTTCCTCAAAGACTATTACATTATTAGTTTTAGCCTTATGAATCCTATTCCCAACACTCAACCTTTATTTATTATTTGTAAGGGGCATATATCATTCTGCCTTATAACTGTAAATATTCTACTTACACAGAGCACAGCACATGCTCTTTGTTTAAAATCTAAGCCATGATGTTTTACATAAATTTGTTTCCTTTCCAAGTTGAAAGGTCCAAAAGATAAACCCACGAGTATCCTAACATCATGAATGTTAGCCTGAGCCCAGCCTGCACACTAGCCCACCCAAGGGATCCCCTTCCAGCTCAGCTGGTTGCAGTATCAACACCCAGAGACAAATAATAATCAGGGAAGAAAAAACATCACCTTGAAAGCAGGCAGTAACTGAGCCTAAATACAGCCAGGGAAAGAGGAAAGGAGGGACTCCTGGAATATATTCTTTGGAAAATTATTTCATTGATTTTCATGATGGGTCAGAAGGCTACAAAGCATTTTATTATAGAGCTGCAATGTAGGTATTAATATAGCATGGGTACAATGATAGGAGTACATCACCCATGGGCATATAAAATAGTTAATTCAAATAATTTGAAAGAGCAGCCTGGTAAAACAAAGGCAATGGAGCATCTTTAAATGGTACCTGCACCATTTCTGAGTGATCAAGTAAAAAGACTCATTGGGCAGTTTTTCTGCAGGCATGGCTTTGCAGGATGAGAATCACCTGCTTCCCCCATCTGCAAAACTCCATCTTCAGGCAGCACAGCACATGGACCCCATGCCAGTGTTTCAGCTTTTGAAGATTAATTTGTTTTTATTTACTTCATTTCCAGTAGAATGAAACGCAGGATTCTATTGGTGGCCTGGAGGGGCTGATTTATTTTCATGAGTTCAAAATTAGCCCAATGATGAGACATTCTTTTCAAAAAGGAGAAGTTTGAAAGCGGTTACTTTCAGAAGAAAGTCAGAACGAAGCATTTTGTGGTTTGTTTGGTTTCTTAATGGTTTCTGTCCCTTCACTGCAGTCCTTTGGCTGCTCAGTGCAAACTCACGATTAATTTTAATCCATCCACAGGTGCAGCTGAACTATTAATTTACGTAAAATAGGAGACCACAAAGGTCTCCTTAACAGTGGCATTAGCCACAGTGATGATAAAATGGTATTCTTATATGTCAGGGGTCTAATTGAATTCACAGTAAGGATGGACAATATCGGGGATGCAAATGTCTTCATCAAGCCCTACCCCAGCCCTGGAGCAGTGGTCCAGCTCCCAAATCCATGAGAAAAGAGCCTGTTGCCCTGATGAATATTTCCTCTCCCAGAAGTCCCAATCCCCACTGGAGCTGCTTTGAGCTGTCATGTCCTTACCTGCTCTACAAAGGGCTTTGACACCCCTGAGCTATAACAACCCACCTGGCACCATCCAGCTAGCAAGGGGTTAACATTGCCGCCCCAATCCAGCAGGAAAGGCTTTGTCATGAGCAGATCCCTGGCAAAAGTGAGTCACTGGTGCTGGCTTGGAGGTCCACACGGCTCAGTGGCCTGGCCAGTGTCCAACACCAGAGGAAGAGCAACGCCCTATGAAGGTACCACCAAAACCCCACCAGGAGGAGGTGGCCCCAGCCAGGTCCCCTAAGCCACCACCAGCCCTGTGTTTTCTTTGGACCCCCCAGATAGGTCTTTTGTGTGTGTGTTTTCCCCACTTTTGCTTTCCTCTCAACATGAGGGAGAGTGCTGCTTGGTCTGTGCGGATGGAAAAGAGAAGGGGCGAGAGGGATGCTTCACCAGTGATATCACTAGCACTGAGTAAATTCTCTGACCAAAAGTTAAGACCAACAGAACAATTTGTGCTGCATCCTTTAAATGCCAGATCTCCATTTGCTAGCAGCATTACAGGAACAATCAGGGCACTTAATAGCCAGCTGCTAAGTCATCAGGTATAAATATTTACAGAGACCTATTACAACATGGACATTCCTCCAGATTCAAGAGTCATTTCATGGCATTTTCACCTTATACAAAAGAATCCCATTTTAGACACACTCTGCCTCATCCGCCATAAAACTACAGAAATAGCATTTTATGGAAAACACACCCCCACTCCTTAGTGGCTGTTCCCTCTCTTCTCCTCTTGCCCTAATTATCAAATATCTCTATATTTGTGTACTCAAATAAGATGTTACAAAGCAAATGCAGAGCTGGCCATTTGATACACAGAGAAGCAGCGTCCCATGGAGGGGAGGTAATTGCTGAGAGTGATACAAAGGTATTAAATGAAGAGTAATGGGTGGAATTAAGTAAAAGAAATCCCTCTCTTATAGCAAAGCCTGTCCAAGCTTGTCCAGCCCCTCAAGAGAAGGATTGAAAACCTTATTACTGAAGATATCTACAAATCACTACAAATCATGGTGTTGGGCAAAAGGGGCAGAAGACTTAATGAATAAACTTTGTGGTTACTGATTAGACCCAAGGACACACAGCCCAAATACACTGGAGACTTTCAGTGAGTAAAAAATAGACCTCTAGCACATTTTGTGCATTCACTCCCTTTCTTTACTGCTGTTATTAAAACCATGCCTCCATTTCTGTTCACCTTCATCACCTTTTTCTTTATTCCACCACAAGTCCAAATGCAAATACTCATGCAACAACAGATTGCTGGTCCAGGTCTTGAAGGGCATTTCCTCTTTGTGTGTAATGTACAAATGATGTAACTTCAAGGAGGAGTTTTTTTCTTGATGGGGAAATATGGTCTTGGAACATGGTGATGCTTCAAACCTGGTGAAATTGACTATGACCAACAGAGGCTCTGCAGCTTTCCCAGTTGTGTTATTTTTCTCTCCAGACACCTATTTTCACCATTTTTGTAGGGCCTTGGTTATCTCTGGGCTCCTGTGTGTTTATCAGGCTTGGCCAAAATGGGCTACTGGGTTCAGAAGTGAAAGATATACACTCTATTTCCCCGGGGAGCCAGGCTGAGCCTGCAGCAGAAGATGAGACAGTGAGGCAGGTGTTGAGGCAGCACCTCACATCACTGTTAGCAGCAATTTCTAGGACCTAACATGGAGCAAATCCCAACTTAAAACCAACCAGTTTTCTAATGTCTTAGGGCCATGCTGCTCTCCTTCTCCACACACCAACTGCATTCCTCCAGCATCAGCTGTTGATGCTCCGGTTTGTATTGGCAATCCTGGCTGGCCATTTCTGCCAAAGCACTGATGTTTTCTCCTTTTATATGCTCAGAAACTCCCCCCTCAACTTTGGTGTGAAATGATTACAATACAGTTCAGCCTGGAGCCAAGATCCAGGAAATATGGCAAGTTTTCAATGAAAATCATATCGGTCAGTTTACAAAAAAATAATAAAAGGTGCCAATTTTGTGCTGGAAAGGGAACAGAAGTTAGCTTGCAATATGCCTGACTGCCTCCTTTTACTGATTCCAGACGCCAGGCCAGGCAGGATCTGGCTATTTTCTCTATCATGTTATCACTCCACAATATCTCAGCAAATTCTTGTACAAACATGATTGTTTAAAAAGCCACATTTTATCACTTTTTTTACATAATCATGAATGATAGTGAATCTAATATGAATTAGGCTTAAAGGAGGCACAAGAACAATGAAGTCCCATTAGCAGCACAGGGGAGCACATCCTGTCCTTTTATTTTTAAAGCCATGCATCACTTTATAACCTATTACCCTTGATGCTGAAACAAGTGATAGGTTTGAGAGCAAAACATGCATCTCATTAGGCACCTGAAATTTTAAATAAATCATCTCTGTGCTATGCAGAGAATTCAACAGCAGTGTTTTATAATTTTACATAGTTATAAGCAGCCCATTGGAGCTGGCTGTATGGTCTCATCTGAGCAGAAATTATTGAGGTTAAATTTGAAACACAGCATGTTATGGATGGAGTTAATGTGAAAAGTGCAGGTCTGATCTGTAAAGCAGCTCCTGAGGGTCTCTGGAGGTCTCAGAGATCCCACCCTATAAAGTGGTGAGTTTATATACTCATCCCCTTCATCTGATTTGCATTTTACTTTTTTCTCTCTTTTTTTTTTTTATTCCCTTCATTTATGTGTTATTTCCCTACTTCATTTAAAGAATAGTATTTTCACTCTGAGGCATTCTCTCCCATTTCATCTTCACTTTTTGTTTGCTTTCTAAGGTCAAATAGGACAAAAAATGTATAAACTGCAGTTTTGCTTTATTTCAGAGGGAGCTGGCATATGATAGATGCCAAAAGGCAAACCTGTTGCATGCCACATCCCCAAAGTTTACATTTTCTCTTGAAAACTAAACATTAAAGAAAATCAAAGCTCTTTTAGGCTTTATTTACCAAATGCAGTGCAACATCCCTGCTCTGTTGAACCCAGGGGCAGTCCCACTGATGACTCCAACAGATTTGAACCTTGCATCTTATTACCCAATTACTACTTTTGAGTCCAGCCCTTAACAGCCAAGAAACATGAACTTTTCTTCCTAAAATACCATCTACCTGTAATGACAGCTTCCCTAATTAAGAGAGGTGACACCTTTCCAGGACTGAAGCCTAAACAAGCCCTTGGCAATCTCCTTTCTGCTGCATCCACTGTGTTGACATGGATGTGAATAAACCTCAAACGCCTGGTGACCATGGTGGGCAGTTTCCTTCAACAGAGATGTGTATTTTCTGACAATGTTGCAGGGAAAAGGGGTGGAAAAGCAGCATTTTGGCAAACACAAACCTCTCCAAGCTGTCAAGCAAAATTAACCCCTCTTAATTTTTTTAGTCTCTCCCCCAGCCCTCTGAGTGGAGCAGAGCTCTTTGGAGGGGGGAATGGGTTTTGTGCTGTCATGCTCGAGGGGTAACCGAGACCTTCAAGCAGCTGATCTTTCAAAAATACATCCAAATTGCAGGAAAACCCCATCCATCCCTGCCCTCTCACCAAATTGAGCGGTTAGCTGGGGAGATTCTTCAGAGGAACACCTGCATACCAGAGGTAATAACCTCCAGTACCTTAAGTTAAAAAACTAAGTAAAACTCACTAGGTAATGCATTTGGGATTAATTTTAAAAAGGCTCCCGTCACTAATAATGCATCTACTAGTGATGGAGAGATTTGGTAGAACTAACACCGGTGTTGAGGGACAGCTCTCTAAACAAATCCAGAAGGGGAGGCAGCATCAGGGGTGCAAGAGTTTCCCACCAGATCCAGGGCAGCACACCAACTGCCCCCTTCTTGACTCCTACCCTGGCTTTACAGGAGGGTGGGGGGGGGAGTGTAAAAAAGCTGGACTCGATCCATTTTTAACTCGTTCGATGTGTCTGGAATGTAGACAGATGCTGTTTAGACAGGCTGGTTTGGTGGGTGGCCAAGCGAGGAGACCATGGCTGTACAGTTTATAGAAGGCTCCCAGCATAAATGAACTGTTGAAGACCATTGGAAGCCTCAGTGAAATCACAACATGCAGAAACATGGGGGAGGGAGGGGAAAAAAAAAAGCTTTTTTTGAAAAGGCAAAGAGAGAAAGGGATGTTTTGATGGAGTTCATGAAAATTACAATGGGGTGGGTTTCTCTAAAGCCTGCATTTATTAGCCCCCTGAATCCCCCCAAATAAAGTAAACAGTCCTATGTGGAGCTGGGAAAAAAAAAAAATCTATAAAAAAATTAGCATATTTAAATCGCTTCCTTGCATCGAAGATAAGAAACAGACATGCCTTTTCCCTGCTCCTTGTCTAGTCTTGCTAGGTGGAAAGCTAATATTTGAATTCATGCTTCAGTGGGGAACATTTGTAAATTGAAAAAAAAGCTCTCCACACTGGTTTGCCCATTTGCCAGCCTGCAAGGGAAAGAGTTTCCTGGTTTATTTACAGATAAGGCTTAAGATGACCTTTCACTCCCCCCCACACACTATTTGCCTAAAAATTGAACTGTCTGATCCTCAAGTCCTGTGTTGACAAAACTCCATAGTTTAATATGATGAATTATGCCAGAATCCTTAAATTTTGAGCCTGACAGGGTCTGGGATTGCAAAGAAAGTCACAGAGTCTGAACTCCAGCCTGTGTTACCCACTTATGTTAATAGCAAAGCACATAAGCTACTTGTTAAACCACACAGACCACAAATCATCATTTTTCTCCTACATGTCACTTCTCCATTTCAAGACAAGGGCCAAGGACTGGAAAAACTACTCAGGATGTCCCAGCTCCTCTCCCCATTCCCTCCCCTGATCTTAAAAAAAAGGGACATCCCAAAACCTTGAAATTCAGGAAAGAACAGATAATTTTGCATGGATGCAAAGCATCTATGTGAGTATTTTTCCTTTCCCCACCGCAGGCTGGAGCTGGACATCAAACTGCTTGAAATCCCATGGGAAAGGAGCCTCCTGGTTTTATTCCTGAGCTGAACGGTGAAAGGCAGCGAGCATGGGGGATCCACCAAGCATCTGCTCTCCTTGAGCAAGAGCATCTGGATGCTCAGCTGAGCCTAACCCCTCAGCCCCAGCCTTGCATTAGTCGTAAAAGACCTTTCCTTTTCCCCTGCATCCACCTCTTGCAGATGCCAACAGCACAGACTGGCTAATAAATTCCTTCAGAAAACTTTTTGATAGACCGAAGATGTTTTGTTCACTTCCAAGGCAACCTCCTGCCTCCTCTGGTTGCCTGTAACCACCTGCTCCTGCCAAATGCCCCCAGATCAATGTGAGGGTTTGGGTGGGTGGCTGGGATCTGCTGGGGATAACACTCAATGCGGGGAAGAGAAATGCCTGGACCATAATGAAGGAGGCAAGGGCAAGAGGAAGGAAGAACATGGAGATCAGGCCAAGAGCTCAGCAGCAGCTTTGATGCCTAGACTTGGTCTCGGTGGGCTGGGAGCAGAGAGCTTCTGGAACTCTTTATTTATGACTCTGTGGTGGGACAAAACCCCAAAAGATTAAACAAGTTTAATGTATAATACGTTAAACAAAATACATAAATTTTCCATTTTGGGAATTTCTCTGGCTTTGGGACATTTCCATCAGTGTGATAGGTGTAATATTCAGAGACAGACACTCTGTTGTGGTTTAAGCCCAGCTGGTAACTCAGAACAATGTAGCCGCTTGCTCTCTCCTCCCCCCCCCCCTCCCCCCCCCCAGAGGGATGGGAATTGAAAGAATGTAAATCCCATGGGTTGAGATAAGAACAGTCCAGTAACTAAGGTATAATACAAAACCACTACTGCTACCACCAGTAATAATAATGATAAGGGAAATAACAAGGGGAGAGAATATAAAACTAAAAGGGGAAAAGGAAAACAATAAACACAAGTGATGCACAATACAATTGCTCACCACTTGCCGACTGATACCCAGCCTGACCCGAGCAGCGATCTGGGCCTTCCCCCAGTTTATATACTGGGCATGATGTGCTGTGGTATGGAATACCCCTTTGGCCAGTTTGGGTCAGGTGTCCTGTCTCTGCTCCCTCCTGGCTTCCCGTGCCCCTCCTCACTGGCAGAGCATGAAACTGAAAAGTCCTTGATTGGGGTAAGCATTACTTAGCAACAACTAAAACATTGGTGTGTTATCAGCGTTGTTCTCAGACTAAAGTCAAAAACACAGCACTGCACCAGCTACTAGGAAGGAGAAAAATAACTGTTACAGCTGAACCCAGAACACACTCCCAGCATGGAAAGGAGAATTTGGAAGACGCACAAAGAGCCATCCGTAGGTCTAGATCCTGAGTGAGTTCTGGCAGAAACCCAGATGCTCATCTCACCAAAATGGATTGAAATGGTGTAGGTTGGGTAAGAGCAATAAGCCCCAAGGTATAGCAGGGGCTTGCTGGATGGATCCATGTGTGGGGCCAGATGCTCCTGGGCACTTCCTAGCATGCATGGCCTCTTGATGGTGGCTCCTAGACAAAAAGACAACAAAAAGAAAAAAAAAAAACCAACCAACCAACCAAAAACCTGTCAAAAAATCTCTATATGATGAGAATCTGCCACTAAACCATTATCCCTCCTGGAAATGAAATGTTTCCAGGCTAGAAAAGAAGAGCTAAAGTTGATCTAAAAATAATTTACTGTTTTGAACCAAGTCATAACAAATTGATCTCTACAGTTCAGAGGATTTCTCTCCCTTTATTGCCATTTCCAGTGTTACGATGAAAAACATAGGCATAAAAACTAAACCCTGCTACTTTATGTTTAAACCCATATGCCTCTTCATACTCTGGACTTTCTGGTCCTTTGAAAGAATTCTTTCACTTCCCAAGGTCACAGAATAAAACTGTCCAGCTATTAAAAAATGTGCAGCCTCATACCAGTTAGTGACTGATAAAGCAATGTAAATCATATTTCTCCCAGCTTTGGCCAAAAAACCCTAAAATTAGAACATTTAACAATAAAAATTCCTTTTTACAGTTATTTGAAAAAAAGAAATGAGAGCATATTTCATCTGGTAAAGGTCAGCTTGCTTTAATTACATGTGTTACTGAGTATCAGAAACTAGAATATTAAATTATATTAATGCTGAAGAGGTATCTTCACAGCCATACATTATGCACAGAAGCAACATTTCAAACATGATCTCATTTAATTGTTCTGATGTTTGAAATATCTCCGGCTCCTACCTTTCCCCCTTCCAACAAAACCCCACTCTGATTCGTCATCCTGGGACCAATCCTGCTCCCATTTCTGCTGAGGGAAAAATGCCTGTCCACTCTGATCCCTGTTGCCTCATTTAAATTGATTGCAAGAAAAACCAAGGCATATCATCAGTGATTTTTCTTGTGTCTCACCCCTGCTGCTGGTATGATAAGGAGAGTACTCTCGTTGTGGGAGACTCCACATTTAATTAGCTCCAGATGCAGCCTAATTAGTCAGCATGCAGGGCGAGCATTGTTCTGTTGTCACTTGAGCCTTGCCTCATGGCAAAGTAAAAAAGATGAGATTAAACATGAAAACCAGATGCCATGTGTGTGCCTTGCTCTGGGCTGTCCATCAGAGGGAACCCCCTAATCTGGGGAGGTGAAGGATAATAAATGTTGTGTTTAAAAGCCATGGGCATGGATGGAGCTTCACATGGTTCAAGTAAGACAGTAGCATGTGCTGAGCAAAGGGGTCACAGCTTAAAACAACTGATTCCCACTAATTCTCCTTTAGAGGAAGGACTGTGCATCCTCCAGCAGGACCCATGCTGAGGTTTTGGTACATATTGCTTTGACATCTCACACAATTTTGCACAGCAGGCTTTTGGACTCTACCTTTCTTCACTGGATTAAACCCTTAATGCCTCTGTAACACTACGGAGATAGATACCTATAATTTTAATGCAGAGGTTTTCCATTCCTTGTTCTAATTTAAAAGGCAGGAGATTTGCTTGCCGAATTGGCATTTCACATCTGGAATTAGGGATATGGGGAAATCAGCAGCATACAGAAAAATCAGATAGGCAAAGGGGCTTACCATAATGCCCTCTAACACACTCATAAGCTTTACATGATTTGTACAAATCAGGAGTATGAAACTCTACCAGAAGCCTCGTTTGTGCTCTCGGAGCAAAAGGATGCAGGAAGGAGGGAATTTATGTTGATGTGGTTATAAAATTGTCTTAGAGCATTGACTCAGCAAAGCTGGAAATGGTTACTGGAATCATTGCCAGGTCATTTTGCTGATCTCTACCTGGTTTTATCAGATTAAAATTAAGAAGAGTCTTGCTGGTCTTTCAGCACCAGTTTGACTCAGCATGGCCTTTTGCCAGTCTCAACGTTGCTAAAACGGGATGTTAGTGCCACAAGAAAAATCAATTTCCCCATATTCTGGGGGGACACCCACAGTATATGATCACAGGAAGAAATGACAGCGCCGACTCATGAACCTTGGTGGCTTTGTTCTGCATTTTGCAAAATGCCCATGGACATATTAATCAGAGTATTATGTAGGAGATACAGCCAAGGCAACTGACCTAGCAGCAGTGTATGGACGAGTTATTGAAGAAGAGTGCCTGAATGAAGGTTGCTTGAGCTCAGAACAGCTGCATGGTATGCATTGCCTGTTTATTATGATTTTGGATGAGGAACTAGCCTGACTCGGTAAATGACATGAAACCCCAAATTGCTTCACCAGAAACCTCATCCAAACATCACAACCGTGTTATCACCCCAGCTGGGGAAAAAGCTATTTCCATAAAAACAATATTTAGTTTAATTGGAAGTCAAAATTACTCAATGGACAAATCCCACAGCTTGGAGGGGTACAGTTGCAGAACAGGGTCCTTTCATTTCTCAGATGTTTTGAAAGAAGGCCAATAAAATAAATAGGAAATGTTCCAGCTCCTCTCCACCCTCTCCCGTACCTGCTGATCACACTGCTGGGCAGTCTTTGCAGACCTGAGCCCCACCGCTCCATCACACCACCACTCACATTCTTGTGCCAGCACCATCCCTATGGACACAACGATGATTTAGGGAGAGTCCTCTACCACCACGGCTCCTCCTGCCCTGGGGCTGCTGATGAGAAGTGAGATCCATGCGTTGCAATTGCTGACCCATTTCTGTAGACCTTGCGGACATGGCTTTGCTATCCCCTGTGTCTGTTCATCCTCCCTTGTTGGCAGCAGGTTTGGTGCAGGTAACTCAATCCCAAACAGTGTTTTTAAGCATTGTTAGTTTTTGCATGCTTTCAACGTACCTAATTATGGTGGAGCAGCAAGGCAGCCAGGTATATGTTTCAGGCTTTTAATGGCTTAGCATGGCAGAGGGATCACATGCTTGTTTTGCAGGGAGCTGAATGGAGATCATCAGCTGCATTCGAGCACCAAGGGACTAAAGACGAAGCATCATGTGGTCTTCAGTCTTCCTTCACAGAAAGTCCATCTTGCGATTGAGCTGAACTCACCCAAAGGAAAAGGAAATTACAGAAAATGACAGAACTGTTATTTTTTCACACTTTTGGCTCCAGTCTTACCAAGCACCGCAGCCTCCAAACCACAAAGCTATTGTGGTTCAATAAAGCCCCAAACTATTGCTGAAATCAGTCAACAAGCATCAGGCACCAAATCCTCTCCATGGCTCCAGTCCTGGATGACTTCTTCTCCAATACAACCAGGGAAACTGGAAGAGACAGGCTGGTTAGAAGGTTCCTGGGGATGAGGGCTCTTATTTAGCAGCTTTGGAGAATCCTTTTGCACTCTTTTGTACTGAAATCACTCAATCATTAGCCATCCCCCTTGGGTCCAGAGAGACCTTCCCTGCTTCAAAGCCACCAGCTCACAGAACAGAACAAGACATGGAGAGAGACATGGAGAGGTTGATTCTCCCCCCCACTGAGACCTGTATCCATATGACACCAGGTTTTTCCATTTTAATACATTTCCAAATTTCTTCTCATCAGGTTCTGCAATAAATTCACCAGAAGAAACAAAGAGAATGCAAAATCACTTTCATAAAGTCTGGAAAAAATAATCCATTGAACTTCTATAGTACACTAGGTTAAGGAAGAGACATCTGGCTTTTATTATGTTTTATAATGTTGATAGCAAATAAGGGTATTAGAGTTAATTTACTTACTTAGAGAGAAACGACTCAATCACAGAAGCTGTGATTGTGACGGCATGTTAAGAGAGCTCCAAAATTCTCTCCATTCTCCTCTGGGAGTGAAACAGGGCCAATGACAAAGCACTGTTAATTTTCCACAGGGGTATTCCCCCAAAGGAATCAAACATTAGAGTAAACCCACCAAGAAGTCCTTCCCAGACAGCCTGGCCGCATAGGAAGACATATTATTTAGTGGTGTAGGTGTAACTGGAGGCTGAGAACAAGACTCTGTTGTGGTAGTGACATAATTTAAGCAACTGGAAATATCCTGCCAAAGAGGTTGAAATGTTAACAGGTGAGGCAGAGGAAAAAAGGAAGAGAGACAATTGTTTTGAAGGAATTATAGACTCAGAGATGTTGCTTGGAAGGACCCTCTGGGGGTCTATAATCCAAAGCTAAACTGTCACCTGCATGAGGTCACATCCACTGCTGAGGATCCTCTCAGGGATCCGTTCCAGGGCTCATCGCCCTTCTGATGAAGAATTTATTTCTAAAGGCCATCCTGAAACAGTGGCCACTGTCCTTTGTGATTCTGCTATTTCTAAGAAAGGCTTGGCTCCATCGTCTTCATAACTCTTCTTCAAGCTGCTGTAGGCTAGCAGCAAACCTGCTATTTGTTCAGGACCATTTGCAAAATTCACCAAAAAGGAAAAGGCAAAAAGACATCATCTTCTCCAGAGAGGCTTTTCAGCCTAAAAAGAGCTAAGCTGCATGCTGCAAAAGTGCAGAAAGGCAGCAATGATTTCTTTCAGAGTTAGGAGTTAGCAAATCAATGTCACTGTCAACCCAGCCTAAAAAGAAAACAAAAAGAGAACTCGAAAATCTTTAAGGATATCCAGGTGGGAAGCAAAGCATGTGTCCAGAGGCCATGCTCGATAGCCTCCAGGCTCTTGACAGAGCAAGGCTTACCCTGTGACTCTGGAGCACACTTTCAGGCATCCTCGCTGGGAAATGCCCCCCGCACATCAGCATGGGCTTGCATTTCTCTATGTCTTAGTTATCCTAGGAAAAAAAATAGGTCTTTTTCTACAACAGAAGGGTTTTAGAGTATTAGAAGGGAGGGAGAGCTGGGAAGATGTGAGCTGCCGTGGAAATCAGGTTCCCTTGGGGGTCATTACATCCCTAATGGCACCTGATAGCTCCAAGGAAGCTTTCAAGTGCCCTTTCAGCACACCTCCTCTCCACGGACTCATCCATCCTAGCACACTGTCATCAGGTCTCTCTGCTGCTAGTTTAAATGCAGGGATTCCCCCCCCCCCCCCATTTTAAGGAAGCAATAAATAATTTTTATCTCATTTTGAGCAACACACCTGAGATTTCCAGAACACTGCTTGTAGATATGATTTCTAGGGTTTTTTGGTTGGGTTTGGGGTTTTTTTCGGTTTTCTGGTTTACTTTTGGTGGAAAAAAAATTGCTGCTGCCACCAGCTGGAGCTTTTTGGAAATAGCATTAAAAAGTTTTCACGTAGCCGCTCATACTTTTATTCCTGCTCATTGTAGTTAGCTGAAAAATATTTAAAGCTTGCTTCTTGAAAGCACAGAACAAAATTATATGGGATCTGATGAATTTTGCTTGAGCTGGATCCTTCAGTGCCGGTAACTTAGCAGAAGTTAAATAAAATCCATTCTCAGCCATAATTTCACCAGTTAAAACAGGAGCTGTGAGCAAGGGGGAGTTTAGAGAGTCAAAAGTGGCCTGAAGAATTTGCTCCTATCCATAATTTAAAATAAAAGAAAATCAAACCTGGAGAAATAGGTTAAATAAAATGCAGGGTTGTATTGATTGAAAGGGAAAAGCTGTGAATTTGAGAGTGATCAGCAATATAGCTGGGGATGGCAGAGGCTGAAATTGCTTTTCATGGAGCTGGGTTTTTAAAGGCTTGCTTCCAACTGCAGTCAGAGAAGCCCCTGAAAATCCTGATCCAGAAAAAAAGAAATATTAAAAAAAAATAAATCAGTGAATCTCACTTGGATTTTCTACAATGGATTTACAACACCAATAACTGAGGTGCAGTGCTGGAAGAGGCAAGTCAGCCCCTGAACCCCAACCAAGCCTCCAGGCAAGGTGATTTATGCTCAGAGTGGCTGAACTTTCAGATAGATGTTCTTGGCCAGTTTGCAGTAATGCCACTCAAAGATAATTTTTTTATTTAATCCATGCCACATGAGGCAGTGGCGGTGCTGACCCTTGGCTTTTAACCCCAAGACCTTCTCTGTTCTGGCTAAAGGAACTACTGTCTGTCCTCTGATAACCCCCCTGACATAACTCAGCTGGATTTAATATCTTCTGCTGGTGTTTACTGACAAAGATGCAGAATTGGCAGGTCATGTTAACAACTAGAAATGAGCACCCATGCAATATACTGTATCTAAACCCTGTGCAAGATTTCCACTGCCTTTTTGGCCTTGAAAACATTCAGTTCAGGGAGATCCACAAATCCCAGCCATGCTCACCACAGCAGATTTAAAGGTTGTCTCTAGAGGAGCACTGCCCCTGCTTCTCCTATACTATCCTATTACCTGAGGCTTTTAAAACAGCACAGGGTGGTCTCTAAAAGTATTCCTGTGCCACAAACCCCTTTCCCAAACCACAACATGCATATATCTTATTTGACTCAGTCCCAGTGCTGTCACACACTAGATTTTGCCAGGCTAGGATTTAAGAAACCATTCTCTATTTTAAATATGTTTATTTTTCTACCAGCTCAAAGCAAATTTGGCTTTTCCAAGCCAGAGCCATCAATTTCTTCTGTGTTGGGAGAGTTTGCTGTGCTGGCTTCCCCTGTTAGCCAAAGTTTCTTGAAATAATGCCTTACTTTAAGTATTGCTAAAGAAAACTACAGCCCTGGTAATCTGATTTCTGCCCTGTAAAACTTTCATCCATTTTGGATCCAGCTTGGTTACTAAACTGCAGCTTTGCTTGCCCAGCTTAGCAGGAGAGGGGAGAGAAGCACTCAGAAGCATAATAGCTTCTGAAGCTAGAGAGAGAGAAGCACATTGATATATGAAGCAAGAAGGGGGGAAAAAAAGAAAATATTAAATGATGGCCAGAAAGACCAGAAATCCCTTGAGAAAGAGAAATACTGCCTGGAAGAGGCGGCACGCATGCCAGTGGACATGCATTCCCTGGCGAGTGTGTGGTGGAGAAGAATTCGGGTCTCACCTGCCCCTCACCTCCACAGGATTTATCGCTCCACTCCTCAAAACCCCAGCAATGATGGATTCAGTGCACTGATGGGAAAGCAGCAACACTCCTGCAGTAACCAGCAATGGCAGAGCCTGCGAAGCGCTGGGAGTGCGTGGGGGCTGGATGAATTTGCTGATAAAGGGACTCTCAAACAGAACTTTAGACTAATCTGGGCTTTTAAAGAGAAATGTATTTGGGAGAAGCCTTGCTAAGCACGCAGGTGGCTGTGGGAAGGGGGGGGAGGTTCAGCGGAGGGATGCTCTGGGAAGGGGAGGATGCCTGCTGCTGGCAGGAGGTGGTGGAGGTGGGCTGGTCACAGGGTGGTCCTTGCAGGTTGCTGGGAGAGCAGCTGAGGGGACATGACTGGCTCTGCCATACCTGGCCTGCAGATAACACCCAACAAGAGGCATCTGTGCGCAGAGCTTCCCCACTCCAAGCAGGGATGCGCACCTGGGAGCAGATGGCAGCAGGGAGATAAGCTGCTGACACCCTTTCAAAAGGGAGCACAGACAAAGCTTTCCAAAAATCAGGTTTCCCCAAGCATGCAAAGAACTGTCTTTCTCCAAGATCTACGATGGTTTGAAGTCCATTATCTCCCCATCCCTCCCCACCCCTCTTATTCCAGCTCAGCCAATATCTGAAGGAGGAACAGAAAGGAATGAAAGTGATAAAAAATTGCTATAAAATGTTTAATATCTATAAATCAAGTCTACAGCTTCAGCACTTCCATTTGCCTTTCCCTTGCGAAGATGACACTTAACAGTCACATAATAACTTGCAATCTCATCCATCCTGCTTGCAATCAATAAATCAGCAATTAATTCTGGAAATGAATGGGCATAGCTACACTCCAAGCAGGCAGGTGAGAGGCTGTCCAGCATTACACAATAAAATGAGCCTCAACTCAGCCACAGAAGGTGATATACTTATTTATCTCCCCCTCCCACTGCAGGTATAAGTAAAACCATCAGTAAAAATAGGTCGGATCCAAAACGATAAGGAGCAATGTTGCTGACAATGGGACTTGAGCCGTGGAAGCTTTCCAATGTCCAAGAAGAGCCAGTCAGGCAGCTTATGTATTCACATATTGCCTGGCCGCTGTGGGAACTACTGTATTAAGGTCTATAAACATCCTGGGCTTTATCTGGGGCTGTGGAGGGGAAGGTGGAGGAAAGAACTGAGGGAACCACATGCAGCGATTGCCTTTGTCAGGATGACTGGTGCCCATGGCAAGAGAACATGCTTGCTCCCTTTGAGCACAGCCTCCTCCTGCTCTTGCTGCTCTCTGTGGCATTGCACAACATCCCAAGATAAGATTTTGCCTTTCTACACAGATGCTTTTTTCAGCTGGAGATTTATACAAGCAACAGAATTGTCCAGGATCAAGCGAACCCCTTGTTTCAGTGCTGTTTCTCCAGCTTTGGCTGGATGGGAATCACCAGTTCTGGTGGCAAGGACCTGCCTTTCCTCCAGCTCATCGTCCCTTCATCTTCCCCTCCCTGGGATGCTTTCCCCCAAGGTCACACTCCAGCAGCTCTCAAGGTCATTCCCAGTTAGCATCTTACATTGATAGGGAAGAAAAGAGACTACAATGCCTTTTGCCTTTGCATCCCCCCATGGGGAACCTTTGGGCTTTAATCACAGCTCTTTGCTCCATCTTTTCCATCCACAGTTGTACCACACCCAGCGTAGCAGAGTCCAGAGTCTGGATTTGGGGTCCCAGATGCAACAGCGAGATACACAAGTGTCCTGAGCTAACAACAGGAACTTGGATGCAGCCACTGTGCCCAGCACTTGCCAAGTATTTATATATACATATTAAAAAAAAAAGCGCCTTTTCTTTTGTAAAGGTAAGCACAGAAGAAAAATGTGAGGGAAATGTTTGGTGAAACATGGTAGCCAAGTTCTGCTGCTGTGCTGGAGGATACCAAGGAAAATCAAAACAATAGTCTGGGAGGGACAATGGCAGGGGCGGAAGGATAAGGCTACAGTTCTCCGTGCCACAGGAAGGCTTTGGTTTAACTTAAGCGGGGATCTTTTGGAGGCAAACCCATAACCCCACTTCTGTGAAGGCCTCCAAAACTCAAGCATCTCCCTTTGGTGCCAGTCCATATCCCCTTGGGGGTGGGTGACATGGTCGGTTTGACCCTACACACCAGTTCACATCCCTGCCCACCATCGCAAGGTTTCAGTTCTTCATTGGCGGTTGGGATTTTTGTTGTCTTTTTGGACCTCTGACAATGTGAAGTTTGCATGTTACTTTGCTTGTGCAAGTCTTTACCTGGGACTCATCCATCATTTTCTTAGTTAAAACAGAGCTGCTTGTCCAGAGGAAGTAATTTGTCTTTCATGAAAGACTCACCCTCCCACCCTCGCCAACCACTCCATTGCAGTGCAAGTGAATCCATTAGCTTCCCTAGAAAATGCATCATCTGACATTGGGACTAAACTTTAGACTAACAAACCCCTCGAGAGGACATGAAGGAGGTATCTCTGTCACCCTGATCAGTGGTCAGGTCAAAGCCTAACCTCTCTTTCCATTAAATCTTCAGCATCTATGTTTAAGGGAAAATGTTGCAAATTGGCAGCAACACTACGTTTTGTGACCAGAGTCAGCACCCTGATTTCCAACCTCCCAAGCAGGCTCCTGGATCTTTTTGAAGCCCATCTGGAGCTGCTGCCTCTCCTCACTCCCTTCTTGCTCTTCACAAAGGAAAGAGGGGAGGAAACGTCTCTTGGAGGTGAATGGCTGAAACAACCCAGAAATAAACTCTCCAAGCAGTAAGGAGCCTGTGCTAGGAAACAGACACTCATGCTGCCGTGTCCGGCAGCCCTGCAAGCTCCACACCATGCAGGAGCAGTGCTGAGGGCAGGGCTCCAAAGAAAACACCCCAAATGCACATTCAAGCTCATTTTCCCCATGCTTAAGTCCATCTTCTAATATTAACACTTCTCTCATGGTCAGAGTGGAGTCACACCCTCCCTATCCCAGACTTGCAAGCCTGGGAGGAGCACAGGAGATAACTTCTCCCACCCCAGTGTCCAAGCAGGATCCAGGATGATGTTTACTCAGATGGGCCCAGCCACCACATTTACAAACATCTCCAACATCTTCCATTTGAGCAGGTGAGGTGGGAACTCTGTGGGTCCCGTGGGGCAGGGCAAGACCAGTCTTGGCTGGGAAGAGCGATGGTAGCAACAATGCCTTCTAGGAGGGTTCCTCCATCCCACAACCTCTTCATCACTAGACCACAGTCTTCCTCGGTCGCATATGACAAATGGAAGGACCTACCAACTGCCACCCCTTTAAGTGGAAACTCCCACGTGCAGCCAGGAGAAGCTGTTTGTCAGGGTATTTCATCTGCCAAACAACATGTTGAAATTTAGGTCTAGGAAGTTTTCATTCGTATCTGTTTTAGTTTCACACCAGTGGAAGAGAAGAACATTTAACTCTCAAATTCAATGATAATGGGGTTTTTTATTATTTGGGAGTTTTTCTAAAATTTAACAGCCAAAGAGATTTAAAATTATTAATCATCCAAAAAGCTAAAAAAAAAAAACCACAATAGAATAGGTGTTCTGCTCACCAAACTTTTTTTTAACCCTTTTTTTTTAACCCTTTTTTTTTTTTTTCTCAAGCAGCGAGCTCCAAAAGGAATTATTCATATAAGGTCTAAATTAAAGAGGGAAAAGAGAAACTTTCCCCCTCTATCTGATTAGTAAGTGAATAGTTTAGTATTATATGCATAGAAAAAAATAAAAAAAAAAAGAAAAGAAAAATAAAGAAGGCAAATGAAAAGTAAGGAAGATAAATATGTCTCTAGCTAGTGATACCATAAGGCAATATAACAAGTTTCTAAAATCCCTAATGAAAAATGAGGCATCTTTGAAAGTTCATTCCTGGACTTTCTGGGATAGAGCTGTGAAAGCAAATCCAGCTGAACTCCAGTGAGGTAGAGAACATCACTGCCTTGAGACAGAGGTTGTAACAGATTCAGATTTAAAGACAATGACTTTATTTTTCTATGGCCTTGAGAGGATTAAGATAGGAGAGGAGTCCTGCCTCACCACTGGAGATATAAATCCTGGAGGGTCACTCTGTAGCTATCTGTCACATGAGAGGAAGGGAGGAGGCAGAGTCATTTTCAGTAGTAAATTTTGGGAAGAACAAGAACTAATGGCCTAAAATTAAGAAAGAAAAACATCAGGCTAAATAGTAGGAAATGCTTTATAATGTTAAGGTCAGGCAGACAATGGAGAAACCTGTCAGGGGAGGTCAGGGGCTCTCCAATAACGGAGATGCTCACGGATGGACCGAGGAGCCATGAAACAGGGGCTCTGCTGAAATGCTCATCCCTCGAGCCCCTTGGATGGGGCTACCCCTACAGGGATGTGTGTGATCCCCAAGGCAACAGAGCTTTTGGAGCAAATGCAAAGTTTCTTTCAAGCTCTTTTGCTCTTTCCCATCCAGGAGCAAGGTGCAGGGGAGGGCAGGGGGGCTTGGCTGCATCCCACTCCCCTTGGAGCAGGAGAAATCTGCCCCAGCTGTTCCCCTTTCCAAAGGAAAACAGGCTGTCTGAAGAGGTGGGATCATCTGCATGGGGAAGAAAGAAAGAAACCTTTCAGCAGAGCCCTCCTACCAGGAAATTGGGAGAGTGATGCAGCAGGCACAGGACAAGCCAGGGTGCCTGGGGGTCCATGAAGATGCCAGCACAAGACGTTTTCTTAAGGCCGTCAGGTTGATTTCCTCCCAGCTCCCCGCATGAACACCTGTGGTCTGTTACACCACACGTCATTATATTTTTGCAACTTATGGTGTCCATCATAACCCCCAGGCAATCACTGTGGAGCCATAATAAATGATACTCAGGCAGTTTATTATACACACTAAATCCTCTTCACTTGGTGGTCCAGGGGTGTACCTAATACATTTTATTCCTCTTCTGCTTGGATTTGTATCTTGGATCCATTTAATACCTTATAGCAAATGCTGAATAGGTGCTAAAAAACATGCATTGCACCAAGCATAATTATTTCCTATCACCTCCTATCCAGTGAGAGTCCACATAGCACTCTAATTTTTCTGCATTTCTAGAAAACCTGACCATGTTAGAAATACTAACTAGCAGAAGTGGGGAATGCCACTATGACAGCCCAAAGCTCTCGGTAGAAAGTTGCTGGAGATCTGACAGCAACTGGAGGGGAAGGAAGGAGATGCTGTGATAGCTAGCTGAGATCATAGGTGGCATTTAGGAAAAGCCAAAACACTCCCATTGGAATATGACTGTGAAGAGGCCAGCACGCTTGTTTTTTAAAGTAGGGATAATGAACAAGTACAAGAAATTAAAATCTTGGCTATGGGTCTGGCCTGAAAAAGAGCACAGGAACACACATCTGCATCCTTACATCTGCCCTCTCCTCTCAGAGTCATTCCTGCTTTGACAAACATGTCCAAAACACCTCCTGAAGTCGGCTGCTGAGGGCAAGGGAGCGTTTCTAATGTATGAGGTGTAATTAAGTGCTGGTAACACATAGCAGAGGGCACAACTCAAAGAATCACAGACTCCTTCCTCCAAGTGCACCCTCCAGCACCATCAGAGCAGGTTTCCACCAGCCCACTTGAGACAGCATTCCACAAACATGTCCCTCTTTGCCAAGAAGTGAACAGGAAGGATTTTTCCACAGCACTGCTGTCACTCAGGTATTTTGAGACACTGTTCCCAATTTTTCCCCTCCAGTACCAGGTCCTTGCTGCCAGGGTGGTCCAGGACAAAGCCTGTGAAAAGATGCCTAGTCATGGTTTCTTGGCTGGGGAAGTCAAGGGTACTATGGAGGATGCTGAAGGAGGAGGACAAGGAATGCAGAATTATTGCAGAAGGTCATGGGAAGCCAGTGAGGGGAATCCAAAGAGGGTCAGATGGGATGTCAGGAAGGATTTTTGCAGCTGCTTTTGGACAGACCAAGAACACAGAGGGGGTGTCAGAGCACCGGTGCCTTCAGCTTGGGTGTAGGTATGGAAATGGCTGGTTTTACAGATGATAGAAGGGGAAAAAACAAGCAGGGTGAGCATTAACCAGGAGGCTGAGGAGAAAGGAAGAACTTCAGAGGAACAGCACAGTCTGCTGGACTAAGGGGCAGCTCTTTCCTCTCCAAGAGCTTTGTTTCTGCCTGGCTCCGGAGGGAGGAGAGTTGGCCTACAGCTACAGCAGTAACTTTGAGTAACTTCTCAGGAAACAGCTTATTTAGATAGCACTGCCTATTCTTCAGAGGAGAGGATAGAAGAACATATTGCCTGTTACTAATTAGTGGATTTTCCACAACTAATGATGTTTACAGGGATGGATACTCCAAGGTCTCCAGACTATCTATCTCCACCAATAGGCGCCAAGAAACATGGCTTTTTCACACACGCCCCCCGATAGGAGAGAGTTAAATATCTTCTCTGTTCTTAATGGAAAACTAAGCAGACATGACACATCTGTTTAGAAGACTTTTTTCTTATCTCCAGGATCAAAAAGAATTCCAGAGCTCAAAGACCAGAAACCGAGAGCAGTTCATTCACTGCCAACACATGCAGACTGGAGGAGTTCAGGTTGAACACAAGCTAAGGGTTGGAGTCTCTATCCACTGCATTAAATAGATTATTTCCACTGGCTGCAGTAGGAACAACTTTAGACCTTGATTTCTCTACTCAATTTTGCAGTAAATAAAAGCTTCAAGTAGAATCCATTAAAGCTGGTTTGATTTCTAGGCTCCAGTTCTTCCAAAAGTTAACTCTTCTAAAATTCAATATACACAAATGCTTTTTGTCTGGGTAGGAGAAGGATTCAAATCATCAGATGTTCATCTTAACCTTCTGGGTGAAGGATCTGCCTCTAATGGGGTGTGTGAATTTGCCACCCAGTCTGGAAAAGGCTTAAGCAAAGCATTTCCAGAGATAATAAATATTTTAAGGGGAAAAAACCAACCAACCAAACATAAACAAAAAAAAAAAAGAAAACTTTTCATGAACTTTGCCAAATTGTGGTGTCCAGATTCTGCTAAATTTTTGCACAACAGGAACTGATGCTCAGCCTTGCATCCAGGTTCCCTTTGCAGCCTTGATCTGCAAAGCCATGCTGTTAGGAGCTGGTTTCACAAAAGCAGTGTTTTCAGGTGTGAACTGAGTTCAAACAACAAACCCCAATCTCTGAAGGACCTGAGGGCTCTGGGCTAAGCTTCTCCTCTCAGCTGCAAAGCAGAATTTAAGTTACCAAATCTCAACCGTCCCTGCAAATGTGCCTTTGGCAGAGACAGCCCCCCACCGCTGCTTCCACAGCCCAGTTCGGGAAGCATGTCTCTGCTCAGTATTTTTACACACAGCAATACTCAGCCAAACCTCCTTTTTACAAAGCATAGTCACTCAGAAAGAAAGCAAACAAAACTTAATAGCTGCTACCTTGAAGCATTCAATTCCATATTCCAAAACAGGGTAGGTCCATAACTCAGAATTGTTGGCTCCAGGAATCTTTATCATGGCTGGATTTTTGTTGCATCTGGTTGAGCAAGTTTTTATAATGTCATTTCTGATCAAGGCAGTTTTCAGTAACAACTTTCAGCATATTATAGGTCAAGGTTAAGAGGGAAAGGGAAATTGTGAAGGGGAGGTGCTCTTGCTGCTCTTTGAGGTGGTAAGGGCTGCAAGAGGAAGGACTTGTTCAGAAATTAAAGGCGTTGCTATAATTCAGAGAAGCTGTTACAAGGAAAGGGAAAAGTAGCATTTGGGACACCATTAGCAAATTACAACAATGTGCAGCTGCCTGGAAATGAACTGAACGCCAGCTTTAAAACCATCCATAGCGAATTGATTTCAAATCATTAGCTATTTGGTCCAGCCTATTACAGTGAAGGCTGGTTGTCTTGTGGAAATACACTGTGCATTTGGAAAGCAGTTTAACTGAGTCTGGAAAATATCTTGCAAATCAGGACCTGTCTCCCAACAGAGTCAAAACTTACATAAACTTTTTGCTTATGCTGGGCAGGTTGAGAGCAGTCCTGCTGTGTCGAATAGTAACTCAAACCACATTTGCAGTTTGACTCTACAGCATCATCCTCTTCAAGTTCACAGGACCCATGTGAAGAAGCTGAGCTCACAGCTACTCATCATGGTGGGGGGACCAAAAGGGGTGACACAGGCTTTGCAAAGCAAAAAGGCACTTTTCCTCACCCACAACTATGTGGAATGAATGGATCATCTGTCCAAGATAAATCCCTGGGCTAAGCCAGTGTGATGCATTTAGCTGCATCAAACAATTTCTTGCCCTGTAATCCTGCGATGTTTCATGACCTCTGAAACACTGAAGACCAGCTTGAGAAGCCAAACAGGCAGCATCTCTGTGATTCATTATCCTGTTACAAGATATGAATAGAAACCACCTTTCAGCTAGGCAGAGGCAGGATCTCATGATTTCCCAGGCTTGCATCCATCAGGCTGGAAACAGAGATTTAAAAAACTTGAAGGGTGAAAAGCACCCTCTGCTTTTAGGTGCTGTCTTATTGGGTTCCTTGTTCAGGACAACTTGAACTTCATTTTTTAAGATGTCAAGGACTTCTAGCTCCTGTTAATTTGATGCTGAGTTGCGACCGCTCATCACTTTGGAGAAAGATCACACTCTGGGGAGGCATCCTTGGGAGTCTGTGGGAGTTTTGCCATTA
This sequence comes from Strigops habroptila, assembly GCF_004027225.2. Taxonomy (NCBI): domain Eukaryota; kingdom Metazoa; phylum Chordata; class Aves; order Psittaciformes; family Psittacidae; genus Strigops; species Strigops habroptila. The sequence goes on from NC_044301.2 coordinate 15,677,263, forward strand.
TCTTCAATGTAACCAAGATTTTTGTCCTAAAACTCAGCTCTTCAAAACCAGGAAACTGTAGCACTCAACACTAACACTGTTGCAGGGCAAAAATACTATAATGTAAACCTATGCCAAATCAGCTCATCTTTCTCGGAGTTGTGGGATAGAATTAGTAGCTGAATTTGGAGATGTAATGTAAATCCAGTGTCCTGGGTTCAGCTATAGCAGTCGTTTTTCTCCTTCTTAGTAGCTGGTGCAGTGCTGTGGTTTTGACTTTCAGCCTGGGAACAATGCTGATAACACCGATGGTTTTAGTTGTTGCTAAGTAATGTTTATTCCGACCAAGGACTTTCTCAGTCTCATGCTCTGCCAGGGAGGAGGGGAGGCCAGGAGGAAGCAGAGACAGGACACCTGACCCAAACTAGCCAAAGGGGTATTCCATCCCACAGCACGTCATGCCCAGTATAGAAACTGGGGGGAGTTACCCAGAAGGCCCAGATCGCTGCTCGGGTCGGGCTGGGTATCGGTCGGCGGGTGGTGAGCAATTGCATCCTCTCCCCTTGTTATTTCCCTTATCATTATTATCATTGGTGGTAGCAGTAGTAGTTTTGTATTATACCTCAGTTACTGGACTGCTCTTATCTCAACCCGTGGGAGTTACATTCTTTTGATTCTCCTCCCCATCCCTCCGGGAGTGGGGGGAGAAAGAAGGGGGGGAGTGAGCGAGCAGCTGCGTGGTTCTGAGTTACCGGCTGGGCTCAAACCACGACAGTTCTTTGTGGCGCCCAAAGTGGGGCTCGAAGGGTTGAGATAATGACAGATCTGACCAGAGTGTGTCTAATCCTATTTGTGATAAGCATTCATTGTTTCGGATTAATAGTCACTCATCACAATGTTGATTTATTGGTTCTCAGAGTTGTTGCGCTCGATCTCAGAGTTTCATCATGTCGTACCTTACTTAGAGCCAGTATTTCCTGTGGCTCTAAGTAAGTGTTTATCGGCTGGGGGGCCTGGGCTAAGGTTCTTGTTTCACTGTACTTCATGGTAATGACATGTAATACAATAGACTCATTGATCACGAAACTGGTCTGGCTTGCGTTCCCAGCATGGTCATCACCTCTATACTTTGGGAGGTATATAATGAAATATTTTAGCAATTACACTTTTTCTTTTTCCTCCTCGGGGGGTCAGCCTGTGGAGGAGATATTCCCTCACACCTCCAGCTCCCCCACCAGGCTATTTACAACAGCATTTGAGAGTTCTGAAGGCTTTGGATGGCCTTAGACACTGCATCTAAACTGCATCTAAATGGCCAATTCCTGCCAATATCGGTTGCCCCAGTAAGCAAGGAGAAAAGCAAACAAGAGGCACAAAGAGCAATCATCTGTGCAGTGAAGAAAGATGAAGACCCAATGCACTTACTACACGGAACAGCATCTGAACAAGAGTTACTACTACGTGGATCAGAGGAAGAGGAAGAAGAAGGAAAGGTGACTTCTCGACTTCTCGACCCCGGACCTCAACCGAGCTGCGGAATATGCAAAAAGATTTCACCCGTCTTCCAGGGGAGCACATCGTCACCTGGTTGCTCCAATGCTGGGACAATGGGGCCGACGGTCAGGAACTAGAAGGTAGGGAAGACAAGCAGCTGGGATCACTTGCTAGGGAAGGAGGAATTGACAAAGTGATTGCAAGAGACAAGTGAGCCCTCAGCCTTTGGAGGCGGCTCTTGGCAGCTGTGAAGGAAAGGTTTCCCTACAAAGACGATGTTATGAGTCGCTCAGCCAAGTGGACCATGATAGAGGCATCCAGTCCCTGAGGGAATCAGCCATTCTAGAAATGATCTATCATAGGCCGGATGCCGGGAATGCATCCGTAGATCCAGATGAAGTCGAATGTACACGACCCATGTGGCGGAAGCTTACACGGAGTGCGCCATCATCATATGCCCACTCATTGGCATCAATGACCTGGAATGACGGAATATCACCAACAGTGGATGAAGTGACTCATCAACTCCGAGAGTTCGAAGACAATCTCACCCCTTCCATCATTTCAGCTGTGGAAAAACTGTCCCAGGAGTTCAAACAATTGAGAGACGACTTATCCGATCTACCCATCTCCCCACGTGTACCAACCCATGTCTCAGCTATTAACAGAAGGCACCCTACTGCTCGAGAGAGAAGATATAGGAGGTACACGCCACGGGCCACCCTATGGTTTTACCTGCGGGATCACGGAGAAGACATGAGAAAGTGGGATGGAAAACCTACCTCAGTTCTGGAGCAACGGGTGCGTGAACTGAAGAGGAGAACAATGGTCAAGGATGATCCTCCCAGGAAAGCTGCTGCTCCAGTCTCTGGTGAGCAGTTTCCCAGATGGAGTGGAAGAGCTGATTTTACTCCAGCTCCTGTGATAAGGAATACTAATCCCTTTCTACAAGACATAAGTGGACAATCTTATGATCACTATTAGAGGGGCCCTGCCTCCAGCCAGGTGGAGGAGAGGGATAATTGGGTTTACTGGACTCTGTGGATCAGATGGCCTGGCACATCAGTCCCACAGGAGTATAAGGCTCTAGTAGATACCGGTGAACAGTGTACTCTGATGCCATCAAGGTATCAAGGGGTGAAACCCATTTCTATTTCTGGAGTGACAGGAGGATCCCAAGCGTTAACTATGCTGGAAGCTGAAATCAGCCTGACTGGGAGGAAGTGGCAAAAGCACCCCATTGTAACTGGTCCAGGGGCTCCATGCATCCTTGGCATAGACTATCTCAGGAGAGGGTACTTCAAAGACCCAAAAGGGTATAGATGGGCTTTTGGTATCGCTGCCTTGGAGACAGAGGAAATGAAGCAGCTGTCCACCTTGCCTGGTCTCTCAGAGGATCCTTCTGTTGTGGGGTTGCTGAAGGTCGAAGAACAACAAGTGCCAATTGTGACCACAACAATGCACCGGCGGCAATATCGCACCAACCGAGACTCCTTGATTCCCATCCATAAGCTGATCCGCAGACTGGAGAGCCAAGGAGTGATCAGCAGGACCCGCTCACCCTTTAAGAGCCCCATATGGCCAGTGCAAAAGTCTAACAGAGAGTGGAGACTAACAGTAGACTAACGTGGCCTGAACGAAGTCACAGCACCATTGAGTGCTGCCGTACCGGACATGCTAGAACTTCAATATGAACTGGAGTCAAAGGCAGCCAAGTGGGATGCCACAATTGACATTGCCAATGCATTTTTCTCAGTCCCTTTGGCAGCAGAGTGAAGGCCACAGTTTGCTTTCACTTGGAGGGGCGTCCAGTACACTTGGAACCAAGTGCCCCAGGGGTGGAAACACAGCCCTACCATCTGCCATGGATTGATCCAGACTGCACTGGAACAGGGGCAAGCTCCAGAACACCTGCAATACATTGATGACATCATCGTGTGGGGTGATACAGCGGAAGAAGTTTTTGAGAATGGGAGGAAGATAATCCAAATCCTGCTGAAGGCTGGTTTTGCCATAAAACGGAATAAGGTCAAGGGACCTGCACAGGAGATTCAATTTTGGGGAATAAAATGGCATGATGGATGTGGCCAGATCCCCACAGACGTGATCAACAAGATAACAGCAATGTCTCCACCAACTAACAAGAAAGAAACACAAGCTTTCTTAGGTGTTGTGGGGTTCTGGAGAATGCACCTCCCAAATTACGGTCTGATTGTAAGCCCTCTCTACCATGTGACCCGGAAGAAGAATGATTTCAAACGGGGCCCTGAGCAACAACAAGCCTTTGAACAAATTAAGCGAGAAATAGTTCATGCAGTAGCCCTTGGACCAGTCCGGGCCGGGCCAGATGTGAAAAATGTGCTCTATACCGCAGCTGGGGAGAATGGTCCTACCTGGAGCCTCTGGCAGAAAGCTCCAGGGGAGACTCAAGGTTGACCCCTCGGCTTTTGGAGTCGGGGATATAAAGGATCCAAGGCCAGCAATACTCCCACTGAAAAAGAGATACTGGCAGCCTATGAAGGGGTTCGAGCTGCTTCAGAAGTGATTGGCACCGAAGCACAGCTCCTCCTGGCACCCCGGTTGCCTGTGCTGGGCTGGATGTTCAAAGGCAGGGTCTCCTCTACACAACATGCAACTGATGCTACATGGAGTAAGTGGGCCGCACTAATTACACAACGAGCTCAAATAGGAAATCCCAGTCATCCAGGAATTCTAGAAGTCATCATGGACTGGCCAGAGGGCAAAGATTTTGGGATGTCACCAGAAGAGGAGGTGATGCGTGCTGAAGAGGCCCCACCATATAATGAACTGTCAGAGAGTGAAAAGCAATATGCCTTGTTTACTGATGGGTCCTGCCCTATTGTGGGAAAGCATCAGAGATGGAAGGCAGCTGTGTGGAGTCCCCTGCATCAAGTTGCAGAGACTGCTGAGGGAGAGAGTGAATTGAGTCAGTTTGCAGAGGTGAAAGCCATCCAGCTGGCCTTGGACATTGCTGAACAAGAAACATGGCCAGTACTTTATCTCTCTACTGACTCATGGATGGTGGCAAATGCCCTGTGGGGATTTAATTTTGGGGGAAAACAGCCAATGAACTCAATTGTATGCTGTTGCCTGCTCTAGAACACTTTTATAGCCCACCAGCTAGATATATTCAGGTCACCAGCAATGACCCTGACTTCCCTCCGATTATCACCTCAACAGAGAATGAATTCTGATGAAATCAGACGAGCTCAGCAGTGACCAGACGAGTTCAGCGGTGTCATCAGCAGGCAACAATCCAACACTACATACCGTCCCTCCTGCCCTGAAAGACTTTTACAAGAGATGGAGCCTGACATCATGGACTGGATGAATTCAGCAACTTTATTATGATTGGTCCATGGATTAAGGAATGATATCTCTCTCTTTGTGTGGATGTGGGTGTATATATATATATGAGACAAAAGCGATGGTATTTTGAAAAATGTGGGATCTGAGCATGATGTGAATGGTATAGAATAAAGGATGGATACTGTCCTGGGTTCAGCTATAGCAGTCATTTTTCTCCTTCTTAGTAGCTGGTGCAGTGCTGTGTTTTTGACTTTCAGCCTGGGAACAATGCTGATAACACCGATGGTTTTAGTTGTTGCTAAGTAATGTTTATTCCAACCAAGGACTTTCTCAGTCTCATGCTCTGCCAGGGAGGAGGGGAAGCCGGGAGGAAGCAGAGACAGGACACCTGACCCAAACTAGCCAAAGGGGTATTCCATACCACAGCACATCATGCCCAGTATATAAACCGGGAGGAGTTACCCTGAAGGCCCAGATCACTGCTCGGGTCGGGCTGGGTATCGGTCGGCGGGTGGTGAGCAATTGTATCCTCTCCCCTTGTTATTTCCCTTATCATTATTATTATTGGTGGTAGCAGTAGTGGTTTTGTATTATACCTTAGTTGCGAGACTGCTCTTATCTCAACCCATGGGAGTTACATTGTTTTGATTCTCCTCCCCATCCCTCCGGGAGCGGGGGGAGGAAGAAGGGGGGGAGTGAGCAAACGGCTGCGTGGTTCCGAGTTACTGGCTGGGCTTAAACCATGACACCCCTGTGTCAGTATCCTTGGAGCAGGACCTGCCTTGCTCACAGCCCTGCCAAATTTTGGGGATTATTTGTCTCTGCTATAGGCAGACAGCATGACATTAGCATCACAGACTGCTGTGCTCCGTGCATGGCAGTGCCCTGGAAACCCTCCCCTCCTCCTTGTCCCCAGGGGCCACCAGTACCCACCAGCAGCTCCTGGGAGCTCTTAGCCAGAGCAGAAGTCTTTGAGAGAGCCAAGGAAGAACTAGCTCTGCCCAAACAGCCCCCAAGGCATCATCCATACCTTGGAGGATGCCCTTTTTGCATCAGAGGCAGCTAATGGCCAGAGCACTGACCTGGCCCTGGATGGTGTCCTTTGGATGCCAGATGACCCTGGGGCAACATCCCCCTACTGCTCTATGACCTGGTTTCCTTGGGTGTAAAAGGCAGAGCTGACATTTAACCTTTTGCAAAGTGCTTGAAGTTCCAGTATGGAAAATGCTGCCTCGCTGCTTTAGCATGGCTTCACATCACCTCAGTCCCCTGCATCCTCAGCCATGCCCAAGGATGCTGCTGCCAGCCCAAAGCAAGATGGTGCTGAGCATTTCATTGTCACCAACCAAGAAGTGTTATACACATGGTGCTTCATGCAACAGAGTTAATGGAAGATACAGCACCAATCTCTTGCACAGGGAGGCACTTCAGATACCAGCTGCTTTGAATTTCATGTGTGCTTGTGAAAATTAATCTTTAATGCCTTCTGCTGCATGCAGCAACTCTGATTTTTAAGAGAAAAAGCAAGCCCAAAATTAAAACTCCTCTCCAACAGCTTACAGGTACATGGCGGATTTGCAGCCAGTGGGCTGAAAGAAGCACATGCAGAGCACAAAATGAGTCTTTCTGTCACCAAGGCAGAAATCCCACAGCCAGACCTCTGTGAAAAGCCCCAACCCAGATTAATCAATCCCTACCACAATCAGCCAAGGAAGACATTAAGTCTTCAGGCTGCAGGGAATTGCCGGAAGCTGGGTATGCCGGCACCAGCTTTAAAGACTAATTGACAACAACAGTAAAATTTGATGATATCCTTTCAAATTCTCCCTGTGATTTAGGAATCACTGAAGTGTCAAGGACGATCTCCCTCTGCTGAGGCCATGGCCAATGGGATGTGGAGGGCAGGGTGCTCCTCAGCAAAGGGGATGCAACTTCTTCCCTGCGAGCATCTCCACCTCCATCCTTACATGGGTGTCTTTCATATGGCAAGGCTGAGCTGGGACAGAAAAAATGGGTCATAAGACTAATTTGTACATATTGAGGCTATTTGACAGGTAGGAGGCTGTCCCCACTTGGTTTGGGGGAAAAATCAAAACCTTCTGTATGTGGATCCATCTTCTCCTGAATTGTACCTCTGTAGCATGCAAAGTCAGATGTGGTTTTTGTAACTGGAGTAAACGCAGACCCAGTTTCTGGAAGGCTTGCAATCCAAACCACTCCGGTGGAAAAAAAAAATACCTCGCAGCCTCACACCTCACCTGCATGGTCTGTGAACCTTGTAGGACCCTCCTTGGCTCCTGAAAGACCACAAAGATGCTTTCTACATCAAAGAGCTTCCACCGATGGAAAGAGAAACAGCCCAAAAGCATTTGAATCCAGCTGATGGGAAGAAAAGGCACTTATAAGAGCAGAAAGGATAGGCAAGAAAGAGAATTCAGCTAGGAAAAGATGTTTGACATAGCTGCCACCTCTGTCTTCAACACTGGGTTTGGTATCACCTTACTGGCACCCGCCTCATTACCCATCCCCGATATGCCACAGGCTCTTGGACCCCAGCAGGGAGAAATGAGGAGATGCCACCAGCATCCCCAAGACACACCCCTGTGCTTCAAAGCAACATTCTAAAGGCCTGGAGGAAAAACTTTAAACAACCCCTGGGAGGTGGTTTGGAGGCACCCATGGCCCTGATTTCATGCCTCCCCACTTTCTCTTCAGCAAGCTGCCTGGACCAAGCCTGTTGACAAAGCTGGGGTGTTCAGGGCATGGGCTGCATCTCCAGCTACTAATGCAGCCAAAGCACATTGCTGCTCCTTCTGCGTCATCTCCCCCTTGCTCGCCCATCCTCCCCAATGCCCCTTGCTTTTCTCTCCCACAACCCTGAAAATGCCTTTTTTTCTTTTTTAAGAGCCTCCTCATTGTTCCTGGCAGGATGAGCAGAGCATCAGGCCACACAATGCAAGTGCCCTTTTCTCAGGATGTACATTGGTCATCCCAGGGCAGGAAAACGCTTACGATGGGGCTTCCTCAGAAAACTGCCTTTGGCGCCTCACTTTCCCTCCCCCTTCCCAGCAGACTCTCACGCTGCCCCGGTTGTTTGATTACCAGCCCCCCTTGGTAGGAACTTGCTGTAGGCAGCCAAAACATTGTGCATCATGCACAGATTCATGAAAGACCCCATGAATGCTCAAAACCCACTGAGCTGTATCACTCTCCCCATGTAAATGCACCTCTCTCCCAAGACCTGCATCTCACCCAGTGCTGGAAGAGTAACCCCACCACATTAAGAGTGTTGTGTCCATCTCATCTGATGACAGCAGCCTCCATCCTCACTGACGTAATGCATGTAGACATCGGTGCAGTAAACAAGTGCTGGAGTCCTTTCATTGCTTGCCAGCCTTTGTCCTTGGGTACTCATGAAACTCCTGGGCATCCTGAGCTTGGGGCCAGAACTGGTCTCCATCGGCTTGGTGGCCCATGCAACAAAGGGCTCTCTGGATGTACAACCTCACACCCACACTGAGCTCTGCAAATGACATTAAGTGGAGATATATAATCAGTGATTAGTACTGCATAGTTCAGAACAGTGTGTATCACTGCTGAGTGCAGCATCAGCCTCATGTTATAGACATCCTCCCTGGGGGCTTGTACAATGCAAGGCACTTGCTCTCCTCCCAGACGTCACTGTTCCTCATAAACCCAGATCGGAAGTGGCTTTTTACATCTTTCAGGCTTGAGTTCACATCCTAAAATGTGAACTTGTGGTAAATCAGGTACCTGCAGTCATGATACCAAAGCCCAACCTGCACTTCATGGTGGGCTTCTGCTGTCACGCTCCCATGTAAATCCCAGACACTGGGTTTCTACTAAGCAGAACAAACCTTGCACCTTGAGCAGCTCATGGTAAAATACAGGCCATGCTTTCTTGAGGCAGTCAATTTTGCTTCAGAGCTAAAGACCTCTTCAAGAACTGGCTGTCAATGCAAGTCATGTCAGCCTCTCATCCTCATGGCTGGGACCCAGGCCAAGTGCAGCAGTGAGTAGTGCTGGTGTGTAGTAATGTGAATTGCAAGATCTTATGGAGCTTGGCTGCAAGCATCAGGACAGAGTCTGTCATAAAGAGACCACAAAAATGCAGAACTGCCTCACCACAGACTTTCTTCATGCCTTCACTGCTCTTCTCCACACCCATCCAGGATACATTTCCTGGGGAGGACTAATTTCCACCTCAGGACTCATTCTCCATCCCCCCAGCCATGCCTCACCTCACCTTCATCTCAGCTTCACCAACACTGCTGATGGGCACATGGATGTCCTGTGGGAAGCCCATGAGATGATGTCGTGGTTTGAGCCCAGCCGGTAACTCAGAACCACACAGCCACTCGCTCACTGCCCCCCTTCTTCCTCCCCCTGCTCCTGGAGGGATGGGGAGGAGAATCAAAAGAATGTAACTCCCATGGGTTGAGATAAGAGCAGTCTCGCAACTAAGGTATAATACAAAAACACTACTGCTACCACCAACGATAATAATGATTAGTGAAATAACAAGGGGAGAGGATACAATTGCTCACCACCCGCCGACCGATACCCAGCCCGACCCGAGCAGTGATCTGGGCCTTCTGGGTAACTCCCCCCTGTTTATATACTGGGCATGACGTGCTGTGGAATGGAATACCCCTTTGGCTAGTTTGGGTCAGGTGTCCTGTCTCTGCTTCCTCCCGGCTTCCCCTCCTCCCTGGCAAAGCATGAGACTGAGAAAGTCCTTGGTTGGAATAAACATTACTTAGCAACAACTAAAAACATCAGTGTTATCAGCATTGTTCCCAGGCTGAAAGTTAAAAAACACAGCACTGCACCAGCTACTAAGAAGGAGAAAAATGGCTGCTATAGCTGAACCCAGGACAGTATCCACCCCTTATTCCATACCATTCACGTCATGCTCAGATCCCACATCTCTCAACACACCATCACCCCTGTCCCATATATACACATATATATACACCCACACCCACACACAGAGAAAGATATCATTCCCTAGTCCATGGACCAATCCCTGTAAAATTGCTGAACTCATCCAGTCCATGATGTCAGGCTCCATCTCTTGCAATAGTCTTTCAGGGCAGGAGGGACGGTGCGTAGCATTGGATTGTTGCCTGCTGATGACACCGCTGAACTCATCCGGTCACTGCTGAGCTCGTCTGGTTTCCTCAAAATTCATTCTTTGTTGAGGTGATGATTGGAGGGAAGTCAGGGTCAATTGCTGGCGACCTGAAGATATCTAGCTGGTGGGCTATAAAAGTGTTCTAGAGCAGGCAACAGCGTACAATTGAGTTCATTGGCTGTTTTCCCCCAAAATCAAATCCCCTTGAGGTACACATCGGACTTCCCCATCTTCCCGCATTACCCACCAAGTATATCCAGGTCCCTGAGCAAAGCAACCCCACGAGTGGGTTTGCCTTTACCTGAAGCAGGAATAACCCAGACTGTCTTCCCCAACAAATTCTTGATGTGCACCACAGGAACTTTATCCCCCTCTACAGTACGTAAAAGTTCTTATAGGGCTGGGCCAGCCCTGTTGGCAGATCCCCTACTGTTGACCAACCAGGTGGCTTTTGGTAAATGTGTATCCCAGTGTTTGAAAGTCCCACCACCCATTGCTCTCAGTGTAGTTTTTAAAAGCCCATTGTACCATTCGATTTTCCCAGAGGCTGGTGCATGGTAGGGGAGGTGATATACCCACTCAATGCCATGCTCTTTGGCCCAAGTGTCTATGAGGTTGTTCCGGAAATGAGTCCCATTGTCTGACTCGATTCTCTCTGGGGTGCCGTGTCGCCACAAGACTTGTTTCTCAAGGCCCAGGATAGTGTTCCGGGCAGTGGCGTGGGACACAGCGTATGTTTCCAGCCATCCGGTGGTTGCTTCCACCATGGTAAGCACATGGCGCTTGCCTTGGGGGGTTGGTGGGAGTGTGATATAGTCAATCTGCCAGGCCTCCCCATACTTGTACTTCAGCCATCGTCCTCCATACCAGAGAGGCTTTAACTGCTTGGCTTGCTTAATTGCAGCACATGTTTCACATTCGTGAATAACCTGGGCAATAGTGTCCATCGTTAAGTCCACCCCTCGATCACGAGGCCATCTATATGTTGCATCTCTGCCTTGATGGCCTGAGGTGTCATGGGCCCACCAGGCTAAAAATAATTCACCCTTATGTTGCCAATCTAAGTCCATCTGAGCCACTTCAATCTTAGCAGCTTTATCCACTTGCTGGTTGTTCTGGTGTTCCTCAGTGGCCCGACTCTTGGATACATGAGCATCTACGTGGTGTCCCTTCACCACCAGGTTCTGCACCCGAGCAGCGATATCTTGCCCCAATGCAGCAGCCCAGATGGGTTTACTTCTGCGTTGCCAGTTGCTCTGCTTCCATTGCTGCAACCACCCCCACAGGGCATTTGCCACCATCCATGAGTCAGTAGAGAGATAAAGTACTGGCCATTTTTCTCGTTCAGCAATGTCCAAGGCCAGCTGGATGGCTTTCACCTCTCCAAACTGACTCTATTCACCCTCTCCTTCAGCAGTTTCTGCAAGTTGTCCCAGGGGACTCCACACAGCTGCCTTCCATCTCTGATGCTTTCCCACAATATGGCAGGACCCATCAGTAAACAAGGCATATTGCTTTTCACTCTCTGACAGTTCATTATATGGTGGGGCCTCTTCAGCACGCATCACCTCCTCTTCTGGTGACATCCCAAAATCTTTGCCCTCTGGCCAGTCCATGATGACTTCTAGAATTCCTGGATGACTGGGATTTCCTATTTGAGCTCGTTGTGTAATTAGTGCGGCCCACTTACTCCATGTAGCATCAGTTGCATGTTGTGTAGAGGAGACCCTGCCTTTGAACATCCAGCCCAGCACAGGCAACCGGGGTGCCAGGAGGAGCTGTGCTTCGGTGCCAATCACTTCTGAAGCAGCTCGAACCCCTTCATAGGCTGCCAGTATCTCTTTTTCAGTGGGAGTATTGCTGGCCTCGGATCCTTTATATCCCCGACTCCAAAAGCCGAGGGGTCAACCTTGAGTCTCCCCTGGAGCTTTCTGCCAGAGGCTCCAGGTAGGACCATTCTCCCCAGCTGCGGTATAGAGCACATTTTTCACATCTGGCCCGGCCCGGACTGGTCCAAGGGCTACTGCATGAACTATTTCTCGCTTAATTTGTTCAAAGGCTTGTTGTTGCTCAGGGCCCCATTTGAAATCATTCTTCTTCCGGGTCACGTGATAGAGAGGGCTTACAATCAGACTGTAATTTGGGAGGTGCATTCTCCAGAACCCCACAACACCTAAGAAAGCTTGTGTTTCTTTCTTGTTAGTTGGTGGAGACATTGCTGTTATCTTGTTGATCACATCTGTGGGGATCTGGCGGCATCCATCTTGCCATTTTATTCCCAAAAATTGAATCTCCTGTGCAGGTCCCTTGACCTTATTCCGTTTTATGGCAAAACCGCCCTTCAGCAGGATTTGGGTTATCTTCCTCCCTTTCTCAAAAACTTCTTCTGCTGTATCACCCCACACGATGATGTCATCAATGTATTGCAGGTGTTCTGGAGCTTGCCCCTGTTCCAGTGCAGTCTGGATCAACCCATGGCAGATGGTAGGGCTGTGTTTCCACCCCTGGGGCACTCGGTTCCAAGTGTACTGGACGCCCCTCCAAGTGAAAGCAAACTGTGGCCTGCATTCTGCTGCCAAAGGGATTGAGAAAAATGCATTGGCAATGTCAATTGTGGCATCCCACTTGGCTGCCTTTGACTCCAGTTCCTATTGAAGTTCTAGCATGTCCGGTACGGCAGCACTCAATGGTGGTGTGACTTCGTTCAGGCCACGATAGTCTACTGTTAATCTCCACTCTCCATTAGACTTTTGCACTGGCCATATGGGGCTCTTAAAGGGTGAGCGGGTCCTGCTGATCACTCCTTGGCTCTCCAGTCTGCGGATCAGCTTATGGATGGGAATCAAGGAGTCTCGGTTGGTGCGATATTGCTGCCGGTGCACTGTTGTGGTCGCAATTGGCACTTGTTGTTCTTCGACCTTCAGCAACCCCACAACAGAAGGATCCTCTGAGAGACCAGGCAAGGTGGACAGCTGCTTCATTTCCTCTGTCTCCAAGGCAGCGATACCAAAAGCCCATCTATACCCTTTTGGGTCTTTGAAGTACCCTCTCCTGAGATAGTCTATGCCAAGGATGCATGGAGCCCCTGGACCAGTTACAACGGGGTGCTTTTGCCACTTCCTCCCAGTCAGGCTGATTTCAGCTTCCAGCATAGTTAATGCTTGGGATCCTCCTGTCACTCCAGAAATAGAAATGGGTTTCACCCCTTGATACCTTGATGGCATCAGAGTACACTGTGCACCGGTATCTCCTAGAGCCTTATACTTCTGTGGGACTGATGTGCCAGGCCATCTGATCCACACAGTCCAGTAAACCCAATTATCCCTCTCCTCCACCTGGCTGGAGGCAGGGCCCCTCTAATAGGGATCACAAAATTCTCCACTTCTGTCTTGTAGAAAGGGATTAGTATTCCTTATCACAGGAGCTGGAGTAAAATCAGCTCTTTCACTCCATCTGGGAAACTGCTCACCAGAGACTGGAGCAGCAGCTTTCCTGGGAGGATCATCCTTGACCATTGTTCTCCTCTTCAGTTCATGCACCCGTTGCTCCAGAACTGAGGTAGGTTTTCCATCCCACTTTCTCATGTCTTCTCCGTGATCCCGCAGGTAAAACCATAGGGTGGCCCGTGGCGTGTACCTCCTATATTTTCTTTCTCGAGCAGTAGGGCGCCTTCTGTTAATAGCTGAGACATGGGTTGGCATGCGTGGGGAGCTGGATAGATCGGATAAATCGTCTCTCAATTGTTTGAACTCCTGGGACAGTTTTTCCACAGCTGAAAGGAGGGAAGGGGTGAGATTGTCTTCCAACTCTCGGAGTTGACGAATCAGGCAATCCACTGTTGGTGATATTCCGTCATTCCAGGTCATTGATGCCAATGTGTGGGCATACGATGATGGCGCACTCCATGTAAGTTTCCGCCACATGGGTCGTGTACATTCGACTTCATCTGGATCTACGGATGTGTTCCTGGCATCCGGCCTACGATAGATCATCTCTAGAATGGCTGATTCCCTCAGGGACTGGATGCCTTTCTCTATCATGGTCCAGTTGGCTGAGCGATTCGTAATATCGTCTTTGTAGGGAAACCTTTCCTTCACAGCTGCCAGGAGCCGCCTCCAAAGGCTGAGGGCTCGCTTCTCTCTTGCAATCGCTTTGTCAATTCCTCCTTCCTTAGCAAGTGATCCCAGCTGCTTGGCTTCCCTACCTTCTAGTTCGTGACCGTCGGCCCCATTGTCCCAGCATCGGAGCAACCAGGTGACAATGTGCTCCCCTGGAAGACGGGTGAAATCTTTTCGCATATTCCGCAGTTTGGTTGAGGTCCAGGGTCGAGAAGTGACCTCTTCTTCTTCTTCCTCTTCCTCTGATCCACGTAGTAGTAACTCTTGTTCAGATGCTGTTGCATGTAGTAATGGCATTGGGTATTCATCTTTCTTCACTTCGCGGGTTGCTCTTTGTGCCTCTCGTTTGCTTTTGCTTACTGGGGCAACAGACATCATTGTCACAAACTGGCCATTTGGTTTAGCTGCAGTGTTTGTCACTGTGGTTGGAGTGGCTGCAGTGTCTGCCACTAGAATTGGAGTGGTTGCAACGTCTGTTGCTGGGGTTGGTGCAGCTGTTGTGCTTGGGAGTTGAGTAACACCAACAGCTGCATTGTCTGTTGCTGTCAGGGTTTGAGTAGCTACTGTGCATGTCACTGGGGTTGGTGTGGCTGCGGTGCTTGGAGTAGCCACATTGTCTGTTGCTGTCGGGGTTTGAGTAGCTGTTGTGCTTGTCGCTGGGGTTGGTGTAGCTGCCGTATTTGAAATTGGAGTAGTTGCGTTGTCTGTTGCTTTGCCATCAGATCCAGAGACATTTTTTTCCCTTTGAAGGTGCTGGATAGTGTTGAGCAGGGTTCTGTAGGCATAGGCCAAGCCCCAGCACGTTGCCATGATTTGTCCCTCTCTGGTATAACCAGGACGACAGCACACCTCGTTTAAGTGTTTTACTAGTTTTTCCGGATGTTGCACTTGTTCAGTGGTGAAGTTCCAAAGCACTGGAGGGGCCCACTGGCCTAGATACTTGCCCATACTATCCCACACACCCTGCCACTCATGACTGTCCAGCCTCAGGGAAAATCTCTTGGTGGTCCTCCTATATCATCGTCTAACCCTAGACCAGATTCGAACCCGATACTGCTTAACTTTCGAGATCAGACGAAATAGGATGTTCCCAGGGCGGGATGGCCATGGATAAAACACACTCCGTATGTGTGCCAACATGCTGATCCCCAGCACAATCAGCAGGCAGGTCTCAAGGGTATTCAAAGGCCATCTAAAACCTTCAGAACTCTCAACTACTGTTGCAAATAGGCTGGTGGGGGAACGGGGGGTGAAAGAGAATGCTTCCTTCGTAAGTTTACCCCCCGAGGAGAAAAAAAAAGATATGCAATTGCTAAAATATTTCATTATATACCTCCCCATGTATAGAGGTGATGGCCACACTGGAAGCACAAACCAGACCAGTTTCCTGATCAATGAGTCTATTGTACTACAAGTCATTACCATGAAGTACAGTGAAACAAGAACCTTAGCCCAGGCCCCCCAGCCGATAAACACTAAAACAGCAAATAGTGGCTGTAAGTAAGGTACAACATGCTGAAACTCTGAGATCAAGCGCAACAAGTCTGAGAGCCAAATAATCACCATTGTGATGAGTAGTAACAATGAATGCTTATCACAAATATGATTAGACACACTCTGGTCAGATCTGTCATTATCTCAACCCTTCGTGCCCCACGTTGGGCGCCAAAAAGAACTGTCATGGTTTGAGCCCAGCCGGTAACTCAGAACCACACAGCCGCTCGCTCACTCCCCCCCTTCCTCCCCCCGCTCCCGGAGGGATGGGGAGGAGAATGGGAAGAATGTAACTCCCACGGGTTGAGATAAGAGCAGTCCCGCAACTAAGGTATAATACAAAACCACTACTGCTACCACCAATGATAATAATGATTAGTGAAATAACAAGGGGAGAGGATACAATTGCTCACCACCCGCCGACCGATACCCAGCCCGACCCGAGCAGCGATCTGAGCCTTCCAGGTAACTCCCCCCGGTTTATATACTGGGCATGACGTGCTGTGGTATGGAATACCCCTTTGGCTAGTTTGGGTCAGGTGTCCTGTCTCTGCTTCCTCCCGGCTTCCCCTCCTCCCTGGCAAAGCATGAGACTGAGAAAGTCCTTGGTTGGAGTAAACATTACTTAGCAACAACTAAAAACATCAGTGTTATCAGCATTGTTCCCAGGCTGAAAGTTAAAAAACACAGCACTGCACCAGCTACTAAGAAGGAGAAAAATGACTGCTATAGCTGAACCCAGGACAGATGATCAAGGCTTGATCCCTGTTTGGAGTAGGGAATGCAAGCACAGATGAGACCACACAGTTCCCAGAAGTTCTCATTGAGTTTATACAATCAAGTAACTTCTGTGGATCTTTGCAGGGACTCAGCATCCAAGACCTTCTTTCATTTCATGTTGGGTTACAGACCAGAAGACCTACGGGGATTATGTCTCAGCAGAATATTTAAGCCTGCTTCCACCACTGGAAAAGAATCGGTTAAAAATACCAATGTGGTTTGAATCCTTTTTCCTCTGAGGCCTGAATGAGCATTGGAGAGGAAAGTGCTTCTCAGTGCACTGACATCTGAATGTGTTGTTAAGGAAGAGGTGTGTATCGCATATGCAGTAATTCATTTGGGCTTGAAAGCTACACGTGGTGTTTTGAATGACAATTTGCTTGCAGAGTCCATAAATACATGATATTATTTATCAGGCTTTGGTTAACATGGGAAACGACCCAAGAAAGGGATTTTGTAATTGTGGCTTTGCATTACACATTTAATATATTTTCTGTCCAATTCATAGCCTGAGGAAGAGGTGGTGTTTGTGAGGGGTGATCGTTTGTCCCAGCAGCGAAAAGCAAGATGATAACTTTTTGAGTGCAATTAGCAACTTAACTTGCTGTCTGCGGTTTATTTGATTAAGTGGATGCAACTGCCTGGTGGAATTCCCAGATTTTTGGGAGGAAGAGATGTTGGAAAGATGGGAGAAGGGAACAGATTTATTATCTCAAGCATGTTCAAAGCCTAAAGGAACCTGGAGAAGCCCTGTTTCACTGGGCGGTGCAGGAGGCCAGCAGACACAGTCATGAGAAGGTGCATCTAACAGAGGATGGAAGTTACCAGCTCAGCAGTGTCCAAGATGCTTCTCAGGTTTCCTGCATAAAATTGCTTCGAAAGCAGAAAACATCCGCTCAGAGGAAATAATTCGTGACAAAAGTTGGTGGAAACCTCTTAGCCATGCGCAAAAACTGGGGGAGATTTTATCCAATGATGTCCATGCACCAGTTTGAAAGGCTGGAGAGACATTCTCCTGCCCAGAAGAGTGGGAGCTCACCAGGTATCTCCTACTTTTCACCATGCCCTTGAACCTCAGTCTTTTGCATGCCAGTTAAATACAAACAGTTTGCTTGCAAAGCTACTAAAAATAAAAAGGTTGTAGTTTGTCCATTTAACCATTGAAAATCACTTTGCTTCATGACTTTGTGCATGTGCAGCAGAATGACTGCAAGAGAACATAGCAAAGAGGCTCACTTGGAGGCTTCCCTGGGTTGTTCTATCACTGATGAGAGATTAGACACATGGACATCCTTTGTGGTGTCTCAGACAAGTGTTGTAGCTGCTGGACCTTGGCTAAGCCAAGGAAGACAACAGCTTTGCATGGATCTTATCCAAGTTTAGTTTTTTTCTCAAAGCAAAACAAGAATGTTTTCTGGAAGCATCAAAGACTTTTGCAAGAAGAAATAAAAATTTCCAACCTGTCTTTGGTTGGAGCCAAACCTGCGCCCTCATCCAGTGGGGCTGGTGATTGGGAAGGGTTAGAAGAGAAACATACGTAGTTCTGGAGGAAAAGAAGCCTCGGGCAGAGGAGAAATTAAATGTCTACCCACAGAAGTAATAAAAAAAAAAAAAATCCAAAAGGAAGTTTCGGATCCCTCCTCATGACTCATGCCTGCAGCATTATTCACCAGAAATTATTCAAAACGACTCTTCTGGCCCACGCCACTCTTCCCCACCTCTGGAATTCCTGTGCATCCTGCCCAACAGAGCACTTGGGCAGCTCAGAGCCCTGGCACACTTCTCGCTGCTGCCTCTGCTACAGCACTGACCCCTCCAAAACCAAAATAACCCAGAAAAAAACCCTCTCTGCCAGCTCCATAAGGAGAAAAACAGGGTACCCTTGTTTTTAGTATCTATTCAGATGCTTAAAAGAGCAGGAAATTTGGGCCATTTGCTTTAATCATTGTATCTTCTGTTATTCATTGGGTTTGGAAAACAGCCTCTAAAATTGCTTCCGGCTCCCCTTTCCCATGTAAATCACTCCAAGGTTTTGTGTTTATGTTAAAAAAAAATATTTGGTTGTTTACAGCAATATTTTTTCACTTCTTTCTAATTTAGCAACGCCATTTTGAGCTCTCCTTTCCCTAAAAGACTGCAAACAGAGGAAGCAGTTCCTGCCTGTGGCTACATGCAACCAGAAAATGCCACAGCTAAATGTTTTCTTCCCGTCCCCTTTTAATGCTCTGCCAGCTCCCTCCAGTAATGAAGGAGCATCGGTCAGTCCAGGGAATAACCCCACTCCTGGAGAGTTTTCCAAGTGCTAACTCTGCACTTTACCCCAAGCGTCTATAAGGTTGTTCCGGAAATGAGTCCCATTGTCTGACTCAATTCTCTCTGGGGTGCCATGTCGCCACAAAACTTGTTTCTCAAGGCCCAGGATAGTGTTCCGGGCAGTGGCGTGGGGCACAGCGTATGTTTCCAGCCAGCGGGTGGTTGCTTCCACCATGGTAAGCACATGGCGCTTGCTTTGGCGGGTTGGTGGGAGTGTGATATAGTCAGTCTGCCAGGCCTCCCCATATGTGTACTTCAGCCATTGTCCTCCATACCAGAGAGGCTTTAACCGCTTGGCTTGCTTAATTGCAGCACATGTTTCACATTCAGGAATAACCTGGGCAATAGTGTTCATTGTTAAGTCCACCCCTCGATCACGAGCCCATCCATATGTTGCATCTCTGCCTTGATGGCCTGAGGTGTCATTGGCCCACTGGGCTAAAAATAATTCACCCTTATGTTGCCAATCTAAGTCCATCTGAGCCACTTCAATCTTAGCAGCTTTATCCACTTGCTGGTTGTTCTGGTGTTCCTCAGTGGCCCGACTCTTGGGTACATGAGCATCTACGTGGCGTACCTTCACCACCAGGTTCTGCACCCGAGCAGCGATATCTTGCCACAATGCAGCAGCCAAGATGGGTTTACTTCTGCGTTGCCAGTTGCTCTGCTTCCATTGCTGCAACCACCACCACAGGGCATTTGCCACCATCCATGAGTCAGTATAAAGTACTGGCCATGTTTCTCGTTCAGCAATGTCCAAGGCCAGCTGGATAGCTTTCACCTCTGCAAACTGACTCAATTCACCCTCTCCTTCAGCAGTTTCTGCAACTTGTCATAGGGGACTCCACACAGCTGCCTTCCATCTCCAATGCTTCCAAAGCACTGGAGGGGCCCACTGGCCTAGATACTTGCCCATACTGTCCCACACACCCTGCCACTCATGACTGTCCAGCCTTGGGGAAAATCTCTTGCTGGTCCTCCTATATCGTCGTTTAACCCTAGACAAGACCCGAGCCTGACCCTGCTTAGCTTCTGAGATCGGACAAGATTGGGTGTTCTCAGGGTGGTCATGCCGTAGGCAAAACAGAGAGAGCATATGCAGCAACAAGCTGGTTCCCAGCAAAAGGAGCAGGGTGCTTTCAAGGGCATTGAAAGGATAATCAAGATCTTTAACTTTTCCAGAATCTACTCCCACTGTAAATAGCCTTGTGGGGGAGCAGAGGGTGTGAGGGAATATCTCCTCCATAGGTTGACCCCCCGAGGGAAGGAAAAAGAAAGATGTGTCATTGTTGACAATTCCCATTACATGCCTCCCAAAGTATAGAGGTGATGACCACACTGAGAACGCAAGCCAGCCCAGTTTTATGGTCGATGATTCTATTGTATTACAAGTCATTACCATGAAGTACAGTGAAACAAGAACCTCAGCCCAGGCCCCAAAGCCCATAAACATTAAACCAGCAAATACTGGCTGCAAGTAAGGTACAACATGCTGATACTCTGAGACCAAGCACAACAACTCCGAGAGCAAATAAATCAACATTGTGATGAGTGACTATTAATCCGAAACAATGAATGCTTATCACAAATACGATTAGACACACTCTGCTCAGATCTGTCTCAACCCTTCATGACCCACGTTGGGTGCCAAAAACAACCGTTGTGGTTTAAGCCCATCCGGTAACTCAGAACCACGCAGCCGCTCGCTCACTCACCCCCCTTCTTCCTCCCCCTACTCCTGGAGGGATGGGGAGGAGAATCGGAAGAATGTAACTCCATGGGTTGAGATAAGAACAGTCCAGTAACTAAGGTATAATACAAAACCACTACTGCTACCACCAATAATAATAATGATAAGGGAAATAACAAGGGGAGAGGATACAACTGCTCACCACCCGACAACCGATACCCAGCCCGACCCGAGCAGCGATCTGGGCCTTCTGGGTAAGTCCCCCCAGTTTATATACTGGGCATGACGTGCTGTGGTATGGAATACCCCTTTGGCTAGTTTGGGTCAGGTGTCCTGTCTCTGCTTCCTCCCGGCTTCCCCTCCTCCCTGGCAGAGCATGAGACTGAGAAAGTCCTTGATCAGAGTAAGCATTACTTAGCAACAACTAAAACATTGGTGTGTTATCAGCACTGTTCCCTGACTAAAGTTAAAAAACACAGCACTGCACCAGCTAGTAAGAAGGAGAAAAATGACTGTTACTGCTGAACCCAGGACACTGGGTTCTTCTATGTTGCTGCTTCTTATTCCTCTTCCTCTGATTCACATATTAATAACTCTTGTTCAGATGCTGTCCCCTGTAGTAAGTGCATTGGGTCTTCATCTTTCTTCACTGAAAAGGTTGCTCTTTGTGCTTCTCGTTTGCTTTTCCCCTTGCTTATAGGGGCAACCGATATTGGCATGAATTGGTCATTTGTTTTAGCTGCAGTGTCTATCACTGGGGTTGGAGCGGCTGCAGTGTCTGTTGCCAGGTTGGTGCAGCTGCTGTGCTTGGGGGTTGAGTTGTTGTCAGGGTTTGAGTAGCTGCTGTACTTGTTGCTGGGGTTGGCATAGCTGTGGTGCTTGGAGTTGGCATAGCTGCATTGTCTGTTGTGGTCAGGGTTTGAGTAGCTGCTGTGCTTGTCACTGGGGTTGGTGTACACTTCTATAGCCCATCAGCTAAATGCCCATTTCTGCCATTCTCGGCTTTGAAAAGATGTGTGCTGTCATGATCATCAGCAGAGAATTATATTATGGGGAAGCCAGCAGCAGCAGCAGAACTGTCCTCATGTCACCATCGACTGACCCTGACTTCCCTCTGATCATCGCCCCGACAAAGAATGAACTTTGATGAAACCAGATGAGCTCAGCAGTGACCAGACTAGTTCAGTGGTGTCGTCAGCAGGCAACAATCCAACGCTACACACCGTCCCTCCTGCCCTGAAAGACTAGCACAACAGCCTGACATCATGGACTGAAAGAACTCAGCGAACTTTACAGGGATGGTCTATGGACTAAGGAATGATATCTGTCTCTTTGTGTGTGTGCATCAAGAGACAAGAAGCGATGATATATTGAAAAATGTGGGACCTGAGCATGATGTGAATGGTATGGAATAAGGAGTGGATACTGTCCTGGGTTCAGCTGTAACAGTTATTTTTTCTCCTTCTTAGTAGCTGGTGCAGTGCTGTGTTTCGGCTTTAGTCTGAGAACAATGCTGATAACACACCCATGTTTTAGTCGTTGCTAAGTAATGCTTACCCTGATCAAGGACTTTTCAGTCTCATGCTCTGCCAGGGAGGAGGGGCACAAGAAGCTGAGAGGAAGCAGAGACAGGACACCTGACCCAAACTAGCCAAAGTTACTGGACTGTTCTTATCTCAACCCGTGGGAGTTGCATTCTTTCGATTCTCCTCCCCATCCCCCCGGGAGGGGGGGGGGGGGGGGGAAGAAGGGGGGGAGTGAGCAAGCGGCTGTGTAGTTCTGAGTTACCGGCTGGGCTTAAAAACCATGACACATCAGCTAAAACTGGGATCACAGCATGCCCAGTAAGTGCTGACAAGCTGGGGCTTGCTCCCTCTCAGGCTGGCTCCATTTTCTGGCTGAAACCCCAAGTGACATCATGATTTGCCCTGTTTCATTTTCAGGTCATTTTTCCTAGAGTAAGAACAGGGAAGTGGAGCCAGAGGGCAGCCAGACCTGCTCACGCAGACCCAGCAGGAATGCTGGAGTGAGCGCATGGGGACCAACGCAGCATCCCAGGCCACTGTCCCCAGAAGCTCCTTGCTCCCATCACAAGCTCACAATGCAAATCCACTGAACATGGGTTTTGTGCAAGCTGAATGCAAAGGTAAGTGAAAGCTTTCTCCAGATCTACACCACGTTTTGCTGTGTTTTGGGTCATCAGCTTCCAGGTATTTTGGAAGGACTTTTGCTCTTTAAGGGTCAGATCCTCCTGGAAGCTGCACACAATGAGCATCCAGCAGCAGGAGTGAGAAGCATGAGTGTTTCTTATCATGGAAACTGGATTTAATAAAAATAAATGGTTTTGGCAGCTCAAACATTCCCCACTTGCTGCTTTAATGCCAAAGGAGGTGACATAAACAGTAATTTCATCTGCCTCCTTTCCCCACACACACACCTACCCAGACTAAAAGCAGCCAGGGAAGAAAAAGATCTCATCGCTGAGAAATGAGCTCAGATCAAAAAATTAGGTTTCCTTCTGATTTGTCCAAGAGGAAAAAATCCAGAACAGAAAGGTCTGAAAGCTGGGATCTGCCTCCTCCCAGTTTTTAAATGGCCAAGAAAGGTCTATGCTGAGAGGTGAGTTAGTAGGTGGTAAGCACTGGGGGACCCTGCCCTGATACACCCTATGGCTATAGGGGCAAAACATCCCCAGCAATGCAAAGGGGCTGGTGTAGCATCAGGAGCTCCTGGCCATGAGCTGGGTGCCTGCCTTCACACTTTCCCCATGCAGAAATGACTCCTGGGGTCTTACAGTTCCAGTTTCACTGCACACAGCATTTGCTTTCCAGACAGGATCAGAGCTCTGAAATCACTGCCATGCTGGGGAAATAACTTCTAAGAAAGGGCTTCTTCAGATGCTCGATGTTCTTGGTAACAGTCATTCCAAAAGTGAAAATAAGGCCCATATAGCACACCTCTCCCTCTGGCCCAGCGTTAGCAAGCACATTGAGGGAGAAGGAGATGCTGGAGCCTTGAAGGGGGGAAGCACCAAAGAAACCCATCTGTGGACATGAAAATGAGAATTAAAGGAAAATAAAATAAAAGGGGGAGGTGGAATGAAAGGAGCTGCTTCTCTGCTGTTCTGTTTCCTTTTTTCCTCCCAAGCCTGTATCCTCTTTCCCTGGATCCAGACTCAAGAGGCAGAACCAGAAGATGCTTATAAGCACTGGTGGGGCTGGCAGGAGTGGGGCAAGGGCAGAAGAGCAGACAGCCCTGGGCCAGGATGTGGGCACCTGGGAAAACCCTGCTTCACTCAAGCACTTCCAGCACATCCATACAGCAAGACATGCAGCTTCACGGGTTGGTTTCTGCTCTGAATGAAGCAGGATGAGAGGTTTAAAGCCCCAACAGAGAGTTCACTGGTCCTGCTGATCCAACGTATCCACCTCTAATGTCTTGCACTGAGAAAGACCCAAGGAAGAGCCATTTCCATCCACTTCCACCTTTCCTCTGCTGGCTGGCAGCACAGCTCAGGTGGGATTAAAGCCCGTCTGATTAAATACAATAATCTCTTGCATAGCAGTGCAGCACCTTGGCCCCCTCATGCACCAAAGGCATTAGGTCTCCACAGCTGAACTTCAAGCCCCAGGAATGCGATTGTCAGGGAAAAGGGAAATGGCTGGGGACACTGTCCCTGTTGCTATCTGGCCGCTCTAATTAACACCTTTGAGCAGCAGCCAGCCGCTAGCTGCAAAATTAACTTTCCTCTGCACTCCATTCCTTGCGCCAGTGGGAGCTTGTCAGCCCCTGCCTCGCATCCCCGCATCCCTTATCTCCTCCTGGAGCTTTCCTGTTTACATTTCCCATTAGATCACTGTAATTAGTGCAATAACAGCAGATGCTGTTTGGGAACGTGGCTGGCTACCACTCAGCAGAGGAGGGTTTGGTGCTGCTTGTAGGGATGAACAGTGACTCCTGCAACATGGCTTTGCAGCTGCTCAGCCTCATACCTGGACCACTGGATCTCTGACCCCAGAAAGCTGGGGTGACACCCCCCCTATAAAGCTGATCATGGATTTGGCTGAAGATTCATCTCCAGTGGGAAGAAAGCAAGCAACTCAAAATGCACCCAAGCCCATCTCTAATGCACCCAGAGGGGTCTGGGTGTGCAGCAGGGGAATAGATGGAAACAGCCTCCTTGCTGGGGGTGTGTTTTTGGCTGCACACCCCAAAACCAGCTCCAGGGCTAAAGCTAACTTTGGCACTAAGGGAGCACCTTGGGGAGAGGCAGCGGGCACTGTAAGACATCGCAAACAGAACCTCCCTGCCTCCAGCCCCATTATTCCTTCCGGAGGTGCAGTTAATGTCCAGTGTACAGAGTAGCACTGCAGATATTTGCATTGCTGCATGACATAATGCTGCCTTTTCTCAGAAAATGGCCAATTTCTCCCTATTTATCCCTCACCCTAGTTTTGCCCTGCAGACAAAAGCACAGGCACTAGGCATGGCTGCTGGAGTCTGTCCGGTCTGAGGGCAGGGAGGATAGGAGTACTGCTGTATGCTCAAATACAGCTTTGTCCTGGGTTCACCTGTAAACAGTTATTTTTCTCCTTAGTAGCTGGTGCAGTGCTGTGTTTTCAACTTTAGCCTGAGAACAATGCTGATAACACAATTATGTTTTTAGTTGTTGCTAAGTAACGCTTACTCTGATCAAGGACTTTTCAGTCTCTCATGCTCTGCCAGGGAGGAGGGGCACAGGAAGCTGGGAGGAAGCAGAGACAGGACACCTGACCCAAAGTAGCCAAAGGGGTATTCCATACCACAGCACGTCATGCCCAGTATAGAAACTGGGGGGAGTTACCCAGAAGGCCCAGATCGCTGCTCAGGTCAGGCTGGGTATCGGTCGGTGGGTGGTGAGCAATTGTATTGTGCATCACTTGTGTTTATTGGGGTTTTTTCCCCCTTCCCTTTTTAGTTTTATATTCTCTCCCCTTGTTATTTCCCTTATCATCATTATTATTATTGGTGGTAGTAGTAGTAGTAGTTTTGTATTATACCTTAGTTACTGGACTGTTCTTATCTCAACCTGTGGGATTTACATTCTTTCGATTCTCCTCCCCATCCCTCCAGGAGTGGGGGGGAAGAAGGAGGGGAGTGAGTGAGCAGCTGCGTGGTTCTGAGTTACCGGCTGGGCTTAAACCACGACACTCTTTTGTGAAGTTTTGCTCCAAAAACCTTTCTAGGCCCATACCTTAGAGCTGGGTAGAAACCAGCTGTCTTTAGATAGGAAGGCAAGGGGCTACGCGCAGGCATGGAGCAAGCTCTGCTTTGGGTGATCTGCTCGAGCTTCTGGAACAAATCTCCTGCTTTCAGACCCCAAATTAAAGAGGACTGTCATTCAAATAAATAAATCCCTTCACAGCTGAGAGACTTTGAATTTGAATACCTTTTGAATTTTTTGAGCCATTTATATTAAGCAGTGATTAAATGCAGTGATTTAGGTGAATATTGTATTTGCCTTGGAAAGCAAAACCCACAGTTTCTATGGGAGTTCCTTGTTGAGATTAAATCATATTTTCCCATTTACTGTTGCCTATTAGGCACATGATAGTTAGGATGTTAAATATGCATTAAGTGATACCTTTTGGCAACCACCAAGTTTGAGGGAAGGAGCAGCAAGGTGAAAGGAGCTCTGCTGTGCCATTTGCCTGGAGTTAAGCTTTGGGTGATCTCCTGTCTTGTTAGATAAATAGCTATCATGAAAGAAGGTTAGCTCCTAATGACCCCTCTCAGGGCTGCACTAATTCACTTATTTCTGCACTCTTATGGGAGAGCTCCGGGTGTATTTTAGTACCTCAGTTTTTCAGCAAAGCTGCCAAAGCACATGGAGCACATCAGGAGCTGTTTGAAGGCACTGGTCATTGCGAACAGGCCACCCAAATTAGCAGCCTGTACTAGGCAGCTGTGCTGGGAGGGATTTTGCACAGATCTCAGCTGGAGGAGATGCTGCCCTGGCAGCTGAGCAGCAAAAATGTCACTCTGAGTGCTAACAAGAAAGCAGAAACTCAGCTTTTTCCCCTAAATCAGCCTAGAGAAGGCACTCCAGGGTTTCAAAATCTAACCTTTTCTCAAACTTCCTTAAAAATTTAACTTATTCCTTCACTGGGCTCTTCCTTTCCCTAAGGCAAGAGGGGAAGTGGAACCATCTACCCATATTGCTTTTTAAAGTATCTGGTTTTATTCCAGATTATTTTACAGAGCTTCAGAAAAACACAGTATTTAGATGCAAAGCTGAATGTTTAAGAAACAGCTTTTGCATCCAACTTTTTATATTCTTCCTCTGCCTGATCTATCATATAACTATTGAATGGATATGTAACAAGTTGTTCAGCCTAGCAGGTATTTTTCTAGATAATACAGTGATTACACTGTCTTTTTAAATTTGTTCCCTTGTTCTTGAAAACCTATTAAGAATGGTGGTATTTAGATTTCATTTCTAGACATAACTATGCTGTATTTTGTATATGCATGCCTTGACATAAAACCCGCACATCTATATAGTAGGTACAAATAATACTCTTCATAAATATATGAAGCTTTTAAAAAAAATTAATGTCCCAGCAAAAAAACATTCCAAATCAAATTGATTTGGAGAATAAATGAAGGCAAAAGCCTGAATTTTCCTTTTTACTGCCTGTGGTGCCCTCTTTAAATGGCTAGTTACATACTTCTCAGCTGCTCCACAGCTGATGCAGCGGGAAGATGTATTTCTCAATGCTATTCCTCCATTCCTGCCTGCCCTGACTTGCTTTTAGCAAAGGGACTTGCGCTTTTGCCACCTGGCTGTAATGGGTGCATCATTTTATTATAAATTTAGGAGAGCTGCTATTTTCTGTGCTGGTATAAACCACACCTGAGCAATGCTTAGCATGACCGTTCCTGCTTTAGTCCCCACAGGACTGATTTTTGGTGACTTTTCTCTGAGCAATAAAGAATGGAAGGAAACAGTGGTGTGAGATTGAATATCATGATGTGGCTCAGCTAAACCCAGAGTTCTCCATGGATGGTCTGCAGCGACCAGAAGGCGGCCCCTGGGTGAGTGATGCTGGTGCGCACTGGCCTTTGGGGATGAGCAGGATTAGGGGACTTGAGGGAGATTTGGGGATGCAAGGGAAGCTAAGCCCAGCTACCCAAACAGTGCCAGACAAGTCCAGCTCTCCTTTACACTCTACACAGCTCATGCCAAAGCCTCTCTAATATGTTGAGCACCAGGGAGCTTCCAGTCTGGGCTGATCCGGGGGAAATGGCTTGCACAAGGATGGTAGCACAGACTCCCCAAAGCACAGATTGTTTCATGTCCCTTCTCTAGGCAGCCTGGAAACATTCAGCTGCCCAGAGATCTTCATCCAGCTTCTCTTGGAGACTGCCTCCCTCTAGTGAGAATGAGAGCGACCCACATGATGGGCCCTGGCTTTCTGTTTGGGTGCCGTGCTGTGCTGCGCTGCATGCATCAAGGGAGCTATGCGATGTGCTTTGTGCATGGAGGGTGCTGCACGTATCTTGGGTGCTGTGCATGTGTCTTGGGTGCATATCATCTTGGATATTGCATAGGCTTTTAGTGCTGTGCATATCACGAATGCTAGATTACTGGAAGAGGGGAGATTTAGATTAGATATAAGGAAGAAGCTCTTCCCTGTGAGGGTGGTGAGGCACTGGCACAGATTGCCCAGAGAAGCCGTGGCTGCGCTGTCCCTGGAAGTATTCAAGGCCAGGTTGGATGGGGCTTGGAGCAACCTGGTCTAGTGGAAGGTGTCCCTGCCCGTGGCAGGGGGTTGGAACTAGATGAGCTTTAAGGTCTCTTCCAACACAAACCATTCTAGGATTAACCAGAACTCCTGAACTGAGTTTGCAACAGCTTCGTGCTGTATCATGCTGCCTGGGGAGCAGTGGTGATGCCCAAGACAGAAGGGTGGAGCGGGACAGACAGTTCCTGATCTGGCACAGGATCTGAAAATACACAGATGAATGGGTAGCTGTGAACCGGCAGCCTGAATTTATACTGAATTGGTGTTTTGTGTCAAGTGGCTGCTGTGTTTTTAATCTAATCCTATAGAGCCCTCAGGCAGGGTTTGTTGTGCTGTTGGATTTTTCATTTGCCAGCGAGGGTATGATTTCATCAAACAAGCTGTGTAATTTCACCACATCCTCAAGGGCTTGCCTGCAGCTTAGCAACTCCAGGCTGCCCTTAGCAACCAGCACAGACAAAATGGAGCTACACCACCACCACCAAAGGGTTTTTCCTATCTGCAAGAGCATCTCCCTGGAGCAACAGGCAGCACATGAGCATGTCACACTCCTGGTCTTTGCCCTCTCCTGTGTTACAGCAGAGCCTCTGCTGCTGGCACAGCTGTAGCCATTGGCTCCAAAGGATTTGGATGCTATCCTAAATCAGTAGCAGGCAGCAGCTCTTGCTGGGGAACTGCAGGAGAAATGCTGTGAGCTGTGGGGCTGGAGGCAAGTAGGGCAGCAAACTACAAACATCCTCCATTCCTCTGGGCTGACCTGCAAGCTCTTGACCCTGCTGTGCAGATGGGTGGAGGGGGAGATATTTATTGCCCCAGCAGCAAGGATCATGGCTCATGCTTTTTCCAGCCAGAGGAGTTAAGGCTGCTGCAGAGCTCTCAGTGAGGCATGTTGCAGAGCCAGAGGGAGAGGGTGAAAACAAGATCAGCAATTCCCTCATTCATCCTTGCAAATAATAGGTTAATTCCCTTCCCACACAACCAGCGACCCTTGGGCAGCCAGTGTGCTGCAAATCACAGCAGTGGTGGGGGCTCAGTCAGGAGTTGCAGCTAGGTCAGTGCCACTGACACGAGAGTTACAAATCTTCCAGCTGGGAAACATACGCAAGGGCAGCAAGCAAGAGCAGAGAGGGGTTATTTCCAAGCCCTTCTGCCTTGGCAGCTGATGGGGTTTCAAAAGGGAAATGTTGATTTCAGGGCCTCAAGTGAAAGGTGTCAGACTTATGTCAGGGATGAGCATGGCAGCGGCTGGCAGCTGCAAAGGGTCCCTGGGTGATAGAGGAGCAAGAGGTCATCCATGGGTGAGAAATGTGGGGAACAGCAGCAGACTGCAGTGTCTGTTTTGATCACACTTGGAGAAGGAGCTGGATTTATTGCTTGGAAGGCAAAAGCTAAATGAGCTGAATGTGCTAGAAAAATAGGGTCTGGAGAGAAGTACATGCCAAGCAGTAATGTTGCAGGGTATATGTGTATAATTTGGCCAGTTAGTGAAAAAAAATCAATATTGTGGGCCAAGACCAGAACACAGCTTTGCTCTTTTCTGGATTTTGAAGCATGAGATACTCTCCCCCTCCCTCCAGATTTGGGCCTGTTTCTGCCATATGTTGATAAAGGCCGAACATCAATGCTTTTGGGGCTACCAGCTAAGCAGAAGAGCTCACAAGCACCTTAAGGAGATTTTCCTTAAGGAGATTTGCTTGGAAGTCACCAATACAGGCAATTATGGCTCTGCTGGGGCACAGGAGCCATCCTGCTTTGATTTCTGGGTGCGACCCACCAATAAGATGTGTTAATAATAACCACATCCACATCTCAGGGGTAGTTTTCCCTCCCAGCCCACCTCTCCCTGCTCATCTACTCCCCAGGCCAGCTCCTAGCCCTGGGATGGGATCAACCAGGGCTTTGATTTCAAAGCCTGCTTCCCCCCACCTCTTTTTCTTTTTGTTTTACTTCACCCTCCTGCTAAATTTCCTCCCTCCTTGAAGATGCATATCTCCCCCCTCCCTGCTCTCGGGCTTTTATATAGCACCTATTAGCCTGCTACCTATGTGTCCATGAGGGGGAGCACAGATGTGCTGCAGCTCCCGGCCTCCCTCTGACTTTGCCCCCTCTTTTAAATCCCCCAGGACTCCAGAGGTCTGGAAAGCTGATAGCTACAGTTCCCCTAGGTGCCATATAACAGCAAGGGGGCTGTTTCCACCAAAGCATCCCTGACACACAGCCCAGCCCATACATCAGCTGGGGGACTTTGATTCAGATAGTGACCTGCACAGGGCTTGCCTTCAGTTACAGGTGAGGGATGGGTTTTATGACTCTGGTTTCCCCCAAACTATTACCTGTCAGCATCAGAGGGAATGGCATTGGCTGTTATAAGGACCCTCGGAAGCAGTATGGAGTAATGGGGTCTCATCCTGGGGGGGGGGAATGAGGGGTGCAGGGAAATTGGGGCAGGTTTCTCCTCTCCAAGAAAATGACCAGCGGTAATTAAACCTGAACCGATCCTAGACCAAGAGAGGAGATTCCCCGTGACCCATTTTGTTTAAAATTAGAGATAGTTGGAGAAATAGGAGTGGAAAAAAATGCGTAAAGGCTTGTTGTGGTTTAAGCCCAGCTGGTAACTCAGAACCACGCAGCCGCTCACTGCTCGACCCTTGCCGGGTCATTGGGAGTGTGATATAGTCAATCTGCCAACCTCCCCATATTTATACTTCAGCCATTGTCCTTCATACCAGAGAGGCTTTAACCGCTTGGCTTGCTTAATTGCAGCACATGTTTCACATTCAGGAATAACCTGGGCAATAGTGTCCATTGTTAAGTCCACCCCTCGATCACGAGCCCATCCATATGTTGCATCTCTGCCTTGATGGCCTGAGGTGTCATGGGCCCACAGGGCTAAAAACAATTCACCCTTATGTTGCCAATCTAAGTCCATCTGAGCCACTTCACTCTTAGCAGCTTTATCCACTTGCTGGTTGTTCTGGTGTTCCTCAGTGGCCTGACTCTTGGATAAGATGGGCATCTACGTGGCGTCCCTTCACCACCAGGTTCTGCACCCGAGCAGCGATATCTTGCCACAATGTAGCAGCCCAGATGGGTTTACTTCTGCGTTGCCAGTTGCTCTGCTTCCATTGCTGCAACCATCCCCACAGGGCATTTGCCACCATCCATGAGTCAGTATAAAGATAAAGTACTGGCCATGTTTCTTGTTCAGCAATGTCCAAGGCCAGCTGGATGGCTTTCACCTCTGCAAACTGACTCCATTCACCCTCTCCCTCAGCAGTTTCTGCAACTTGTCCCAGGGGACTCCACACAGCTGCCTTCCATCTCTGATGCTTTCCCACAATAGGGCAGGACCCATCAGTAAACAAGGCATATTGCTTTTCACTCTCTGACAGTTCATTATATGGTGAGGCCTCTTCAGCATGCATCACCTCCTCTTCTGGTGACATCCCAAAATCTTTGCCCTCTGGCCAGTCCATGATGACTTCTAGAATTCCTGGACGACTGGAATTTCCTCTTCAAGCTCGTTGTGTAATTAGTGCAGCCCACTTACTCCATGTAGCATCAGTTGCATGATGTGTAGAGGAGACCCTGCCTTTGAACATCCAGCCCAGCACAGGCAACCGGAGTGCCAGGAGGAGCTGTGCTTCAGTGCCAATCACTTCTGAAGCAGCTCAAACCCCTTCATAGGCTGCCAGTATCTCTTTTTCAGTGGGAGTATAGCTGGCCACGGATCCTCTGTATCCCCGACTCCAAAAGCCAAGGGGTCGACCTCGATTCTCCCCTGGAGCTTTCTGCCAGAGGCTCCAGGTAGGACCATTCTCCCCGGCTGCGGTGTAAAGCACATTTTTCACATCTTGCCCAGTCCAGACTGGTCCAAGGGCTACTGCATGAACTCTCTCTCCTTTAATTTGTTCAAAGGCTTGTTGCTTGGGATGGAGCAGCTGCGTTGTCTGTTGCTTTGCCATCAGATCCAGAGACATCTTTTTCCTGCTCCTTATAGAACAGGGCTCTGTAGGCGCAGGCCAAGCCCCAGCACGTCCCTCTGGTATTGCCAGAACAACAGCACACCTTGTTTAAGTGTTCTCCTAATTTTTCCAGATTTCGCGCTTGTTCAGGGGTGAAGTTCCAAAGCGCTGGAGGGGCCACTGGCCTTGGAGCTTGCCCATATGATCCCACACACCCTGCCACTCATGACTGTCCAGCCTCGGGGAAGATCTCTTGGTGGTATTCTTAAATAGTCGTTTAACTTTAGACAAGACCCGAACCCGACCCTGCTTAGCTTTCAAGATCAGACAAGATCAGGCATTCTCAGGGTGGCATGGCTGTGGGTAAAGCACATGCAGTATGTGTGGCAACATGCTGATTCCCAGCACAAGCAGCAGGCAGGTTTCAAGGGTATCTAAAGGATATTCAAAACTTTAGAATTCTCAAATGCTGCTGTAAATAGCCTGGTGGGGGAGCAGAGGGTGTGAGGGAATGTCTCCTTCATAGGTTGACCCCCTGAGGGGTTGAAAAAAGATGTGTAATTGTTAACAATTCCCATTACATGGCTCCCAAAGTATAGAGGTGATGACCACACTGAGAACGCATGCCAGGCCAGTTTCATAATCAATGATTCTACTGTATTACAAGTCATTACCATGAAGTACAGTGAAACAATAACCTTAGCCCAGGCCCCAAAGCCGATAAATATTAAACCAGCAAATACTGGCTGCAAGTAAGGTGTGACATAATGAAACTCCGAGACCAAGCGTAATAACTCTGAGAGCAAATAAATCAACATTGCAATGAGTGACTATTAATCCGAAACAATGAATGCTTATCACAAATATGATTAGACACACTCTGGTCAGATCTGTCATTATCTCAGCCTTTCATGCCCCACGTTGGGTGCCACAAAGGACTGTCATGATTTAAGCCCAGCCGGTAACTCAGAACCATGCAGGTGCTTGCTCATTTCCCCCCTTCGGAAGGTATAATACAAAACCACTACTACTACCACCAATAATAATAATGGTAAGGGGTATAACAAGGGGAGAGAATACAAGTGCTCACCACCCACCAACTGATACCCAGTCTGACCCGAGCAGCGTTCTGGGCCTTCCGGGTAACTCCCCCCAGTTTATATACTGGGCATGACGTGCTGTGGTATGGAATACCCCTTTGGCCAGTTTGGGTCAGATGTCCTGTCTCTGCTTCCTCTGTCCTTCAACATTGCAGTTGAATTTGGGCTGAGACAAAGCCCTTCTGCAGCACATTCCCACCCTGTGCCTGCTCTGAGCCACCCCAGGGAGTTGATCCAGCCAAAAAATTGGCATTGGTCTTTTTGGAAAGGTTATTTTTGGCAGGATCAGCTCCTTGAACCCGTTAGTGTCCCAGTCTCTGGAGCACCAGAGTCTGCAGGAGTCATGTCCAGCAAGAGAGCATGGGCCGGGACTTCTGATGCAAACCCATGGCTGCACTCACTTCCTCCCACTGCAGCTTTCCCATGTGACCTCTGGGGTTTACAGGAAGCTATCCTTAGCTGTGGTGTATCCAAAAGGCACGGACTCAGGTTGGTGAGGATACTGAGACAAACTTTATTACAATCAAACCCCTTTTATACCCTCATTCGGCACTTTCCTAACATGCCTGGGCATGCCATGTTTAATCTCATTGGATTCTGTGAAAATCCCATAGGTTAAACACGCGTACAATAGTCCAATCACAATGCTGATCACGCGCTGTTCACGCGGCGACAGTTCAGCCTCCTTGCTTCACATCTGGCCTTCAATTAAAATTCCTTGTTACACTCCCTATTTTCAACATCCTGGCTTATCTGTTTCCCAAGGCTTATTTGGTATCAGGGCCTCATAGCTTGTATTCAGAGTGTTACTCAAGCTCATCATGCAGATCCCGTTGCCTTGACCTCCCACACTTAGCCTCACAAGGCTATCTATCTCCCTGCCTGGGCAGAGGGGTGCTCCCCAGCTCTGACCCTGCCCCAAACCCCTCCTTGGAGAGCCCAGTCAGCCTTCAGGGCTCTCCCTCCACATCTCAACCCCTTCTCCTCTGCTTCTTATACCCCAAGTCTTGTCCTGTCAGGCTGAGGATGCCTGTGTTGTGAGGCCTGTGCTACATCAGCAGCAATCCTGCATTTATTAACCTAACAAGCTTACATGTAGCTTGCAACTTGCACACAGCTCCCAGCAGAGATTGCTTCCCAGGCTCAGATGGCTCCTGGGGAAAGGAGCAACCACAGAGGTTGGCATCAAGCGTGCACTGGTCCTAGCAGTTATTAGGAGTGGCATGTTGTCCCTGTGAGAAGGAAAATCTAGTGATGGGGCTGGGATACCGCATTCATACCCTCTTGCAAGTTTGTCTTCCTGCACATTGAGGATCAGAAAAGATCATGTGAGGTGTGTGGTCCATCCTGTTTTCAGCCAGCACTGTGCTCCAAAAGCTTTTGGCAAGCCTTTTTAGAAGATATGTCCTAAGATACACACCCAAGCTGTTTGATGCCTTCATAATCTTCATAATCTTCTCCCTACACTTTTCTGCCTCTTTTCACTCAGCTTTGGCCACAACTCACTCTCTGCTTTAAGCACTGCTACGTGTTTGCTTTGGCACGGAGGTTTCATGAAGGAGCTCTCTTTTATAACAAACGCCTGTAGTATGGGGAATAAACATGAGGGATTACAGATGTGTGCATGTCTATGGGGATATGATATCACTGGCATCACAGAAACATGGTGGGATGGCTCCTATGACTGGAGTGTTGGAATGGAAGGTTACAGGCTGTTTAGAAAAGACAGGCCAGGCAGATGGGGAGGGGGAGTAGCTATTTATGTCAGTGATAGGCTGGAGAGTATGGAACTCTGCCTGGGGATGGGTGAAGAGCCAACAGAGTGTTTGTGGGTCAGGGTCAAAGGGAGAACAGCAATGGGGGACATTACTGTGGGGGTCTGCTACAGGCCACCCAATCAGGAGGATTCTGTGGATGAAGCGCTCTATAGACAGATAGGAGCAGCCTCACGCTCGCAGGCCCTTGTCCTCATGAGGGACTTCAACCATCCTGATATCTGTTGGAGGGATGGTGCAGCCCGGCACAAGCAATCCAGGAGGTTCCTCGATTGTGTGGAAGACAACTTCCTCTTTCAAGTAATAGAGGAGCCGAGAAGGAGAGGTGCCATGCTTGACCTCGTGCTCACCAACAGGGAGGGGCTGGTGGGGAATGTGACACTCCAGGGCAGCCTTGGCTGTAGTGATCATGAGATGGTGAAGTTCGAGATCCTCAGGACAGTGAGAAGGGCACGCAGCAAGCTCACTGCCCTGGACTTCAAGAGAGCAGACTTTGGCCTCTTCAGGAACCTGCTTAGTAAGGTTCCTAGAGGGCAGGAGGGGCCAAGATTGCTGGTTGATGTTCAAGGATCACCTGCTCTAAGCTCAGGAGTGTTGTGTCCTGACTAGATGGAAATGCGGCAGGAGGGCCAGGAGACCTCCATGGATGGATAAGGAGCTGCTGAGAAAACTTACAGGGAAAAAAGAAGCTTATAAAAGGTGGAAGCGAGGACAGGTGGCCTGGGAAGAATATAGGGATATTGTCTGGGAAGCTAGGGACCAGGTCAGGAAAGCTAAGGCCCAGTTAGAATAAATCTGGCAAGGGATGTGAAAGATAAGAGGAAGGGCTTCTATAGGTATGTAGCAAACAAAAGACAGACTAGGGCCAGACATTATTGTGGGCCCTCTCCAGAAGCTATCGGGAGAACTGGCTACCCTGGATTTGGAGAAGGCTGAGGTTCTCAATGACTTCTTTGCCTCAGTCTTCACCGGCAAGTGCTCTGACCACACCGCCCAAGTCCTGGAAGGCAGATACAGGGACTGTTGTAACCTTAAATCTTAAACTAAAAATACTGTGTGTGCCTTTAACATAGTAGAATAGGCCAAACTGTTCTAACTTACTAACACATAGAGAGAAAGGAATGTTCGGCTGACGGGGGAAGGAACATCACGGGACTGATAACAACTAAGGAGACAGTAAATAAGACCAAGGATGCCAGCCTTCAAGATAGCAGAGTGGCGCCCAACGTGGAGTGAGACTGGAACAGAACAGAAGCAAGGACATACCAGCTGCTAACTCAGCACTGGGACCTTGCGAGCGTGTACAAGCACTGAGGTCATTCAGTAAACACAGTGAGGAAGACTGTCGACGACCACCAGAGACCCCCACTCAGCAAGAAAACGCATGTGTAATTAGAATGCAAATATTATAATTAGTTCCTGGGAAAACCTATGAATATGTATGAATATGTTAAATATATAGCCACTGTCAGCAAGTATCGGGTGCACTCACCTTTGCCAAACGATTCGCGTGTGCGCCCAGCGCTGCAATAAAGAATGCTGCTTTCTAAAACTCCAAATTGAGTCTTAGAGAGTTTCTCCGACTGACTTCTACGGTAACAATTTCGCGCCCGAACAGGGACACTCTGCCGTGTTTCCTGCAGATCCAGGGAGTCTCTGGGACCTTCACACCAGCGTCAGAGGAGTTTCCCTGAAAGGAACCACAGCTCCCCAGACCGACTCGGGACCTCAGTAAGACCCCTGATTTTATTTCTTTAAAAAGGCATTCTTTTTGGTCCCTTCCCACGTAAGGCGCAGGGGACGCCCTGCGCAGTGGGCAAAAGGTAGTTTGGTTTTGGTTGTCTGGACTTTGGTATTTGGTGGAGGTCAGGATCATGGGTACCACTGCCTCCAAAGGGGGGATCCTGAAAAGGTTCCCATTGGGTTGCATTTTGCAACAATCTGGAATCTGGAGGGAGGTCAGGACCACTACCTCCACAGGAGTTTTGAAGAAATCCCCATTGGATTGCATTTTGCGACATTGGAAACAAATTGGTGAACCCCCGGGTGGCTTGGTCACTCAGGAGACTTTGAAACAAAGTGTTGGACCCCCGAGTGGTTCGGTTACTCGTGAGACTCTGGTAAAATACTGTAATCAATGGTGGATGTTATTCTTGAGATGAAAAGAAAAGTGGAATGCAGTAACTTATGCGGAAATGTTTTTCACTTTGAGATATCATCTGGAATGGCAAAAGGATTGTAGTTTTAATTTTGCGCTCCAGGACCTGTTAGTATTGTCCTTGGAGAAAGATAGTAAAATTTGCTTAAACGCTGTTGCTCTTTGTGCAGCATAGGACAGTTATGCACTAAACATCTGAGGAATGCAGAGGAGGATTTGGATTTGATGGTAGCCCCCTGGAGAAGGGGTATTGTGAATAATGGGGCCGAAGGTGCTGACAATGAGAATCAAGCACAAGCACCAGCACCAGCACCAGAGATATTAGAGGGGGCTGAAGGATTTAGCCCTATAGCAGGGCAAACTAGGGGAAAACAAGGGGAAACTGTAATTGCACCTTTAAGACAAGCTGTGGGCAATGATGGTCCGGTCATGATAAAGATTCCCCTTACCATTATAGATTAGAATATTTGGAAACAAGTGGCTGGTAATTATGCATCATGCTTTCAAGAGTGTTGACAGGAATATGATTATTCATACAGCTTGGACCGCGGTAGAGCAACAAATAACAGCAGGCACATTGGCAGGTATAGTGAATCTTCACGTACCTACCCCCGATCCTAACTGGGACCCTAATTGGGACCAGGATAGGCAGGCTTTGAAACAATATCAGAGGTGGATTTTATTCGGTATTAGGAATGTGGTCCCCAAGGCAGTGAACTGGTCTAAGCTATATGAAATAAAGCAAAATATAAATGAATTGCCTTCTGGATTTGTGGAAAGATTAAAAGAGGTGATGCATAAATATACTACTATTGATCCTGAATTGGAGGAAGGAAGGAAAGGACCAATATGATTTGGGAAAAATAATGAAAGTGGCCTGGGAGACCTATCGCAATCAGACCACTATTGCTCTGGTGCAAGTTCCCTGAAATGGTTCAAATGGTGGTGGAAAGGGGTTCGAGTCCCTGATTATTAATATATAATATTAATATAATAATAATAAAAATAATTATTAATATAATACAATATTGTGTATTGTGGGTTATAGTGTGTCAGGTTTCAACTAGGAATCTGTTATTGTATATGCGGGGGGGGCATAAGATAAGCTCCAGAGTAAAACTGGAATGTTTAGGGGAAAAAAAAAAAAAGAGAAAAATTGTTGGCTGTAACTCTCACCCAGGAAAGCAGGAAAGGGGGGAGTGGCCCGGGAGGAGAGGAAAGAAGGATTACATGGAAAGGCTTGTGAACAGACTCCATGGGTTGCACTGGAAGAGGGAATGCCCTCAGAATCAAAATAAACACTGGAGATTTAGTGG
Source organism: Strigops habroptila (assembly GCF_004027225.2). Lineage (NCBI taxonomy): Eukaryota > Metazoa > Chordata > Aves > Psittaciformes > Psittacidae > Strigops > Strigops habroptila. The sequence continues at coordinate 15,715,720 of NC_044301.2, forward strand.
AATGTCAGGACAGGCAGAGAAAATTATTACTTTAGATGAAGACTGAGGAGGACTGGGGGAAGATTCGAAACCCTCCCCAGCAGAACCCCTGGCAGTCATTGGTGCCACAGGGTGGACAGGAACCCGGCCTTTCTTTAAATTTTAAAAATTGGCAAGCAGATGTTGACCCATCAATTTCTTTGCATGCCCGAGTGCCCCGTGCTGTTATTGGATAGAGATATACTGAGTAAATTATGAAAAGGCTGTGGAGGCCCGAGTTTTTATGTTACAGAAACCAGCCACTGAGCCGGATATACCAGAGGAAGTGGAGAATACACCCTGCAAGTATGGGCTGCTGGGAGCACTGGGACGATCACAAAATGCAGAAGCAGTAACTATTCATCTGAAACCAAACATCAGACCGGTAAGACAGAAACAATATCCTATAAAACTGGAAGAAAGAAAAGGACTAGAGACTCTAATAGAAAATTTTGTCAAATACTTTGGGACAAAAATGGACTGTATTTGTACTTCACATGGTAACAACCATTCTGGAACAGAAAAGCAGTCATTGGCTTTCCCCAAGCAGGCTGTTAAAATATCAGGCTATGCTTTTAGAACAAGAGGATGTAGAATTGAAAGTAACTAACCTTTTGAACCCAGCAGTGGTTTTGACAACTGATCCAGAAGCAGGAGAGCTGACTCACAACTGTTTACAGACTATTAAGCAGGTGTATTCCAGTCGTACTGACCTGCAAGATACATCCCTGAAGGATGTGGACTACGAACTGTTTGTGGATGGTAGCAGCTTTATGAAAATGGAAATTGGAAAGCAGGATATGACATGGTGACCAAACATAAGATAACAGAGTCTGAAGCCCTGCATCCCCCTCCCCCTCCCCAACACATCAGCACAAGAAAGCCGAGCTGATGGTGCTACCGAGAGTTCTGGAACTGTCAGAAAGTCAAAATTTGCTTTTAAGGCACATCAATTTGATAACACTCCAGTGAATATTGGTAATCACATTGCTGACAAAGCAGCCGAAGAAGCTATGGGTGGGGACCTTTTATTAATATTGCCTCTTAAGTATCAGTGCTTGGATAATGAAGTTCCAAGTTATCAAATGGAGGATGAGAAATTACCTAGTCTATTAGGAGCCAAGAAGAATGATGAAGGATGGTGGGTTACACCAAACAGGCAAGTAATAATTGCCCAGCCTCTTATGAGAAGAAAAACACCAGGCAACTCGTGGGGGAATAGAATCAATAACTGAGGCTTTAAAGCTCCAAGTTCTGAGTATGCAAATGGCTGGAATTATAAAAGTGTTATAAAGAAGTGTGAACCTTGTTTACCATGCTAAGAGACCCCCACCTGGAACAACAAAGGCAATTGTCCAGGAGACTATTGGCAAGTGGGCTTTACAGAATTGCCACAGCACAAGGGGCTCAGGTATATGTATATATTGGTACTAATAGATATGTTTTCTGGTTGGCCAGAGGCTTTCCCTTGTCACACCAATATGGCTCATGAAGTAGTAAAACATTTATTGACTCAAATAATACCCCGATATGATATGGTGTACCAGCAGGCTTGTCCTCGGACAGAGGTCTGCATTTTGTTGCAGAAGTAGTTAGGAAGGTGGGAGAGTGGGAATCAAGTGGGATCTGTATACCCTATATAGGCCTCAGGCTAGAGGGAAAGTGAAATGTACGAATCAGACACTCAAAATTAAAATATGTCAAGAAACCTGTCTAACTTGGTTATAAGCCCTACCAATTGCTTTGTTAAGGATACAAATAAAGCCAGGAAGGAATCATGTGAGTCCATGTGAATTGATGTATGGGTGGCCTTATGTTTTTGCAGGGAAAACAGGATCTCAGACAATACCTGCTGGCACTGGGTAAAACTCTTAGCTCTGGTAATATCTTGGTAGGACATTACCCAGACTGTAGCTGGACAATGCAACTCTGGATTAAGGGACCCCAAACTGGCTATTGGAATGCTCCAGAAGGGAAAGGGTGGTATTGATTGTGTAATAATACTGCTAAAAAGGCCCTTTCCCCCAGGATAGACTAGAAAATGTACGTTGGGTGTTGTATTCCCAGGTGCTATACAAGCATTACAGATTGAAGTATCCAGCCTATCCCAGGTAACACTGCAGAACCATATGGCTCTTGGCACATACATAGACCAGAGTGGCAGAATATCCACAGATCTAGCAGAAATCTGGAAGCAGACAAAGATCTTACATCAGGCCGTTAGAGATGATACTAACTGGGGATTTGAAGAATTATGGCATGGACTTACTTCTTGGCTACCAAATTGGATATTGTTAGAAAACTTGTTTGTGATCATTATAGTAATAATTTGTGTCTGAATCCTTGCATGTATCATGATTCAATTTTGTAGTTGCTGGTCATGATGGTTGTATTAGAATCAAATATGGGTAAAGGGTATAGAATGAGACTTACAGGATATATTTATGTCCTATAAGTCTCAAAGGGAGGAAATGTAACCTTAAATCTTAAACTAAAAATACTGTGTGTGCCTTTAACATAGTAGAATAGGCCAAACTGTTCTAACTTACTAACACATAGAGAGAAAGGAATGTTCGGCTGACGGGGGAAGGAACATCACGGGATTGATAACAACTAAGGAGACAGTAAATAAGACCAAGGATGCCAGCCTTCAAGATAGCAGAGTGGCGCCCAACGTGGAGTGAGACTGGAACAGAACAGAAGCAAGGACATACCAGCTGCTAACTCAGCACTGGGACCTTGCAAGCGTGTGCAAGCACTGAGGTCATTCAGTAAACACAGTGAGGAAGACTATTGGTGACCATCAGAGACCCCCACTCAGCAAGAAAACGCATGTGTAATTAGAATGCAAATATTATAATTAGTTCCTGGAAAAAATTATGAATATGCATGAGTATGCTAAATATATATATATAGCCGCTGTCAGCAAGTATCGGGCGTGCTCACCTTTGCCAAACAATTTGTGTGTGCACCCAGCGCTGCAATAAAGAATGCTGCTTTCTAAAACTCCAAATTGAGTCTTAGAGAGTTTCTCCAACCAACTTCTGCGGTAACACTGTAAGAATGAAGACCTTAGGCCCACTGTAGGAGAGGATCAGGTTCGAGATCATCTTAAGAACCTGAATGTGCACAAGTCCATGGGACCTGATGAAATCCATCTGCGGGTCCTGAAGGAGCTGGCAAATGAAGTTGCTAAGCCACTGTCCATCATATTTGAAAAATCATGGCAGTCAGGTGAAGTTCCCGATGACTGGAAAAAGGGAAATATAACCCCCATTTTCAAGAAGGGGAAAGTGGAAGACCCAGGGAACTACAGACCAGTCAGTCTCACCTTTGAGCCTGGCAAAATCTTGGAGCAGTTTCTCCTGGAAAGCATGCTAAGGCACATGAAAAACAATGAGGTGGTTGGTGACAGCCAACATGGCTTCACTAAGGGGAAATCCTGTCTGACCAATTTGGTGGCCTTCTATGATGGGGCTACGGAACTGATGGATAGGGGCAAAGCAGTTGACGTCATCTACTTGGACTTGTGCAAAGCATTTGACGCTGTTCCGCACAACGTCCTTGTCTCTAAACTGGAGAGACATCAATTTGATGGATGGACCACTTGGTGGATAAAGAATTGTCTGGATGGCTGCACGCAAAGAGTTGTGGTCAACGGCTCAGTGTCCAGGTGGAGACCAGTAACGAATGGTGTCCCTCAGGGACTGGTGTTGGGACTGATCTTGTTCAATATCTTTGTTGGCGACATGGACAGTGGGATTGAGTGCGCCCTCAGCAAGTTTTTGGGCCAAGAATAAAAACAATGCAACAAAACCATGTGGTTCAGTTGACACGCTGGAGGGAAGGGATGCCATCCAGAGGGACCTTGACATGCTTGTGAGGTGGGCCAATACCAACCTCATGAAGTTCAACCAAGCCAAGTGCAAGGTCCTACACCTGGGTCGGGGCAATCTCAGGTACAGGTTGGGCAGAGAAGAGATTCAGAGCAGCCCTGAGGAGAAGGACTTGGGGGTGTTGGTTGATGAGAAACTGAACATGAGCCAGCTTCAGTGTGCGCTTGCAGCCCAGAAAGCCAACCATATCCTGGGCTGCATCAAAAGAAGCATGTCCAGCAGGTCAAAGGAGGTGATCCTGCCCCTCTGCTCTGCTCTTGTGACACCCCACTTGGAGTATTGTGTACAGTTCTGGTGTCCTCAACATAAAAAGGACATGGAGCTGTTGGAGCAAGTCCAGAGGAGGGCCACAAGGATGATATGGGGGCTGGAGCACCTCCTGTATGAAGACAGGATGACAAAGTTGGGGCTGTTCAGCCTGGAGAAGAGAAGGCTGCGTGGAGACCTCATAGCAGCCTTCCAGTACCTGAAGGGGGCTACAAGGATGCCAGAGAGGGACTCTTCATCAGGGACTGTAGTGATAGGACAAGGGGTAATGGCTTCAGACTTAAACAGGAGAAGTTTAGGTTAGATATAAGGAAGAAGTTCTTTATCGTGAGGGTGGTGAGGCACTGGAACAGGTTGCCCAAGGAAGTTGTGAATGCTCCATCCCTGGCGGTGTTCAAGGCCAGGTTGGACAGAGCCTTGGGCAACATGGTTTAGTGTGTGATGTCCCTGCCCATGGCAGGGTGGTTTGAACTAGATGATCTTAAGATCCTTTCCAATCCTAACTATTCTATGATTCTATGGGTTGCTGTCCTGGGTTCAGCTATAGCAGTCATTTTTCTCCTTCTTAGTAGCTGGTGCAGTGCTGTGTTTTTTAACTTTCAGCCTGGGAATGACGCTGATAACACTGATGTTTTTAGTTGTTGCTAAGTAATGTTTATTCCAACCAAGGACTTTCTCAGTCTCATGCTTTGCCAGGGAGGAGGGGAAGCCGGGAGGAAGCAGAGACAGGACACCTGACCCAAATTGGCCAAAGGGGTATTCCATACCACAGCACGTCATGCCCAGTATATAAACATGGGGGAGTTACCCGGAAAGCCCAGATCACTGCTCAGGTCGGGCTGGGTATCGGTCGGCGTGTGGTGAGCAATTGTATCCTCTCCCCTTGTTATTTCACTAATCATTATTATCATTGGTGGTAGCAGTAGTGGTTTTGTATTATACCTTAGTTGCAGGACTACTCTTATCTCAACCCGTGGGAGTTACATTCTTCCCATTCTCCTCCCCATCCCTCCGGGAGCGGGGGGAGGAAGGGGGGGAGTGAGCGAGCGAGCGGCTGTGTGGTTCTGAGTTACCGGCTGGGCTCAAACCACGACAGTTCTTTTTGGCGCCCAACGTGGGGCACGAAAGGTTGAGATAATGACAGATCTGACCAGAGTGTGTCTAATCATATTTGTGATAAGCATTCATTGTTACTACTCGTCACAATGGTGATTATTTGGCTCTCAGACTTGTTGCGCTTGATCTCAGAGTTTCAGCATGTTGTACCTTACTTACAGCCACTATTTGCTGTTTTAGCGTTTATCGGCTGGGGGGCCTGGGCTAAGGTTCTTGTTTCACTGTACTTCATGGTAATGACTTGTAAGACAATAGACTCATTGATCAGGAAACTGGTCTGGTTTGTGCTTCCAGCGTGGCCATCCCCTCTATACATTGGGAGGTATATAATGAAATATTTTAGCAATTGCATATCTTTTTTTTTCTCCTCGGGGGGTAAACTTACGAAGGAAGCATTCTCTTTCACCCCCCGTTCCCCCACCAGCCTATTTGCAACAGCAGTTGAGAGTTCTGAAGGTTTTAGATGGCCTTTGAGTACCCTTGAAACCTGCCTGCTGATTGTGCTGGGGATCAGCATGTTGGCAAACATACGGAGTGTGTTCTACCCACGGCCATCCCGTCGTAGGAACATCCTATTTCATTTAATCTCAAAAATTCAGCAGTATCAGGTTCGAATCTGGTCTAGGATTAGATGACGATATAGGAGGACCACCAAGAGATTTTCCCTGAGGCTGGACAGTCATGAGTGGCAGGGTGTGTGGGATAGTATGGGCAAGTATCTAGGCCAGTGGGCCCCTCCAGTGTTTTGGAACTTCACCCCTGAACAAGTGCAACATCCAGAAAAACTAGTAAAACACTTAAACGAGGTGTGCTGTTGTCTTGGTTATACCAGAGAGGGACAAATCATGGCAACGTGCTGGGGCTTGGCCTATGCCTACAGAGCCCTGCTCAACACTATCCAGCACCTTCAAAGGGAAAAAAATGTCTCTGGATCTGATGGCAAAGCGACAGACAACACAGCTATGCCAACTGCAAGCACAGCAGCTACTCAGACCCTGACCACAACAGACAACACAGCTACTCCAAGTACAGCAGCTACATCAACCCCAGTGACAAGCACAACAGCTACTCAAACCCTGACCACAACAGACAACGCAACTACTCCAACTTCAAATACAGCAGCTACACCAACCCCAGTGACAAGCACAACAGCTACTCAAACCCCGACAGCAACAGACAATGTGGCTACTCCAAGCACCGCAGCCACACCAACCCCAGTGACAAGCACAGTAGCCACTCAAACCCCGACAGCAACAGACAATGCAGCTGTTGGTGTTACTCAACTCCCAAGCACAACAGCTGCACCAACCCCAGCAATAGACATTGCAACCACTCCAATCCCAGTGGCAGGCACTGCAGCCACTCCAACCACAGTGACAAACACTGCAGCTAAACCAAATGGCCAGTTTGTGACAATGTCTGTTGCCCCTGTAAGCAAAAGCCGACAAAGAGCAACCCGCGAAGTGAAGAAAGATGAATACCCAATGCCATTACTACATGCAACAGCATCTGAACAAGAGTTACTACTACGTGGGTCAGAGGAAGAGGAAGAAGAAGAAGAGGTCACTTCTCGACCCCGGACCTCAACCGAAATGAGGAATATGCGAAAAGATTTCACCCGTCTTCCAGGGGAGCACATTGTCACCTGGTTGCTCCGATGCTGGGACAATGGGGCCGACGGTCACGAACTAGAAGGTAGGGAAGCCAAGCAGCTGGGATCACTTGCTAAGGAAGGAGGAATTGACAAAGCGATTGCAAGAGAGAAGCGAGCCCTCAGTCTTTGGAGGCGGCTCCTGGCAGCTGTGAAGGAAAGGTTTCCCTACAAAGACGATATTACGAATCGCTCAGCCAACTGGACCACGATAGAGAAAGGCATCCAGTCCCTGAGGGAATCAGCCATTCTAGAGATGATCTATCGGAGGCCGGATGCCAGGAACACATCCGTAGATCCAGATGAAGTCGAATGTACACGACCCATGTGGCGGAAACTTACACGGAGTGCGCCATCATCATATGCCCACACATTGGCATCAATGACCTGGAATGAAGGAATATCACCAACAGTGGATTGCCTGATTCGTCAACTCCGAGAGTTGGAAGACAATCTCACCCCTTCCATCATTTCAGCTGTGGAAAAACTGTCCCAGGAGTTCAAACAATTGAGAGACGATTTATCCGATCTATCCAGCTCCCCACGCGTACCAACCCATGTCTCAGCTATTAACAGAAGGCGCCCTACTGCTCGAGAAAGAAAATAGTGGAGGTACACGCCACGGGCCACCCTATGGTTTTACCTGCGGGATCACGGAGAAGACATGAGAAAGTGGGATGGAAAACCTACTTCAGCTCTGGAGCAACGGGTGCGTGAACTGAAGAGGAGAACAATGGTCAAGGATGATCCTCCCAGGAAAGCTGCTGCTCCAGTCTCTGGCGAGCAGTTTCCCAGATGGAGTGAAAGAGCTGATTTTACTCCAGCTCCTGTGATAAGGAATACTAATTCCTTTCTACAGGATATAAGAGGACAATCTTGTGATCACTATTAGAGGGGCACTGCCTCCAGCCAGGTGGAGGAGAGGGATAATTGGGTTTACTGGACTGTGTGGATCAGATGGCCTGGCACATCAGTCCCACAGAAGTATAAGGCTCTAGTAGATACCGGTGCACAGTGTACTCTGATGCCATCAAGGTATCAAGGGGTGAAACCCATTTCTATTTCTGGAGTGACAGGAGGATCCCAAGCGTTAACTATGCTGGAAGCTGAAATCAGCCTGACTGGAAGTGGCAAAAGCACCCCATTGTAACTGGTCCAGGGGCTCCATGCATCCTTGGCATAGACTATCTCAGGAGAGGGTACTTCAAAGACCCAAAAGGGTATAGATGGGCTTTTGGTATCGCTGCCTTGGAGACAGAGGAAATGAAGCAGCTGTCCACCTTGCCTGGTCTCTCAGAGGATCCTTCTGTTGTGGGGTTGCTGAAGGTCGAAGAACAACAAGTGCCAATTGCGACCACAACAGTGCACCGGCGGCAATATCGCACCAACCGAGACTCCTTGATTCCCATCCATAAGCTGATCCGCAGACTGGAGAGCCAAGGAGTGATCAGCAGGACCCACTCACCCTTTAATAGCCCCATATGGCCAGTGCAAAAGTCTAATGGAGAGTGGAGATTAACAGTAGACTATCGTGGCCTGAACGAAGTCACACCACCATTGAGTGCTGCCGTACCGGACATGCTAGAACTTCAATATGAACTGGAGTCAAAGGCAGCCAAGTGGGATGCCACAAGTGATATTGCCAATGCATTTTTCTCAATCCCTTTGGCAGCAGAATGCAGGCCACAGTTTGCTTTCACTTGGAGGGGCGTCCAGTACACTTGGAACCGACTGCCCCAGGGGTGGAAACACAGCCCTACCATCTGCCATGGATTGATCCAGACTGCACTGGAACAGGGGCAAGCTCCAGAACACCTGCAATACATTGATGACATCATCGTGTGGGGTGATACAGAGGAAGAAGTTTTTGAGAAAGGGAGGAAGATAATCCAAATCCTGCTGAAGGCCGGTTTTGCCATAAAACGGAGTAAGGTCAAGGGACCTGCACAGGAGATTCAATTTTGGGGAATAAAATGGCAAGATGGATGCCGCCAGATCCCCACAGACGTGATCAACAAGATAACAGCAATGTCTCCACCAACTAACAAGAAAGAAACACAAGCTTTCTTAGGTGTTGTGGGGTTCTGGAGAATGCACATCCCAAATTACAGTCTGATTGTAAGCCCTCTCTACCACGTGACCCGGAAGAAGAATGATTTCAAATGGGGCCCTGAGCAACAACAAGCCTTTGAACAAATTAAACAAGAAATAGTTCATGCAGTAGCCCTTGGACCAGTCCGGGCCGGGCCAGATGTGAAAAATGTGCTCTATACCGCAGCTGGGGAGAATGGTCCTACCTGGAGCCTCTGGCAGAAAGCTCCAGGGGAGACTCAAGGTTGACCCCTCGGCTTTTGGAGTCGGGGATATAAAGGATCCAAGGCCAGCTATACTCCCACTGAAAAAGAGATACTGGCAGCCTATGAAGGGGTTCGAGCTGCTTCAGAAGTGATTGGCACCGAAGCACAGCTCCTCCTGGCACCCCGGTTGCCTGTGCTGGGCTGGATGTTCAAAGGCAGGGTCTCCTCTACACATCATGCAACTGATGCTACCTGGAGTAAGTGGGCCGCACTAATTACACAACGACCTCGAATAGGAAATCCCAGTCATCCAGGAATTCTAGAAGTCATCATGGACTGGCCAGAGGGCAAAGATTTTGGGATGTCACCAGAAGAGGAGGTGATGCATGCTGAAGAGGCCTCACCATATAATGAACTGTCAGAGAGTGAAAAGCGATATATATGCCTTGTTTACTGATGGGTCCTGCCATATTGTGGGAAAGCATCAGAGATGGAAGGCAGCTGTGTGGAGTCCCCTGGGACAAGTTGCAGAAACTGCTGAGGGAGAGGGTGAATGGAGTCAGTTTGCAGAGGTGAAAGCCATCCAGCTGGCCTTGGACATTGCTGAACGAGAAAAATGGCCAGTACTTTATCTCTCTACTGACTCATGGATGGTGGCAAATGCCCTGTGGGGGTGGTTGCAGCAATGGAAGCAGAGCAACTGGCAACGCAGAAGTAAACCCATCTGGGCTGCTGCATTGTGGCAAGATATCGCTGCTCGGGTGCAGAACCTGGTGGTGAAAGTACGCCACGTAGATGCTCATGTACCCAAGAGTCGGGCCACTGAGGAACACCAGAACAACCAGCAAGTGGATAAAGCTGCTAAGATTAAAGTGGCTCAGATGGACTTGGATTGGCAACATAAGGGTGAATTATTTTTAGCCCTGTGGGCCCATGACACCTCAGGCCATCAAGGCAGAGATGCAACATATTGATGGGCTCGTGATCGAGGGGTGGACTTAACGATGGACACTATTGCCCAGGTTATTCACGAATGTGAAACATGTGCTGCAATTAAGCAAGCCAAGCAGTTAAAGCCTCTCTGGTATGGAGAACGATGGCTGAAGTACAAGTATGGGGAGGCCTGGCAGATTGACTATATCACACTCCCACCAATCCGCCAAAGCAAGCGCTATGTGCTTACCATGGTGGAAGCAACCACCGGATGGCTGGAAACATACGCTGTGTCCCACGCCACTGCCCGGAACACTATCCTGGGCCTTGAGAAACAAGTCTTGTGGCGACACGGCACCCCAGAGAGAATCGAGTCAGACAATGGGACTCATTTCCGGAACAACCTCATAGACACTTGGGCCAAAGAGCATGGCATTGAGTGGGTATATCACATCCCCTACCATGCACCAGCCTCTGGGAAAATCGAACGGTACAATGGGCTGTTAAAAACTACACTGAGAGCAATGGGTGGTGGGACTTTCAAACACTGGGATACACATTTACCAAAAGCCACCTGGTTGGTCAACAGTAGGGGATCTGCCAACAGAGCTGGCCCAGCCCAATCAGAACTTTTACGTCCTGTAGAGGGGGATAAAGTTCCTGTGGTGCACATAAAGAATTTGTTGGGGAAGACAGTCTGGGTTATTCCTGCTTCAGGTAAAGGCAAACCCACTTGTGGGGTTGCTTTTGCTCAGGGACCTGGATATACTTGGTGGGTAATGCGGGAAGATGGGGAAGTCCGATGTGTACCTCAAGGGGATTTGATTTTGGGGGAAAACAGCCAATGAACTCAATTGTACGCTGTTGCCTGCTCTATAACACTTTTATAGCCCACCAGCTAGATATCTTCAGGTCGCCAGCAATTGACCCTGACTTCCCTCCGATCATCACCTCAACAAAGAATGAATTTTGAGGAAACCAGATGAGCTCAGCAGTGACCAGATGAGTTTGGTGGTATCATCAGCAGGCAACAACCCAACACTACATACCGTCCCTCCTGCCCTGAATGACTATTGCAAGAGATGGAGCCTGACATCATGGACTGGATGAGTTCAGCAATTTTACAGGGATTGGTCCATGGACTAGGGAATGATATCTTTCTCTGGGTGTGGGTGTGGGTGTATATATATATGTGTATATATGGGACAGGGGTGATGGTGTGCTGAGAGATGTGGGATCTGAGCATGACATGAATGGTATGGAATAAGGGGTGGATACTGTCCTGGGTTCAGCTATAGCAGTCATTTTTCTCCTTCTTAGTAGCTGGTGCAGTGCTGTGTTTTTTAACTTTCAGCCTGGGAACGACGCTGATAACACTGATGTTTTTAGTTCTTGCTAGGTAATGTTTATTCCGACCAAGGACTTTCTCAGTCTCATGCTTTGCCAGGGAGGAGGGGAAGCCGGGAGGAAGCAGAGACAGGACACCTGACCCAAACTAGCCAAAGGGGTATTCCATACCACAGCACGTCATGCCCAGTATATAAACAGGGGGGAGTTACCCGGAAGGCCCAGATCACTGCTCGGGTCGGGCTGGGTATCGGTTGGCGGGTGGTGAGCAATTGTATCCTCTCCCCTTGTTATTTCACTAATCATTATTATCATTGGTGGTAGCAGTAGTGGTTTTGTATTATACCTTAGTTGCGGGACTGCTCTTATCTCAACCCATGGGAGTTACATTGTTTTGATTCTCCTCCCCATCTCTCCGGGAGCGGGGGGAGGAAGGGGGGGAGCGAGCGAGCAGCTGCGTGGTTCTGAGTTACCGGCTGGGCTCAAACCATGACAGTTGCATCCCATGGTTGGGTCCCAGTGAGATCTAACACTTCTGCAGACCACTTCTAACACTTCTTGGCTCCACCAAGGATTACCTATGTGTGTGCGCAGACCAGTCTTTGCCTGCTTTGGTCCCAGTTTAGCTAGGCACACTAGCAGACATCTACCAGCTAGTCTAAGCCTCCCTCTGCTACAACCTCACCTCCATCTCCCCAAGCAATGTACACAGCAGCTGGGATTTGTCCTACCTGCCCCCACAGCACATGCAGGTGAGCCTGGGCTCCTTCTGGAGCCACCAAAGAGCATTCACATCCCGGGATGACCAAACCCACATGAGATGGTTGCAGAAAAGTGCTTGACCCAGCAACCCACCAGGAGAGCCCAAGGCAGATTTCCCCTCCATGCCAATGCTCTGGCTTTCAGCACAGCAGAATTTAGAGCAGCCCCAGGCTATTAGATAACTAAAAGGTTGATTTCACACCCCCCTCAACTAAACTAAACCAGAAGGCAGAAGGAGATGCACAGTCAGAGGTGTGTCAAACCCCACAAGCTGCATTTGTCTCCTGGCTCAGCAGCGCGTCTCAAAGATGAAATGGTTTGGAGGCTGCTACTTTTTTTCCCCTCAGATTAACCAAGTGTAAACTAAATGCTGACGTGAAGGAGCAACAGGGAAGAAGTTTTGCACCAAGAGAAAGTTTAGCAGTGGCCAAGCAGTTCCCACAAATGCTCTTCTGCAGGAGGGGATCAGCTCTGGTGCAGGACACAGGGCTTTGTGTATTAAATACTTCTGCAGTGTTGCCTTCAGATGCCCAAGCAGCTTCAGAGCCAGTCAGCAATTACTGCTGGAAAAACTAGTACTGGGATTAGTCTGCAATTAATGCTGGAACAACCAGCACTGGGATTTTTCCCTTGCAAAAGCACCAGGTAATTCCTGCAAGCAGGCAGCTGAGAAGAGATTTTAGGTTAAGCCCTGTGCCTTGGGAGCATGATTGAGAAAATAATTTCTTCTTAACCAGGGGCTTTCTCAGAGCCCCCACCCCCCCTCAGAATTGGTACTGACATAAGGGTTTGGTCTGGGGGCTTAGAGCAGACCTGAGTCTTCTGGCCCTGAACTCCCAGTACAAACTCACACAGAACACATGGGTCCTCCCAAATTACCCTTAAGAAAGAAATACTCCTGTTCAGTCTCCAAAGTTTGCTTTGGTAAAGGAGGAGGTCAGTGAAAAACAGCATCCTGAGGTAGTGGCCAAGCAGCCCTCGTGGGGCTGTTCTCATTCCCTGTGTGATGGAGCAGGGAAGGGAGCTCATTGCAACACCCATCTCCTCCAGCTGCTCCAGGACACAAACACACTGCAGTGGGATTTATCCATGAACACAGGCACTGCTCTTCTTGTAGATCTGCCTCATGGGATTTTCTAAGCATAAAACCCTCAAGGAAGGGAACAGAGCAAAGGAGAGGGGACATCCATGCCCCCCATGATGGGGAGGAACCAGCAAGGCAAGGGGAGCAGCAATGCTACCTCTCCAGCTGCAAAGGGAGCTGGAGAGCCCTCCAGCACTTGCAGCATTCCCACCAGCCATCACCTAAGCTTGCTAGAAGAGTTTCTGAAGAAATAATTATCTCCCTACATCTTTGTGATCAGGTAATTTATGCTCAATAACAAGTCTTAATGAAAATCTGCTAGCAGCCATTAACTCTGAGGGAGCTCTCCCCAGGCTCAGACAGCTTAGGAACAACCTACTCAGAGCATTTCCAAGGGATGCAGTGTAAATGAAATTGTGATTAATAATATAAATAGTTTGCTTCAGCAAAAGCTTGCTTTATCTTTGTTTTTGTATTGTATCCTGCTTGAGCACAATCACGTAGGCAGACGGGAAGAATGTGAATTCCTAAAACTGTGAAACAAACAGGAACAAGGGACTTTTGCAGCCGGACATAGGACATATGGCAGTCATGCTTGATCGAACCAACATCTAATCTGGAAGTAACAGAACAAGGTACAAGATAAGGGCTTTAGGCACATGCACAGGGTTGAGTAGATCAAAGGTTCATATCAAAGAAGACTACTAGCCTTTATCAACTAGCTCTTAAAAGACCCTCCTGGATATGCACAGAAGAAAGAATCAGCCGTTGGGAGGTGGGATTCGTCTTCCTAAAAGTCCTATGAATATGTAAAAGGCTTGACTATAAGAAACTTTGACTCTGTACTCACAAGTGTGCATGTGGGATATGAAGGCATGCACCCAGCGCTGTAAATAAACCTTTGCTCCACTGACTTTGTCCCCAGTTAAATTTTTCTAAAGGTGAGCACGTTTCATCACAAAATTCAGGGAATATGCTGGCCTAACAGCTCCAGCAGCAACTATAAGCAAAAAGGAACAACCAAGTGGCTCAGCACCTTCACCTCCCTTCAGCAAACACATGCAACCAAAGCATAAAGTTTACAAGGTACACAATCTGCTCCAACCACTATCAGTGGAAAAAAAAAACAAACCCCAAACTGCAAACTTATACTGCAATGAAAACACTTCCTTTCCCCCTACTCCTAACTACTCTCATTAGCCATAGCATGGTGTGCCCTGCTAAATTTAAAGGGACTGTGGTCAAATAAGCATGTTGGGGAGGTGTCTATATAAAGGTGAGGCTTGTTTGCTATGTAAGTAATGAAAATAGGGTTAAGAAAGCTTGGTTTTGAGATAGAGCTAGTTGTGCTGTAGGCAATAGATATAGTTCTTTTTACTGATTATGCTTTCTGTAGGTATATGTGAGGGGTTAGAGGATGGGGTCTGTTAGCCTGGGGTAGTGCCTCGGTTGGGATATGGACCGAGGTGTATCAGAAAGGTTTTCTCACCTCTGCCAGAGCTGCAGAGCTTCAATGAGTGCCAGGCTCAGCAAACTCAGCTGCTCAGCAGTGGTGGCTTAGCACTTAAAAAAAAAAAAAAGAAGCTGGTTTGTATCTCCCATACACAGTCAAACCATCCTGGCTGGGAAAGAGGAGTGCTCCAAGCACAGAACCGCTGTGCCACAGGCTTCACCACTGTTAATGAGGAGAAAAGCACCAGCTTCAGCTGCTAGATCTGTGCTTACAGAAGTGAGGCTTTATTTTTAGGGAGTTTTCAAGGCAGAAAGGCAGCACAGCGTGCACAGCCACTGGGTGGCAATCGCCATCTGGCTGGAGCACCGAGCCAGCACCCCTGAGACCCGCTGAGCATCCTTCCCTTCACCCCACATGCAAATGCGGGAACATCTGGTAGCAAGGACTTATAAAGATAGCCCTCAGCTAAGCAAATACAGGAACGCTGTCTCAACCAAGCTGTCATGTAGTTAAAATTGGTTTTGGTTTTTGGGTTGTTTTTTTTTCTTTTTTTTAATTATTGGTTTTTTCAATGCTCATTTGCCTGTTGTAGTTCTCCCTGCTGCTCGGCTTTATTGCCTGTCCACAGCATCTGGCCTGGCATGGTGGCAGTGCCCCATCCTGCTGGGGAGAAGTGGCCCTTTGATAAGGGATACTGTCCTTTGTAGAGTCTGAATTATCCTTAAAAGCCTCTGGTTTACTCTCCCTGGCTGCTTTGAGTACCTTATCTCCCTTGCACAGGATCTGGGTTGCACCTGCTACTTGGACTTGCCAGCATCCCAGGGGCACCCCAGTAATGCTCAGGGAGGTTCTCTGAAAATGCGGTCAAGGCATTTGTGCAATTCCCTCTTCCTCTCTGCTGGCTGGTTTGGGGTTAGGACCAAAGGGCTGGAAAGGAAACCTGTGGTCTCGGACACTAGAGCCTGCTTAGGGTGGGAGCTGGAGGGATTCACTGTGCTTCTGCCACAGGCTTCCTTGGTGAATCCTTCCATGTCCTCCGGTCTCTGTTCACTGTGCAATGGGGACCTCAGCACAACTCCGCTCTGGGGAGGTATTATGAGGACAAGGGTATATCTGACATACCCATAGTGCTTAAGCTGTATTTCCAGCAATTTTTTTCATGTAGGTTGCAGAAGAACATAGTTTAGACCCAAAGACTTGATGATTCAATCTGTGTGCTAAAATGCAGCAAGCAGCAAACCACTGCACAGACCTTTGGTCAGGTTGGCTCTACCTAGGTCCCTGCTGCTATTTTCAGAGGTACTTTACCATCAGCGTTACCTTGAAGCACACTGATAACAAACCTTCAAACACCACCTTCATCCCTGCCTTGAAAAAGAGGCTTTACCCAGCCCTTGGCTCTTGCAGCCCAGGCTGGTTTTGGAGAGCCCCAAGATGTTGGGTTGATGGCCATGGAGGAAACCAACCCCCTGGAGCAGGCACTCTGCCCTGATATGAGCACAGCACCTCTTCCCCCTCTCCCCAAACCACTGCCCACTGGGAAGGAGGTGATGGGGTAGCATCACTCTGGTGCCAATGAGTAAGGCACTGCGGTTCCCCTCTGGTTTTGTGAAGCCGAGCACTATGGCTTGCGATGCTGCAATAGGTCCCAGGGCTCACCACTGTGGTCACCGCTGAAGAAATAGCTGCAGTGGTAACGGGCAGAGAAATTGTAGTGGGCGGTGGAGTGAGGAGAACCAGGGCACTGCTACCACAGGAGAGCAAAAGGTATCCAGGACTGGAGCAAGAGCAGAGGAAGGGGCCTCATGGAGAGGGAGAGGTAGGATGATGGTGCAGGACCAATGTCACCAGTGCTTATCCAAAATGAGTTGCCCAGGAGGAGGTAGGGAGACTGGGAGGGAAGGGTGGATGCAAGGAGGAATGGGGTGGAAAGTTGAAGAAAGGGATGAAAAGAGCAGGATGCAGCATCTGTGCAGCCAACTGCAAGGTGCATCTTCCCTGGACTTGGACCGACTCGTCAAAGGAGCAGGAGATCAACCTGATGCTGCCAGTGAGGGGGGACCAACACCCCACTTCAGTTTGAGGAAGGAACCAAAGGCTGCCAGACTCACTTCTTCTGGGAGGCGATTAATGCAAACATCCTCCATCACAGAGGCCAGGCTGCTGTCTCATTTTGCAGGCAGTCAGGTTTGCCCTCCAGAAGAGACGCTCCCCATTGCATTGCCACCCTGAGCACACAATGCAAGGCAGAAGATTGCCATCGGCTTGGTGAAGAGAGCTCATTTCCGACTCCAAGAACAACATTAACCATAAAACCATCTTGTTCTTATTGGACGAGGACAAGTAGTGAAGAATTTACCTGGGCACGGCCTTCCCAGAAGGGGCAAAGCTGATAGCTCTCCATGCTCCTGCACACAAATACCCTACTTCAGCTGTCAGATTTCTCAGGCTAACCATTAAATTGGAAAATGCCTTTACAGCTTACAGGAACTTTGCTTGCCGCCAGCATCTGCCAAAGTTTCCAGGAAACCCTCTCAGCCTCTTTTATTGTATTTATCACATGTTGTAACTCAGAGCTGGTGGCACGTTTTAGGTGACTGTCTTAGGAGATTAAAGTCCTGGGTTTAACCATGCAAATAGTCTAACAAGGGTTAGGCAGAAGAGATGTTCAGGCATGAAGGGACTCTGTTCTGCTGTTTTTCAGATGTGGATATACAGATACCAAATGACAAGAAGCTGGCCTTGGGCATCCCCAACTCAGAAGGGTTGCAGTTGACAGGAGGTGGCTGCAATTCTGGTTTCTGGCCAACATGGCCACCAGATCCTTCCAGTTCACATCCAGAAGTTACCCTAGCTGGCATCAGCTGGTCGTGGCTACAGAGGTGGGTTGACAGGAGGTGGTTGCAATTTTGGTCCCCAGCCAACCTGGCTACCAGATCCTTCCAGTTCACCTCCAGGCAATGTTACCCTAGACGGCATCAGCTGGTCATGGCTACAGAGATGTTTTATGGGAACCAGGAGCTCTGCGTGGCTGAGCCACTGTGCCCACATGGAAGTGAGGGCCCTGCTGCAGTTTCACGCAGGTGGAACCAAGAACAACTGGAGGCACCAACACTGGAAGTCCTGCCTTGGTTTCAATGGTGAACCACATGGTTTTGTTGCATTGTTTTTATTCTCGGCCCAAAAATTACTTCAACCTGGTTATTTCCCTCAAAACCATCATGAATCAGTGCTCAGCCAATCAGAGCAGAGCTCCTCACCCAATATTCCATTCTTCCCTTTTATGGTCATAATCTGGCCTCTCTGAGGAAAAAAACAAGGTGAGAATGGACTGCACTGAGATATGGTTGGTTGGTTCCACATGACAGATTGTCCCATGACCTGCTCCCATCAACACACTGCAGGGTCAGAAAAGGGGAAAAAACTCATCAGACAGAAGGTGATAACACTTGTGGGCTCAAAGAAATGGAGTCCTATCAGGCATCTGAGATGATGAGATATGGAGAGCATCAGCAGATGTGCTGTCAGACATGCCAACTGCCTGTGCTAATGAAAATCAACTAATTGAGGCCCAGGAAAACAGTATTAGGCACCATGACTGATACTGGTTGTGGTTCTGGGAAGACTTCAGAGGCTTGGCCTTGAGTTGGACCCATGTTGCTCTTTTTCTCCAACTGACATGGAGAAAATGCTAAGAGAGACCTCAGTCCAGTTGAGGGAAGGTCTTTGTCCTCCCACCCATAATCATGGGAGCAGGTTGACACTGATTTCTGTTCATGGGTAGTAGACCCATGGTCCATTTACAGACTTCAGTCTTTGAGGTGACTTGGGACTGCAACACCTCATGCTCACATCAATCAATTTATGATCGAACCCTGATCTGAGGTTCATTTGCAAATTCACACTGCAGGTCCTGGCTGACATACCACAGAGGTCAAAGCCCACCTCCAGGTGCCAACCCAAACCTTCCCAGCTTTTGTTCTTATCAGTGACAGGGTTTGCAATTATTGGGTCTTTTCCAGTGGAATGAGCTAGCAGAAGCTGTCATGAAGAATCATGACCCAAACCCCGACCTCTGATCAGTGCAACTGCACCAGATCCTGACGTGGGTGTGTACATCTCGATCCACCCACCGGTACTTACCATGCAGCTGCACGCTCTTGCCCTTCAAATGGTGCGGAATATTTCACAAGCAGAATCTCTCATCGTAATTTGTGACTCTTTTAATTCCACTCTCAGCAGAAAGAGAAGCAAATTACTGGAAGAGATAAAAAAAGGTTGCTTGAAGCAAACTTAGAGCAACATTTGGCTCCCTTCCAAGTCAGAGGTGTAGAGAGTGCAGAAGGATGGAGCAGATCAAGCTCCAAAATGCTTAAAGCATACTTTCATGACTCTCTACACCAAGAGTCCTGAGCAAACCACTTATGCAGTTTCTACTTTCTAATTTCTACGTATCTGCTCATTAAAGGAATGCAATGACAGGAGAGGTAGGAACAGAAGGAGCATTTCTGGGCATCCGAATCAGCCCCGAGTCTCATCTGAAAAATCTGTGTAATGTCGCTGTATAAATTCATGAGCCTCTTCCTCTGGAGAGCTGCGCTTTAGTGCCAAAAGATATTGCAGAATTGCAGCAATCAGAAAACAATAAAGACCTTGGGAAAATGCTGATGAGAGAAACTGGAAAAATTAGGGTAGTTAGACAAATGAGAAGGAATAAAATCCAGGTACTAAATAATTGGTGGGAGGAGGGAGGTAGATTAAGAGCTGTTTTCATGGCTTGTGCTCCAAGCACGAGGAGCCATTAGATGAAAGGAATAGATGGGAAATTAAATCTCCCCCAAAGGGCAGCACTTTTGCTTGACAGAGGTAATTAGACTGGGGAGCTCACTGCTACACACCCCTTCAGCTGAAGCCACTATCTGAAGAGGTTCATGTGAACAACGAGAATACCATGTGCTACCCCATTAACAGTAATAAAAGCAGCACTGAAAGGGCTTTCAGAAACTGAGCCTTCCCCCTGCCTCTCTTGCTTTTTTCCTTTAAACATCTGGGGGGAAGCAGTCAGTGGACCACAAAACCAAAGCAAGAAGTCTGATGAAGTCTTGATGTTAGCCAAGAGAGACCTCAACCATGTTAGGGACTGCTGATGTCCACATGAGTCTTCCCTCCGAGCCTTGACCCACAATATCCCAGAGATATTGAAAAGAAACCTAATCATTGCCCCCTAAGGATGACCTTAGCTCAACAGATTTCTGGTAATCCAGCATCATAACAGCTCATTAATGTTTAACTCCAGATTGGGGGGTTGCTGCTATCAGTGCGCAGACTGAGGAGGAGGTGTTCCCACTGAGCCCTGATAAGAGATACCACATCCTACTATAAGGGTTAAATAACCAAAGATTAAATAACAGCGACACCCTATAGCTGATGGAGGTTTATGGCCTGACTTGCACACTCCTTGCCCCAGGTGGATATAATCTTATGAAACAAACCATATTCAAGAAGCAAAGTGAAGGTACCTTATTGCAGAGCTGGTTTAACAAAACCAGAGGGAAGCTCAGGTGGTTTCTCACCACTTTAGGATGAGTTATACAATAGTTGGGTTGGTTTTTTCCTCCCATAAATCTCCAGCTCCTGGAGTCCTGTTGTTACATCAGAATCGTTCTTCCTTTTTTTGAAAAACAAGAACTGCAAAGACTCTCCAAATGGAGAGACTAAGACACAAAAGAGTATTTTTTGCAAAGATTGTGCTTTTGAACACAAGTTTACTGGGTTCTCTGAGGTCTGACTTGTGGCATTTTGGAACATTTTGATTTTTTGCATAATTACTGACCCTGTCAAATACAAGATGACCTGGTGGCCAGCAAGATAAAATAACTGGGAGGATTAATCATGCCTCTTTAATTCTGCTGATCTTTTTAAACTGCTTGACCTCTGGAAGGCAAGAGCTTGAAAGTGAAAATAAAAGACAAAACAAAGGTCACTTATTCGATGCTGGGGGGGGTGGAATGTGCTTGGCTTTCACAAATATTCTCCCAGAAGTTTTATAAATGGCTTGTCAGATTTCTTGGCAGCTCCCACATCCCCAAAAGGCCTTGAGCAGCTGGGACCGGTCCAGATCCACCACACAGGGATCCTAAACTGGGAAGGCCAGCTCAGGGGTGTCCCCATCCCTGCACTGTAGGTTGAAATTGAGAGTTCCATTTCATTGCAACCTCTCCAGGTGAACAAGCATTAGCATTTCTAAGGGAAGAAGTGGATGGCTGCAATCTTTCACATTCCTTTCCAGTCTTCCTACCTCTCCCAGCATCAGGAGGTGACATTTGAAAAAGAACAGCCCAAACGCTGAGGACCTTGACATTCAAAGCTGCACTGCAGATGTCCTTCTCTAAACAGTTGGGGTTTTTTTAGTTCAGAAGCAGCATCTCAGTCTGTTTCTTCCTCCTTTCCTATAAGTTAAAAACCCAAAATTCCTGGAATCTTAGGTCCTGATTCATTTAAGTGATTTGCTAGAATAAATGCTGAACACATAAGCCACAGCTGCCTTGCAAGTGGCTGTAATGGATGGGAACCTAGCTGAGAGTTGATTCCCCCTCATGACTGAGAGACATAACAAAGTATGGGGGTTTTTGTCACAGTGTATTTGGTAGAGTATATATGTTCATCGTGACTGTTTGTTGGAAAGAGACAGGAAAACAGAGGTGTGCAGCTGTTCTATGACCTTCATACTTGGCTGCACCGGGACGCCTGGCCAAAGCTCTCAGAGTGGACAACAGTGAGATCATGAGAAGCTGCACGGTCCTACGAGTAAATGATTAGAGATCTGGCATAAAGCCAGTTGTTTTGATAAGGGTATAAAAGTGGGACCCTCTTGTGGCCATGAGAGAAGCCTCACCTATGGGTGGACGCACCACGTAGGAATTTTCCCAATTACCTGAGACTCCTGGCATCAGCTGCAACGGGGCTTCCCAGCTGGAAGTGTGGGCCTGGATGATGATTCAGTGGTAATTGGTGATGTATTTCATCTTAATCTCTGCTCTCTCTATGAAGTAATGATTTGATGCATTGATAATTTTCCTCTGTACTTTATATATATATGATTTACTTTATTGTACTTATTTACTATATATAGAGAGGTATTTACCTGATTCACATTAGTGTGCTTGTTTGCTTCAGTGTGCTTATTGGCTTTAGTGTGCTTGTTTAATAAACTGTGCATGTGTGGTCGTTTTGTTGAGTACCCTGCCTGTCAGCAGAACAGTGGCCATGGGCTACGGTTTTAAATCTCATCATGGTTTGAGTTTTCCTCCTCACTGGTCTCATAAGTTTGCCTTAATAGTAAAGACCAGTTTCCTAACAGCCAGAAGTACTGAGAATTTAAACCAATTTTTCCGCTCTGTTGTTCCCCTCTCTCCAATCAGAAAACATTTTCCTCTAGGCTAAGAGAAAACATCACACTGTGCATGGTTTCTATCACTGCCTTGCAGGTGTGGTGGCCAAAGGATACAGCTGAAGCAAGGTTTTCTACATATAGGATGATATTTTTTTCTCAACTCACAACCCATGAAAAAAACCCACAAGCATGTGCTTGATGATGGTCACAGCATCTGACCCATCTCCTGAGGGGTACCACCAAGTCTGGCTTGGAGATAGGCTTGTGTGCAAGATCTGCCTTTCTATATCGGCTGGTCCAGAGCTTCACCTTCATTTTCAGTGGGTCTTTTTCTGCCATTTGGAAGGTTTTGGATAGAGCTAGCATTTCCTTAAGCCAAAAATAGGCTTTAAAATGTCCTTATCTAAACGCCTTACTTCAGGGCACATGCGGAGAGCTGCTGCGAAAGTCATGGTGTCCCAGGGACACGTCCTCCCCTGGCTGGCTCAGGTCAGCAAGTGGAAATGACAATAAATCCAGGGAAAAGAATAAATTGATGGGAATAGGACCCCCAAAAGTGTCATGCACCTTGGTGTAGCTGTGTTTAGTGAATGACTATCCAGCAAGATGCTGAAAATCCATTTCACTTTGAATTAATTGGCCCCGCTCCTGATTTGAGCTGCACAAGCATCCTTTGATAGGATGCAAAGGTACTCCTTGCGATTCCCTTATCTGATGCTCTTTAATTGGATTTGGGGTGGGTTTTTGCGGGCTAGCTCACTCCTTTTGTGGTACCATCACCTGGGTGAAGTCCCCGAGCAGGACAGAGGCTGAGCAGAGACGTTTGCTCTCTTGCAAAGGACCTTCACACACCAGTGGGGTTGTGTTTCTTTTCCTGGGAGGGCAGGCAAGTGGCAGAGTGAGCTGATGCCGAGTGCACAGAAATAGTATTGCACAAAGCCGGGACAACGCCAGCTTCCAACCATCAGGGCTGCACTGTGGCAGCAGCGGCGGGAGGGGAGGACATGCAAGTTGATGCCTTTTGTGCCCCCCGGGGTCTTTTTATACTTTTAGAGAAGTTGGGCTCATCCTAAGTTCCTCTCCCACAGATTGTTCCTGTTGTTGTTGCTGCTCCAACCCCGCAGATCATGTGGCTCAGTGTGACTTAGATGCAGGAAAGACAGGCGCCGGGAGCTTCGGGTGCCCCCATACTCGAGGATGGAGGGGACAGCAAGGACAGAGGTCCCTCTGGCTCCAGCAGCTGGGTGCTTTTGCCCATTTGCCATCCATTTCACTCTCAGTCTATCCCTTCAGGGAACTTGGTCCCCTTTTAACTTCCTAAATGTGAAGTGCTCTTTGTTCCTCTACCAGCTACCTTGGCAGTTGTGCCAGGGAGCGACTCTGGCTCCAGGACCCCAAAAAGCTCTGTGCAGGCAGAGAAAAGGGATCTCCTTTCTAGGGTGCACCCCCTGAACACACTTAGCATGAAGGGCAAGGTTGTGTATAAAGGTGAAGCTTTCCCACCCACCTCCTGGGTCTCCTTTAGCTTTTAGCTGCTGCATCATGGCTGAGTTCAAACTCCCTGTTGTTTGGATGCAATAAAGCATCATTTATACGTGAGACCAGGTTGGCTCGAGGGCTCGGCCAGGAAAGTGAGCTGCAGCCCTGCTTTAACACATGCCTGGACATGGCCACCCAGCCAAAACCATCCACCCCTGGCCCTGGGGACTGCAGGGTAGACACAGAGCTGCTGCAGCAGACACCAAGTTGGGGACAGAAGGGACAGCACCCATGTCCCCTCCTTGCTCCCAGGAACATACCCAGAGCCAGGCTGTCATAGAGAGCTTTAAAACCCAGTGCGAGGACAGTTAGAGGTGTTGCTGTAAAACAAGTCATTAAACAGCCAATTAGGCAGATCATTGGGATGGGTCCACGGCAGCAATTCCTGATGGAGCTCGAATGTGCTTTCTCTGAGGCTGCTGGCTCCGGTGGGTCCTGTTCCCCTCACCTCTCCTGCCAGCTCCCAGAAGCAATGGGTGGATTTTAGTACAAAAATCTTTTTTGCTAAGGGAAAAACCCCAAAGAGGGAAGCATCCACTTGGCAGTGCAATGAAAGCCCTCAACCTCCATGGGGAACAGACCCGAGTCTGTGCCCTACAGACATAGGTGCAAACCAGCCCAACTCCAGAGAATATCTTAAATTGTTCATGCCAGTGACTAGTTTCTGAATGAACTGTATTGATTCACAGCACAGTTCCTGTTGCACACCCTGCGTGCAGGGAGCAGCCAGTGAGCCAAACAAGCAGACAGCTTTCTCAGTTAATAATGGTGAATAATAACGAGACACTGACTGTGCCATTGCATTTACGGCTGGAGCGCATGGGGAAGGGGATCAAGGTGTGCAGGGAAGAGGGAGAGAGCAGGGACAGAGCCAAAACAGCCCTGAACCATGCAAAAAAACCTGCAGGGAGAGGTGATGGGGGCTTGTTTTCTCCATCTCCCAGACCCAAATTGAGACATAGGAGCTGGTGATGGAGATGCTCTTGCTCACTGCATGCTCCAGCTCTGCTTGTGTTGCTGCAGAAGGCAGCAGATATACCACAAGCCTCAACCAGGATCATGCATTTATCTCGCTAAGAAGGTTATTAAAGCCATATGAATATCTGACAGCAAAAAATCTCACAGAAAAGTCATGAAATCATAACTTTTTGGGTTCAGATCAAGGGGCAGAGAAATAGGTCTTGGGGGACCAGCTTCTCCTTATAGAGCAGGGGTTGCACTGAGCCCTCAAGACTCTCCATCCTCTGAGCATGCAGGAAGTGCGATCCAGAAGCCAAGTGGAGCTGCATCCCAGGCTGGCTAAAGCCCTCCTTCTCCAGGCTTCGGCTCTGCTTTCTCCACACTCCCCCCAGTAACACACCAGCCTGTCTGGCTTTTGCAAGGCCTTCAGCCCTTCCAGTGGTGAAAGAGCAGTGATGCTTTTGGGGAAGTGGTTTTTCACATCCCTAAAACTTTCTCTGGAGAGAGGAGCACCCCTAGGCAGGACTGCTGCCTGTCACCCATGTACTGCCAATAAGGCTGGATCTGGCTGTGGGAGCCCTGCCTGCAGCAGGATGGAGGAGGAGAGCTTCTAAACTCCCTGATTTTTCCCTTTTAGGGTGAAAAACAGGGATTTTAGAAGCCCTTCTCCGCAGGGAGTGCAGCATCCTGCCTGCAGCAGGATGGAGGAGGAGGGCTTCTAAATTCCCCGTTTTCCACCTTTAAAGGTGGAAAAACACTTTTTCCACTTTTTTCTTAAAAGGTGGAAAATGGGGAATTTAGAAGCCCTCCTCCTCCACAGGGAGTGCAGTTTCTCCATCCATGTTCCTGCCTTTACATTTCCCAGGATGCACATCCCTAGCAGGGACATGAGGTCTCACTCGCTCCCATCCTGGAGGCCATCCACCATCCCTCTCCCAGGCTGCAAAACATGGCTGGTGCTGGGGAGCAGGCAGCACCATCTCCATTAATCGGGGCTGCTGCCCAATGCCAGGCTCCTCCATCATTCAGGGCCATGGGAAATCTCACCTGCTTGTGTATATATATATGTATTTATTTTTTTTCCTCTAACAACTTAGCATGTGATTTTCACAGAGACTCAGTACAGGCTCTGAGCAGCCCTGCGAACAGAGCCAAGCTCATGTCAGACTGGTTTTAGTCAATATCAGCCCTAATTAACACTGACTGTAATGGTTTTCAATGGCTGTGGAGTCTTCCTGTTCATACATAAGAATATTTCCACTGCTCACTTTCCAGGCTGCGGTTGTTATTTCTAGTGAGATATTCTCCCCCATGATCCTCATATACATTTTCCAGAAGGATTTGAAACTCCTATTTTCAGAGATTGCCTTTGCTTTCTTAAAAGTCATCTTTTTGTGAGCCATGCTGCTATATATATTATGAAGAGAAAAGCATGTTTTTCAATGGCAACTACCAAGAATAAGCAGCTAAAAAGAAATCCATGCACTGAACAAGCCACTCTTATCTTAGCTCTGTATTTTAGTTACATTGGGATTAGGATATTTGAATTTTTATAAGACATAAGAAACATTTGTAGCAGTGAAATAATTCCCAGGCTCCCTATAGACTCCTTGGTACAAACGTTCACACTTTGAATGATTCAGAGGGTTGTTTTGGGGGTGGAATTGAAAAGAAATGTTTTCAGCACCTTGAAGTGCAGAGGAAATATTGAACATAAGCAGAGGGAGCGGTTTGGCTGGGTAAGTGCACAGCACTGGGGAACACATGATTCATGGCAGACGTAAAGGAATGCACCGTGGATTGTCCCTGTGCACATATAAATAGATGTCCCTGGATCATATAAATAGATGAAGCTCCACTGGATTTGTTATTGGTGAGCTTAACCTTGTTTCAAGGAGCGTTTGGTGTCTATGGAAGGTTTATGTATATTGCCTGTTAGAGTGCAGATGATTTAACGAGCTTATCATAACCTGGGGGGGCTTATTATATGATCGATGCTGTGCTATACAGCTCTCATGCCATCCTCCTTGGTGCCATGGGTGAAGGAGAAAAACCCGGCAAAGCAAACCCCATGGTACTCGGTACCGAATAACCCCACGCCCTGAGCAGCCCATGCCTGAGTCCCAGTCAGAAAATTAAAATTAAGTTTCCCTGACCAGCAAAACTACTGCAGTGAGGCTGATTATTTTAGGTGATAGCTCCAGCCAAGCAGAACTGGGACTGGGCTGTCCTCTGCCTTCGAGCAGCACCCACTGTTCTCTCACCCCTCTCTAGCATGTTTCCTGCCGTCACCCAGCCCTGGTGATTTCTGGGATAGTTTTTGCAATTAATCCCCAGCTGGGTGGGATGAGAGAGTGGCCAACATCATGCCCAACCCCCCTGCCAGCACCCAACATCATGCCCCAACTCCCCATCAACACCCACCAGGAGGGATGCAGGTGATCAGAACAAGGTGCTGCATGCACGTGTACCTAGAAAAGGACTTTATTTTCTTACAAGCTCCATTATTTCAATGTGAAGCTTTTTCTTTCCCCTGCTGTGGCTTCTTGCTTACAAGAAGCCATGGCAAAGCCCTTTCTTGGGAAAGCCATGGCTCTGGGGGATTTTGCAGAGCAGGCAGCCAGAGCATGAGCTCTGCCCACAGAGGGAGGGAATGGGGAAATGTTCCCAAGATGCTGCACTGAAAGGTTGAGCTATTTTTTAATATTATTTAATTTACTTTTCAGTTTTGCACTACCTTTTGGCTTTATGGGTGTCGTGGTTTAAGCCCAGCTGGTAACGCGGAACCATGCAGCCGTTCACTCACTCCCTCCCTTCTTCCTCCCCCCACTCCCAGAGGGATGGGGAGGAGAATCGGAAGAATGTAACTCCCACGGGTTGAGATAAGAGCAGTCCAGTAACTAAGGTATAATACAAAACCACTACTGCTACCACCAATAATAATAGTGATAAGGGAAATAACAAGGGGAGAGGATACAATTGCTCACCACCCGCCGACCAATACCCAGGCCAACCCGAGCAGCCATCTGGGCCTTCCGGGTAACTCCCCCCGGTTTCTATACTGGGCATGACATGCTGTGGTATGGAATACCCCTTTGGCCAGTTTGGGTCAGGTGTCCTGTCTCTGCTTCCTCCCGGCTTCCCGTGCCCCTCCTCCCTGGCAAAGCATGAGACTGAGAAAGTCCTTGATCAGAGTAAGCATTACTTAGCAACAACTAAAAACATCAGTGCATTATCAGCATTGTTCCCAGGCTGAAAGTTAAAAAACATAGCACTGCACCAGCTACTAAGAAGGAGAAAAATGACTGCTATAGCTGAACCCAGGACAGTATCCACCCCTTATTCCATACCATTCATGTCATGCTCAGATCCCATTTTTTTAAAAAATGTACCATTGCTTTTTGTCTCATATATATATCTATACACACACACACAAAGAGAGAGATATCATTCCTTAGTCCATGGACCAAACCCTATAAAGTTGCTGAATTCATCCAGTCCATGATGTCAGGCTCCATCTCTTGCAACAGTCTTTCAGGGCAGGAGGGACAGTGTGTAGTGTTGGGTTGTTGCCTGCTGATGACACCGCCAAACTAGTCTGGTCACTGCTGAGCTCATCTGGTTTCATCAAAGTTCATTCTTTGTTGGGGTGATGATGAGAGGGAAGTCAGGGTCAATTGCTGGCGACCTGAAGATATCTAGCTGGTGGGCTATAAAAGTGTTCTAGAGCAGGCAACAGCATACAATTGAGTTCATTGGCTGTTTTCCCCCAAAATCAAATCCCCTTGAGGTACACATCGGATTTCCCCATCTTCCAGCATTACCCACCAAGTATATCCAGGTCCCTGAGCAAAAGCAACCCCACGAGTGGGTTTGCCTTTACCTGAAGCAGGAATAACCCAGACTGTCTTCCCCAACAAATTCTTGATGTGCACCACAGGAACTTTATCCCCCTCTACAGGACGTAAAAGTTCTGATTGGGCTGGGCCAGCCCTGTTGGCAGATGCCCTCGTGTTGACCAACCAGGTGGCTTTTGGTAAATGTGTATCCCAGTGTTTGAAAGTCCCACCACCCATTGCTCTCAGTGTAGTTTTTAACAGCCCATTGTACCGTTGGATTTTCCCAGAGGCTGGTGCATGGTTGGTAGGGGATGTGATATACCCACTCAATGCCATGCTCTTTGGCCCAAGTGTCTATGAGGTTGTTCTGAAAATGAGTCCCATTGTCTGACTCAATTCTCTCTGGGGTGCCGTGTCACCACAAGACTTGTTTCTCAAGGCCCAGGATAGTGTTCCGGGCAGTGGCGTGGGGCACAGCGTATGTTTCCAGCCATCCGGTGGTTGCTTCCACCATGGTAAGCACATGGCGCTTGCCTTGGCGGGTCAGTGGGAGTGTGATATAGTCAATCTGCCAGGCCTCCCCATATTTATACTTCAGCCATTGTCCTCCAAACCAGAGAGGCCTTAACAGCTTGGCTTGCTTAATTGCAGCACGTTTCACATTCGTGAATAACCTGGGCAATAGTGTCCATTGTTAAGTTCACCCCTCAATCACGAGCCCATCTATATGTTGCATCTCTGCCTTGATGGCCTGAGGTGTCATGGGCCCACAGGGCTAAAAACAATTCACCCTTATGTTGCCAATCTAAGTCCATCTGAGCCACTTTAATCTTAGCAGCTTTATCCACTTGCTGGTTGTTCTGGTGTTCCTCAGTGGCCCGAGTCTTGGGTACATGAGCATCTACGTGGCGTACCTTCACCACCAGGTTCTGCACCCGGGCAGCGATATCTTGCCACAGTGCAGCAGCCAAGATGGGTTTACTTCTGCGTTGCCAGTTGCTCTGCTTCCATTGCTGCAACCACCCCCACAGGGCATTTGCCACCATCCATGAGTCAGTATAAAGTACTGGCCATGTTTCTCGTTCAGCAATGTCCAAGGCCAGCTGGATAGCTTTCACCTCTGCAAACTGACTCAATTCACCCTCTCCTTCAGCAGTTTCTGCAACTTGTCATAGGGGACTCCACACAGCTGCCTTCCATCTCCAATGCTTCCAAAGCACTGGAGGGGCCCACTGGCCTAGATACTTGCCCATACTGTCCCACACACCCTGCCACTCATGACTGTCCAGCCTTGGGGAAAATCTCTTGCTGGTCCTCCTATATCGTCGTTTAACCCTAGACAAGACCCGAGCCTGACCCTGCTTAGCTTCTGAGATCGGACAAGATTGGGTGTTCTCAGGGTGGTCATGCCGTAGGCAAAACAGAGAGAGCATATGCAGCAACAAGCTGGTTCCCAGCAAAAGGAGCAGGGTGCTTTCAAGGGCATTGAAAGGATAATCAAGATCTTTAACTTTTCCAGAATCTACTCCCACTGTAAATAGCCTTGTGGGGGAGCAGAGGGTGTGAGGGAATATCTCCTCCATAGGTTGACCCCCCGAGGGAAGGAAAAAGAAAGATGTGTCATTGTTAAAAATACCCATTACATGCCTCCCAAAGTATAGAGGTGATGACCACACTGAGAACCCATACCAGCCCAGTTTTATGGTCGATGATTCTATTGTATTACAAGTCATTACTATGAAGTACAGTGAAACAAGAACCTCAGCCCAGGCCTCAAAGCTCATAAACACTAAACCAGCAAATACTGGCTGCAAGTAAGGTACAACATGCTGATACTCTGAGACCAAGCACAACAACTCTGAGAGCAAATAAATCAACATTGTGATGAGTGACTATTAATCCGAAACAATGAATGCTTATCACAAATACGATTAGACACACTCTGCTCAGATCTGTCTCAACCCTTCGTGCCCCACGTTGGGCGCCACAAAGAACTGTCATGGTTTAAGCCCAGCCAGTAACTCAGAACCACGCAGCTGCTTGCTCATTTCCCCCCTTCTTCCCCCCCTGCTCCCAGAGGGATGGGGAGGAGAATGGAAAGAATGTAACTCCCATGGGTTAAGAGCAGTCCAGTAACTGAGGTATAATACAAAACCACTACTGCTACCACCAATAATAATAATGATAAGGGGAATAACAAGGGGAGAGGATACAATTGCTCACCACCTGCCAACCAATACCCAGCCCAACCCAAGCAGTGATCTGGGCCTTCCAGGTAAGTCCCCCCAGTTTATATACTGGGCATGACATGCTGTGGTATGGAATACCCCTTTGGCCAGTTTGGGTCAGGTGTCCCGTCTCTGCTTCCTCCCGGCTTCTTGTGCCCCTCCTCCCTGGCAGAGCATGAGACTGAGAAAGTCCTTGATCAGAGTAAGTATTACTTAGCAATAACTAAAAACATCAGTGCATTATCAGCATTGTTCTCAGGCTAAAGTTGAAAACACAGCACTGCACCAGCTACTAAGAAGGAGAAAAATGACTGCTGCAGCTGAACCCAAGACAATGGGAATTCACGGGAGTCTTTCGGCATGGAGCATTTTCATTAAGGAACAAGAATCCTCTTTTCTTATAGATCTTACTCATCACCAAAACCTAAAGGGAAGAAAGAAAATTACAGTCCAAGAGACAGTGAAAGCAGGTCTTCCTAAATACATGTTTCTCAGCTTGCTGCTCCTTGCAAAGGCTGCAAACAGCAGGGACAAGCCCCTGGGTCCTTTGCAGAAAGGATGGGGTGAAGGCTGTGATGCTCCAGTCCCAGAGCCCAGCCAGGGTCTGCAGCCCAGGGCAGCATATCCAGCTCCATCTGGGCCATAAAATGACATATTGTACATGGGGAAAGGCCCACAATCTCTGTAAGCCATCCCTGCAATCCCCTTCACATTTCCTAATTGCCTTTTTGCAGAGGTTATTATTGAGTAATTTTGTTGAAAAACTGCACCATAAACAGCCAACAGGGAAGGAAATAAATAATCGCTAATAAATATTGAAGTAGATTAGCAAACCAGAAAGGCCAAGAAAGAACAACTTTTTTTTTCTTGGATTGGAAAATAACTGCAGGGTTCTTGCAAAGATTGTATTTAATGAAAACTACCCCATTTCCTTGCTGTACCTTGCATGCTTTGTCATTTCCTCAGATTGGGTTAAAATGCTGTCTGACTCCTCCGCGGTCTACAGCAAGGCTGGAAAATAGCCTTTTCTTCTGTAAGACAAGGAAAAAAAGTAAAAACCTGATGGGTTTCTTCTGAGCACATTGGGAGTTCATTAACATTGGTGCAAAGCTGTGCTTTCCAGACTGACTGCTGAGAGCTATAAAAGTGACTTATGGAGAAGGGGAAGAGGGAGAGAGAGAGAAGAAATCTCACTCAGCTCTGCCCATGGACCCACCAGCACAACCCCACTCTCCTTCCCAGGGTGCTACCCTTGCCAAGGAAGGGCTGGTGCCTCCAGTTTCTGCAATGACCTCAGTTTTCAAAGTTCAGAAAGCTGATTTTTTTAACAGTATGCAAATAAATGGCCCAACATGAGTTACTTCAGTACAAATCCTGGGCAATTTTTTGTCTTTTTCATTTTCTCCTCTTTACTCAGCAGAAACCAATTGCTCTTGTACTGAAGAAATAACCTCAAGAGCATAGAGGATGCAGAAATTAATAGCTAACCCTTCTCTTATTCCTCATGGCTCCCCTAACTACTGCCAGCTCAACTTGTGGTTGAGATTACAGTGATAAATCACAAGCTGCTCTTTGAAATAACTGCTCTGATTTCACCCAGCGTGAGGAAGGAGAAGGACCAGCAGGTTGTGCAAGGTGGGGGGGACAGGGCCGTGATGGGCTCCCCTGGGCTTGGTGGTGGGTCAAGGGGACCTGGACAGGACCACACACCTTCAGGAATGCCACTAGCTCATGGTTCATGGATGGAAACATCAGAGAAAGATTTCCTCCTGCTCCAGCTGCCATCCTTATAAAAGGTTTGAGCATCCTCTTGGGCAGGATGGGGCTCAGCCAATTTGCATGGGTGCTATCAGACATGTGGGATGCTCGGTTGGGTGCAAGCCCCACTGGACAAGGCAAGGGGCCCAAACCCCCAAGTTTTCATCCCAAAAAGAAAATCTGTGGCTATGGCATAGGTTTAGTGCCTCTGGTCTCCAAGAAGGCAGCCTATTGCATGGGTGGTGACCCCAAAAAGCAAACATGGGTGATGCATGGAGGTGATACCCCACTAAATCCACACACAAAAGCTGCCAGGCTCCTACATTTGTCCTACTGAGCCTCCCCAAGCAGAAATAAGCCCTTCAACATGCTCAGCTCTTCTGTTAACCCAGACCAGGTTTCACCTTATGTTTCAGGATCTTCTGAAACATCATGCCCCTATTTTTAGCTCATCTTTTCAGTCCCAGCTGCTGTGGCTGTGAGACCCTCATAGGATGCCTGTGGCCAGGTGGTGTTTTTAGGTATTTATAGCTGTGTCCATCTGTGACAGGCCAGGCTGGGTGAAGGCGCATGTGGTTTGAGCATCTGCAAGCAAGGAGCAGAAATGGCTCCAGGGCTGGCAGAAAATGTGGAAGTGGCTCATTGATCCTGGGCTCGGGGAGGGTTAAATAAAGAAAAGAGCCGCTATGGCCAGCATGTCTTTTTTGGTACAGCTGAGACCAAGCTCACTGGTGGGATGTGGCTGCGCAGAAGGGGGAACAATGGAACAGCCCCGTGCCCAAACCCATCCATGCAAAGCCCTAACGGGGCAGATGGTGAGGATATGGGGAGGCTTCTCCTCTTCTGTATCACCCATGTGTCTCATCCTGCACCTCCTGGCTCTGCCATGGAAACCCCAGCATTGCTGTTGCCTTGCCCAAGACCAGATGCAACCCCAGGTGCTGGGGCTCATTCCCCCCATCTTTGCTCTCCCAAGGGGCACCCATTTGTGCATACACAACCCTGCAGAGCCAATGGCCCCAATGCTTCCCCCTTCTCAGAATAAAGCATGATGCTTCTCCAAAAGCAATAGCAACAACAACAAAAAACAAACCCCAAAAAAGTCATGCTGGAACTTTTTTTTTTTTTTTTTTTTTTTTTGGTGCCTTTTTAGGTGAGTTTTGCTACTGTTCAGGTGGAATTTGGGAAGTTGCCACAGGTTTGGTAGCTTTCGACTTTGTGCTTTCACTTTTAAAGTCTGCTGCAGTGACTAATATCTGCCTGCCCCTATCACATTACCTTGCCCTGGAAATACCCACCAGTACATGGAAAATTATAAAATACCATCTCCAAAGGAGTTTCTGATTTCCCTGAAGATCTCATGAGAGTTCCTTGGGGCCAATGGGGGCCGGGAGCCCACAGGGTGGGTGCGAGGCCACCCTCACCCTGCCTCTGATGCTGGCAGGGACCTGAGCAGCTTCTCCAGAGGTGCTGGCCAAGGCCAGCAGTGATGCCTCCAGGCATGGACCTGAGCAGTGGCCATCTGACCTCTCCAATACCACTTCTCCATCACCCAAACCTCCGTGGGGCCACGGAGCCACTCAGAACTTCAGCCCCAGCCAGGTGATGTGGGTTGCAGCCTGGCATCACCTTCACCATCATCAACCCAGGGGATGCCCATGAGGGCCTTGGTGGAGTCTCAACCCAAAGACCAGTCACCCAGAACTGCCCAGCCTGAACCCCAGTGTTTGCAGTGTCTCTGCTGGTATCTCATCACCCCATGTATCTCACAGCATCCAAGCCTGCCCTGACCCTGTCACGCACACCAGAGCCGGGCTTTCCTATGGCCACTCCTTGCCGTGATGGCTGCTCTTCCCCTTGCCCTCTCCTGCACACTTCCTAGCCCAACAAGTGTGCTTGCCCTCAAAGCACAAGGCTCAGGATTTATAAATAAAATAAATAAATAAGGTCTTTTTATGTTCAAAATTAGCCCCAGGCAGACAATGTGTACGTGCAGTGAAAGACTCAGTTTCCTGTCTGTTTGTCAAGGCTCCTAACAAGCTTCCTCTGTATAACAAACCTGGCCAGAGGGCGGAAAGGTTAAGGACCAAACTGAAACGTGTGGAGTGGGATCGCACAACATCCCTGGCCACCAGCAGCCTCTGGGTTTCATAATCCAGGGGAATCTGGGAAGTTTGGGGTGCAATGTCCCTTCTGCACCCACCTACCTGGGGTGGTTTAAGATCTCCATCAGCTGCAAGCATCGGCATGGGACTGTGCCGGGGAGGCACACATTCTGTCCCAAAATAGTTCTTCAGATCCACAAATGAGTCATTGATTTCTTGACCAAAAATATCTTCCTTCTCGATGCATGGGTCTTAAAGGAAGAGCAGGACACCATCTGCACCAGGCACCATTTAGCGATGCTGCCCTTTGAGCTGCAGCCAGTGCCAGTGGACCCATAGCCTGGAGGATGCTTGGGAGGATAATCCCTGCCAGAAGTGTGGGAAGAGCAAAGTCAGCGCCAAGAATGATGATGCAGCATTGTTCTTACGGTATTTCTAGCACAGCCAGAAGTGGGAAGTATCAGATATCTCATGAGGCACAGCTTGGCCTTGTGAGATTTCTAGCTATTTTGCAAACCTCCCAAGGCCTGGATTCATCTCTGAACTGGTTTTCTCCCTCTTTTTATTGTTTATCCCTGTAAAACACCCTTTTGCCCTAAGAGAAAGTTCAGCTCTGCCTCACCACCCAGGTGCAGGTACAAGGATGGGGCAGGAGCACAAGGGTTAATGTGCCCATCACACCCTGCAACCTCCTGCACCAAAAATTAATGGGAAAAAAAAAGATGAGCAGTCCAAAGGCATTAGTAGCTGCAGCAAAAAGGAAATACATCTCTCATTCACCGGCCTACTCAATATGGCAGAAAAAACCCTCCTCCCTGGCCCTGCAGCTTCTCTGGGACCATATTTATTGAATAAGCAAAGCGTGGGATGGCAAAGCAGCTCCTTCGTTCATGGCTAACTGTATTAAATGTGTCCCTCTGCACAGGGATGGGTCTTGCTGTCCCCAAGCTCACCTCCCGCACCCATGCTTGGCAAGTTGGGGCTGCAGGAACATTGAACACAGCCACCTGGAGCATCCCAGGGTCAGGCCAAGGGAATCCATGCTCCCAGCAAGAAGCATAGCAGCTGGAATTCTATCTCCTCTCCATCAGAGAACTTTTATTTACTTCAGGCCCAAAGATCAACATCTGGGCAAACTGCCTTTTTGAGTTTTGTTGGGGATGGGCAGAGCTTGAAAATTGCAGAATTGAAGATAAAACAGAGAAGAAAGTTATCTTCACTTTCCATTCCAAATTTCATGTGGACAAAGATACATGAACCCTTTGATCACTCCTAGCATGCATCAAATGGGAAGGTACATCCTGGAGCTGATACCTAGTTTCCCTTTTTCATATCTCCTCCTCCTCTCATCTCACCCATGCTATGCACACAGAGGGACGGATGGGGCTGCAAACATTTGATTTCCTCTCCAGCTTCATTTTTGCCACTTGTGAGCAATCCAGCCCAGAGACAATGACAAAAAACCCCAGCAGTGTTAAGCAACCAGCCTGCTTGGGGTGCAATGCAATTATTTTGCAGGCTCCCCTGCTGTGTGCAATGGCTACAACGCTCCCTCAAAACTGGGGACCCATGGAATCACCCATTAAGGAGTTTTGCAGCAAGTCGATGTATCCCAATGCCCAGGCTGACCTCTCTTCCCAGAGCTTCTCTAACTCCCCTGGGAGGAGAGGGACCTGCAATGGGACATGGCAACGGGTGCAGTTTGGCACTGCCAGTGTGTTGCACCAACCCAACTGAGCAGGGACAATTTATCCAGATGGCCCTGGAGAGATCCCCAGAGCTCCCAGGGGGAGCCCTTATCATCAGCAATGGCATCTGCCTCCGTGCCTCAGCAATACCTGATTTCAGCAGCCTCGGAAATGCTCAATTCCTGCAAACCTCCTGGAAATAGCAACTATAACAATAGAGGTGATGAAGGAGAGGCCGAAGCACATGCTCAATCCCATCATTACTAGACACCAGTGATTCCACTCACAAGGAAAAGAGGCTTGACGGCTCACAGGGCTTTTTGCCCTTGGAGGTCTCACTGGCAGCCCCAAGAAAAGATGAAGAAAATGGGGGGGGGGTTTGGGTCGAGCCCAGCACTGACAGGAAAGCGGCTCACGCCTGACTTCTCACTCGATGAGATGTAAATGAGCCCCAAGGCCACCACCCCAGCACAGACCACTGTCAGTCACCAGGTCTCATCAAGTCACTTTTTCTGCCCGAATTTCTGTAAGGAAATTCTGATTTTTAAAGCAGGGACACTCCCAGGCTCAGCATCCAGTGACAGGAAACCAAAGAGCTGATATCTTGATAAGAGCAGCACGGTGCAGATTAATTAATTCCTGGCAGAGGCCAAAGTCCAAATTCAGACCCAAGGCTCAGTTTCTCATCAAAAGGAATGGATCTCATCCCAGTGATGTTGCTGATCCCAGCAGGAAAATTCCTCCCTGCCTCTTCAGGGAGGTTCATTTGAGCAAAATAAAAATTTATTTGGTGAATTTTGCTTTTCTGTGCACATAGGTTTTGTTTAATTTTTATCTATTTGCTTTTCAAAATCTGGTCTCAAGCAAGAATCCCTCTTTAAGTCTAGATGCAGGAGGAGGCTGTAACAAAAGCACACATTAAATAGCTGCGCGAAGGGCAGGGGTTACAGTACAGGGAGGCATTTTCTCAGCTCGTTTCAGTGAAACCCCAGGTTTTGGCAGCGTATCAAACTGAGAGCAGCTCTCGGTGTTGGGGGGATTTTTATTTTCTTTGCAGCTTTGTGGATTTTCAAAGCTTAGGCACTTGTCTTTCATAGGCAGCAGGACTATTTCGAAGACAGCTGAATATTTCCAGCACCTGCAGCCTCAGAAGCTGAAGGGTGTGATGGAAAGATGCTAGGTTTGAATGTAAATGGCAGTGGAGCCTCCTCTTTTGGACAAAATATATATATATAAAAAATAGCTAAAATTGTAGAAAATTACAGAATAGGAGAGAAATGATCGACTGACAAATATTTCTCATCTCAATTAAAAACAGAGGTGTGCTAAAGTCAGCTCAGATTGCAGTCACAGGCAAAGAAACGGGTCCATGGGTCACCACAAGCACAGTTCCCGGAAAGCCAGGATTACCACACCATGCCCAGATGATGGCTCAGGCTGGATGTGAACATTTACAGCATGCCAATAAAAGAGAAAACAAATGTTACAATTCATTCCCATCCTCATGTTTTAAGATCTGACCCTGCCCTGAACAGTGATCACCTCTCTGGCAAGAACTCAGCATCCATCCATGGCAGCCATGCAAAATCAGGAGTGAATTATTCAATTCCCCAGGCTCATTTCCAGCCCTACCTCCACAAAGATGAGCGAAATCATGATGGTGCAAGGTGATAACCAGCATGAGTGGCCCCAGATGATTCAGCCTTCGGCAAATAAACCTTCATGCACAGGCAAGGTTTTTATCGGTCCTGCACTTGGGGATGAATCGCTGCCCCTGGAAGTGTTCAAAAACCATGTAGACGAGGCCCTTAGTGACATAGTTTAGTGGTGGACTTGGCAGTGCTGGGGGAACAGTTGGACTTGATGATCTTAAAGGTTTTTTCCAACCTGGTTGAATCTATGATTCTATGATGCTGCTGTGCAGAAATGCTCTGTAGGCTGCAGTCATTGTTTCTATCTCACTTTAAAAATAGGCTGCTATAAGCTCTACCAGTTTCATAAAAAATTAGGGTGAAATCCTCGGTTTTCCACTATCATGATTAAGTGTTTAAACTACTCAAGAGCCAAAGTTAAGAGGGAGGGCCAGAAAAGACACAGCCATGACAAATACATCAACCCCTTTTCCTCCAGCAGCTCTAACTGATGTCACTTTACTAGAAACATGAAATGATTTCTGAACAAGGCAAAACCAAGGCAAGGTTTTGCTTTCATGCTCCTGTTTTCACACTAAGGGCTAAAAACCTGCAGTGTTAGACCCCTACATTGAAAGGCAGTTTCAGACTCATGGCCATAATATCTCCAGGCTA
This sequence comes from Strigops habroptila, assembly GCF_004027225.2. Taxonomy (NCBI): domain Eukaryota; kingdom Metazoa; phylum Chordata; class Aves; order Psittaciformes; family Psittacidae; genus Strigops; species Strigops habroptila. Next base: position 15,754,360 of record NC_044301.2, read on the forward strand.
GGATGGGCACTAGCAAACCAACCCAGGCAGACACCTACCTGCCTGCTGCTCAAAACCCTCCTGCAATGACATCTCTTGGCTTTGTGGTTCATCTTTGGGGTGAGAAGCTTCACCCAGAAAGGCCGACTGGGGGAAAATCAAGAAGATGGGCTCCTCCATTCACAACCACCCTGGAGCACATCTTCCAGTGTTTTTTCTAAACACCCCAAACCATTGCCCTCCTTGAAAACCAATTTCCCCTGAGCCATCACCACTATATATTTCATCAGAGGACAGAGCCCCAGGCAGAAAGGCTGCAGAGCCAGAGCAAGGGGTTTCCAGGGGGTGGCTGACAACAGTCCCGGAGGGCTCGCACTGATTCTGCCCCTCTCCACCCCATGGCTCATCTGGGGCTCAGTGTTTCTCCTGGGGGAGTTGCACACTGTGACTGCCCGGCACAGCAACCTGTAAAAAGCCCCTTGGTTTCTCACAACCCACGGTGAGTTTATAATTACACCAGAATTTCCAGTCTCTTGTAAAGACCAAGAGTTTCCTACATCCACCCCAAGGGCACTCCAAGGCTGAGCACAACAGGTTTGTTTTCCCCTGCTGTGCTTGGCCTAACGCTGGCCTCCTGCCTCCATGAAAGGAGACTCAGAACCATTGCTTGCTGTGACCAAGAAAGTGGAACTGAGGCAGCGCCGTGCACCGAAGATGCTCTCAGGCTCATCAGGAGGAACCCAGGAGATTCCCCCTTTTCCAGGAGTGACCAGTGCTGTTTCCTGCCCGATGAGGCTAACCCTCTCTCTTCTCTCCCCTCTCCACATAGTCCACCTCTTGACCATCACTTCATAGGGGTTGGCCACTACAGCTTTGAGCAGGTTAAGAGTATTGAAGACATCCATGGAGAAGAGCTGTGTTGGGGACTATGAGCTACCACATTGCAGGCACAACCTGCAGTCCAGGCTGTCCCTCAGCCACTGGTTTTTGGGTTCAACACAGCAAGATTCATCTGCCAGGCTCACTCCTTCCTCTCCCAGGGATCTATTGACTGATGTTTAGTGTAGGACCTGGGCTGGGTGGATATTTGGCAGGCCTTGGTATGGCAGAAGTTCACCGTTCTCGACTTCCTTCCACCAGCTCCTCCTTTGCTCCATCAGTAACAAATCTTTCCCTCCATCCATCCTCATCCCTCACCTTTTTGATCTGCTGCTTTGTGGTGAACACCACAGCCCACCTTCCCAACCACAAGGCTCCTTCCTCCAGGCTCTCCTTGCCTTTGCTGGTGACACCACAAGGAAACATTTCCCACTGCTTTTTCCTTCCTTGCCCTAAGTGCAATCAAATGGTCCCTTCCCTTCTCCACCTGAAAGCACAGTGCCCCAGAAGACAGAGCTGTGAGGCTTTGCCCATCTCTTTGCAGGTCTCCTCCAGATCTCAGCAGCACCCTGGGGAAGCACAGGAGGTCACAGTGGTGATGGGCATTTAGGAGCAAACAGAAAATCCCACAGCAGGAACTTGGGTAGAAGCAGCAAAGCAAAATGGCAAATTCTAAACATTCTGGATTTTTATGAAAGGGGTGTCCAGACCCTCCTGCACCAGACTATCTTTTCTGGGGCAGAGATGTAAAAACATTCCCCAGCCTGATCCCTCTATTTTCTAGCCATGCTTGCTGGGAAGACAAGCTGCCTTTTGCACCCTGCAGACATGTCCATGAGCCAGATTTCTCTCAGGGAGAAGTGGTTACTTCTCAAGAGAAATACGGAACAGAAAGATCCAGATGAGGGAATCGCTTGTTTTGAACCACTGTGCTGCTTCCACATACCTCAGTCCCCCCACCCCATGTCTCCCCTGGGGCTGCAGCGCCTGGCTGATGGGGACCCACTCTGCCACAGCACATTTTTTGTGCACAGCAAAAAATGGGGAAATGCTAATTTTGGCAGGAACCTTGCCAGGAGCCTCAAGAAGTTTCAGGTCCCAGGGTGGATTTGCACAGTGTTTTCCTAAGCTGCAAGGCCAGGCAGGGAATGGGGCTGTTGGGTGTGGGAGGAGACCAGGGTTGAATGGGGAAAAAGGCAGCTTTGGATTAACCAGCAGAGGTGACTTTGCCAGCATGGAGAGACCAAGGTGACATTTGGTGGCCTCTGGACATGGCTGCTGCAGTGTGGCATGGATGGAGACCTAGCTCCTGTGCACCAAGGCATCTGATTTCAAGGAAATGTGTGTTTTCTTTATGGCCTCAGTGAACAAACAGGTTATTACTCAATTACAACTCCAGTTTCTGAGCTGGAGCTCAGCACCAAGCTAAGAGCCTGGACCTCAGTTTCACAGACTTGGTCTCATAATAAACCCAAAGCTCTGACAAAACAAAACAAGTATCACTGTATTTCTTCTTGTCTCTGTGTATTTTTGCAGCTGTGGCTTGGGTGGAGCCTCTTTTCACAACCTTGTGTCTGGTGTTACAGCAAAGGCTTGCAGGAAGAAGGAGTCATCTGTCAAAAACGGATTCAGAAAAATAAGTGGCTGTCACACTTGCTGGAGTTTGGGATCTCCTTTCCTCTGAGTGAGACCTTTCTGTAGCCAAGTTTAGCTTGAGGAAACACAGGCTGGCTGCCTCCCCAGACTCAGATCCTGCAACTTCACCTCCTCATCCTCAGCTCTTCCCACCACCCTCTCTCCCTTCTTTTCAGACAGTCCTAATGGAGCTGAGATTCCCAGAGCTGATGAGGTGCCTTCGGACTACCCCTCCCCTCACGTTGCCTGCTCAGGTCTGACTTCATGAGCACTGTGGTTTGACACATGAACCAAGTCCCATCAGCCACATAGAGTGGCCACCCAAAGCAAGCATGAATTGGAAGTGCCACATAACTGCTCACTGAGGAGCCACACAATGGTGCATGTCCTTGGAGGTCCACCAAAGATAACTCCAGGTGAGTTGTCCTGCCAGGCTTCCTTCACAAGGCATTGTTGAGGTGTCCTTGGTGATAAGACTACCCAAGGGGGTACAAACACTTTGGAGGGAGAGGCATAAGCCCCCATGCCACTCTCCTGCCTTCCCAAAGGCAGGGAGATGTCCTGCTGGTGGTGACCATGTGAAGGAGGGTACTTCCCATATTACAACATGCTCACATGAAGAGCCCAGAGATGCTTGCCATGGACAGGCTGCTGTGCTGAAATGGGGCATTGAGCAATCAAACCAGTTGGAAACCCCAGTGTCTAGAAATAAAAAGTGACTGACTTTTCTAACACCTATGGGGGCCGGTGGGGGCCCACACCAAGCAGCAGCAGGTTGGAGGAAGCAGCTGTAGCTGGTCTATGTTGTATTCCTAAGCAGTTCAAACTGTGAGCTGGGACCTGCAATTGAATTGTGGTCATCTCTCTGTGCAGAGCACTTGGCCCCCAGAGCTGGATAGAGATATCTTTCTCCAGGTTGAGATGGGTTAAATCTCAGAAGTTTTAGCTGGAACAAACCTCACCTTCCCAACACACCTGTTCTCCATGCAGGAGATTTGTCACCAGGTAACTCCTCACACTGCATTTCAAGAATGTAGGAGGGATGGGTAGAAGCTGGATGTCCTCATAGACACTGAATTCTGCTCCTGAAGCCACACTTAGCAATCCTTTTTGCATTTGTTGAAGGGCATGTCATGGGAAACTACTGAAGCACATTATGAATAAGACTGATAACACACAGGATATAACCAGGCTCATTTTCTCCCAAGGACAATGCTTCCCAGTGGCATAACAGCCTTCCAGCCATGACAAATCTCAAAAGTAAGGTTAACTTTGAACCCAAATAACATCCCAAGTCAGTGAACAAAACATGAGCTGGGGGCTGCAGTGTTTATCGAGTCCTTTGCAGCACCCAGAAATCAAAGCATTCCAGTGTACACCATGGACAGCATGTCTTCATGCTGAAAGACCTTAAAGAAGGGATCGATAGAAAAGTCCCCCATGTTGTCTGCCCTGGTCCATCCTTCTCCACTGGCTGATACAAGGATTGGGTAGGCACATTGCTCTTTTGCAAACACACTTGAGAACTGTGTATCTCCTGCAAGTAAAGGTCACTCTTCCTCCATAGAAACCAAGATCCTCCCTCCTTCCCATATGAAACTTTTGCTCTGCCCTTCTACTCCTGAAGGCAGGAATTTAGCATGGGCATCTCACAGAAAATACCTTCCCATGTCCACAGGGATTGCAGCCCTATCCAGAGGAGCAGCAGGACCTGGTACCTGGGTTGGTCTTCCCAGGAAGCAAGGAAATAGCTCTACATCAGGTGGGAGCCTGATAGTATTGCTGCTCCAACTCAAATAAATGCTCAAGGTGTAGGAAACCACATTTGGGCAAGCGGCACGCATTTAGGGAGGACAGTCTTTGAGCTTCTCATTCATGCTACCCACAATCTCGCTACATTGGTGAGGATCATTCAGTGGAGAGGATGCAGCCTGTGCCACAGATGCTATGTGCATCCCCAGGATTTGGGGACAGGACCCTCAGATGAAGACACAGGTCACTGTTAGGAACTGTCAACAGATAAGCCATTGACAAAGAAGGACTGACACCAGGCACAAGGTTTCACTTCAGTAAGGCAATAGAGAAGAACCCAAGTGAACAGAAAACAATGAAAGGTTTTGAGTCTCCAGTCACCCAAAACCACTAAGACTTCATGCAGCTGCACCATGCAGCTCACCCAGTGCCAGGCAAGGTGCAGGGATAGGGTCAGGGCACTCCCAGACACCACCAGCACCAGGTCCCCAGCCAAGGTGATGGGGACAGCAGTGCCCTGCCTGCCTGGCCAAGTATGAGAGGTGGAGAAATTCCTCCTGGCTTTGGCAAAGGCCACCATGGCTTGGAAGGTGTTTGGGATGGGAGCCATGCTGCTGGGTCTATGGAATAAGACACAAAAGGGTCCCAAAAAGTGAGCTCTAGGCTCCGAGACACAATGGTAACACTAAAAATAAACAGTGCAGACACATTCAACAAAAGGTACCTCTGCTCCCCACTGTTTCTCCATGGTCTTGGAGTGGAAATTGAAAGAGCCCTGAAGATATAGCAGGTGGCTCCAGGCAAGCACAAGATGGTGGTTTTTGAGGAAGGACTTGCACAAGCCCATCTGGGGAAACCGCAAGTGGCATTTATGGTGGCCCAGCCTGCAGCCCATCACACATTTCACAAGTGGGCACATATTATTCCAGCACAGACTGCAGTGGGTCCTTACTCCCACCTCTCCCCCACTGACTCTCACCCTGCCAGGCACCTCACCCATGAGGAGGTAAGTCTTCCTCACAGTCTGAGGGAGCACCAAGAACTGGAACAGGATTAAAGCCCATGTGGGACACTGTGGTAGTCCTCAGGAGGAACCTTTTAGTTCCTGTAAATTGTGTGTCTCACTCTGTACCTACTGCTCTTTGGGACAGAGGCTGTAACCTCAGAGGCTTACCATGGAGGGACGCAGAGGGGCCAGCCTCAAGTCCCACAAGAGTTGAATGCTTCATTCTTTTAGGGAGGCTTCACTGGGAAGACAAAGTGGCTCACCCCAAACCACTTGGCAATCCTGCATACAGAACAACCTCCTGGCAGAAGTGAGCTGTGATCAACTCACCCCAGGTCAAGGTCCTCACATCTGAACTCTGCCCTCGCCACACACTCATGCTTGGGAAGGTCTCACCCAAACAGGGAGGACAGCTTTGCATACATCTCCTAAGGAGACCCAGCCTCCAGCTGCCTTCACAAGTACCTACACCCCCTGGTACCTTGGATAACAAGGTTACACCATGAAGACTGGTACTTCCCTGCCTGCACCCTTTAGCAGGGCTAACCCAGAGCAGATGGCACAGCCTGCTATGGGGAAGGAGCCAGAATTCATGCTTGTCCTTCACAGGGGGCAAGGGAACAGTTCAAACCTGGTCCTCACACCCTTCCAGAGCCTCTTGATGCATTGCCCCAAACACAGGCTTGAAATGAAGGCAGGTGAGGGTGCAGATGCTCTGCCTCCCCTGCTGCAACACTGACCTCATTCTACAAAGATATGACTCCCTTTTTTACTCTTGAATCTCCCCAAACACCACCCATCCCCACTAGACCAGGCCCTGTGAGAAAGCTGGATGGAAAGGACAGTGGGGAAATGCTCAAGCAGGCAATAATGGGAGAAGGACAAGCATGCCTTTGAGCAGGACCACAAATAACTGCCCCCCCCATGACCCAGGTCAGCGCTGTGGCAGATGAGCAGGGACCTCTTTTCACACTCCCTGGAATGAAGGCTCTCTACAAGTGACACCCCTTTTCCTCCCTCCATTGCATCACAGCATTTTGGCTTCTTTCTCTCCTGCCCAGGAGATGAAGCCAGGCATTTATGGAGTAGGAAGGAGGTGACAGCAGAGGCTTAACACAAACCCCACTGGAGGGAAAACCAGGGCAGGAGCAAGCCAGAGATACCAGGCTCTCCCTACCAGATTCAAGATCCCACTCATTGCAACCCAAAACCACATTGCAAGAGAAATACAAAATATAGCACTTTAATTGCAGTAATACCAAAAAAAAAAAATCCATTGAACCTCAGGCATAAAATACATAGGCAGCTTAGTAGCACACATGCAGTCCTGGTTTATCAGCTGCATTAATATGTTTTGTGTCAACCCATGTTAATGAGGATTTATGCAAGGATGCCACTGCCCGGTCATGCTTGGGAGAGACCAACACGTGCTTAAGAGGGTAAAGCCAAACTATTCACACTATGCTGTGATCTTGAAAATAGAAGATAGAATATTTATATAAACTGTCTCTGGTTAGGAAAAATTAAGACTCCTAAATTCTTATATTCAACATTTACATGTATAATCTATGCATTGGTTTCCAAGTTTCAAAATACTTTGGTATTACACATAGCAAAGAGGGATTTGAGAAGGTTCTCCTTGGAAAGTATACCCTAGTGTCCATCAGCAGGAGTTTTTTAGGGGGGATAAAGCTGATTTCTGGAAAGAATTTCCTACATTTGAGCATCTTAAGGCTTTTCCAAGAGTTACCTCCTACCAAATTGCTATTCTCAACAAGGTCTGAGCTGCAGACCACTGGAGCACATTGTTATAGCTGTTGATTTTTGGTTCTGCTTGATTGGTCATGAACAAAGACAACACAAAGCAAAGCCAACCCTGGCCTTCACACACAGACCAGACACTCCCTCCTCCCCCTGCCATTAGCTATAGGCAACAGTACTGGGACTACCCTGCTTGGTACAAAAGTCATTTTTATCAGTGAAGCATTGGCAGGATGGACACTGAACATCCAACCTCTTGTCTCACAGCAGGTTTTACCGCTGTATTTATACAGACTCTGGACTGGAAGCAGCAAAGAACAAAAACCCAACTTTCTAGAAGGAGAATTTAGGTACTAACAGGACCAAACTGGGTCTAGATCAACCCAAACCACCACACTATGTCTGCAGAGAAGGAGGCTCAGACAGCAATCTGTTGGTTTTCTCTGAAGAGCGGCTGCTGGTGGGTCGCACAGATGTCCTGGAAGATCCTGTACATCTGGTCATGCTATGTCTCACCAGCTATGGGGAGCATGGGGCTGCTGCTGCAGGTTTTGCCAGCCTCCTCCACCACCTGCCTGACACACAGCTGCTCCACCTGCACAAGAACAGTCATGAAGACACTGAATGAAAAGAAACCTCTTCAGGCATCTCCCACTGCTGCCATCCACCCCCACCTGCCCAGGCAGCAGGGTATGGGGTGGGAGAGACACAGTAGAGCCATTGTGCCAAACAGACACAGGTGTCCAGGTCCAGCAAGGCTAACAGGTCCAACTTCGCAAGTCACCTTGGCACAAATGCCTCTAGGAGAAAAGGAGCAGTCACAAGAGCTCCTTTCCCAGCAGAGCTATAGGGAGGTAAGGACAGGCTGGGGGACATCCCAGCACATGCAAAGTGCTGGTGCAGACACCCAAAGCAAGAGGAGTTGACCAGGTCAGAAAGTTGGGCAGGGAGGCATAGGACCAGTCTCTCAACTTGTGAAATCCAGCACCTCACAGACTTGGCAGGTCTCTGCTCAAGGGCAGATGCAATACCCTCCCCGTGCCCCCCCACCACATCCTTGCTGCCACAGCCTTGTTGGCCCAAGGGGATCCTACACTGGGTGAAGGCTCCAGAAACACTCTAGTCATTGCCCCAAGGCTTTGAGATCCCAGAGTTGTTCCAGCTTCTCCAGCAAGAATTTTCTTGCCAGAGCCATGGGGACTGCCCCTCTCATCCCATCTCCTCCTCTACATGCCTCCTTCACCACCCTGAAGGTTTTCCCAACCCCACTGCTGTCCACCATGGTTGTTCACCACATCTGTTGGCTGTTCAGCTTGAAGCTTTCCCTTAACCATGCCAAGGATTTATTCCACCATTTCCTACAGGAGAGGACAGAGGTCCCAGTGCCAAAAGGCAGGAACAGAAGGAAGAGAACAGATTTCCTAGCACTTTAGAGAAAGTCTTTTTCTATTTGGGAACTTTGTTTGCAAACATGATCTACCCAGATCAAGGGGTCTAATAAGCACCCCATCAATTCAGGCACCCAAATGATCTGTGGCTCTGGGGGATGAAACTAGAGGCCTACTTGTGGAAGGAAAGAAAAAAGGCACAACATGGTCCAGATAAGGTGGACAATCCAGCAGCAGAGCTCCAAAGGGCAGCCCTCTGTACCTGGACAAGGATGAGCTTACACCGCAGTGGCACTGTATCCGGGAACTCCTCTCCAAAGCACAGCATGACTCTGCTGTCCAGGAAGCGGCCCTGGTTGTTATAATACTGCTGCAGCTCTGCAAGGAGAGGAACAGTTGGAAGCTGCCTGCCGCAAGCTGCCAGCCTTTGCTACACAGCTCTGGGACCAGGCACCCTGCCACAGAAGAAAGCTGTGGGCTCAAGTAAAGCAGCTTTGTTGTGCAGAGCCTCCAACTGGGAGGCATCTGCTAAGTGACACAAAACACCAGGTTATTCCTGCCTAGATCTAGCAGGATCAGCTACTCATCCAGAACACTTGAGTAACCCATCAGTGATGGGCAGGGATGACTTCAAAGTGCTCCAAGGCAAAAGGACTCTACTCTTCCAACCCCACCAAGTGGATGAAGAGAAAGATAGGAATGCTCCTACAAACCTCTGAAGAATAAGTTGGTGTCAAATATCTTCACCACCTCATCCCGGTCCAGTTTGTTGGGCCTGTCCTTGTAGACCATGGTATTCCCACTCCAGAAAACCCTGCCCTGGCACAGCCTCTTGATGAAGATGCCCTGCTTGTTGCTGTGCAGCAGGACACCCCTCTCCAGGTGCCTGAAGAGCTTCCTGGTGATCCACTTCTGGCGGTCATTCTGGATGGCATCAGTAGAGGGGAACTGCGCATGCTCCAGGGTATAGAGCTTCTCACTGTGGCTGGAGGGCTGGCTGAGCAAGAGCCAGCAGCCCTTGCTGCATGAGGTGGTGATATGGCCCACCAGCCTCCCACCATAGAAGAGGCTGATCACCATCTGGGAATAACCTGGGAGATGATAGGCATGTACAATACCCATCAGAAGACAAACCCTGCCTGCTCTTCACTGCAATGCACAAGCCCTGTGAGAGCAGCAAAATTTCATGGAAGCAAGTCTCACTTGATGGAGGAGACCTCCTACTTGCTAGAGGACATCTCCTCCAGCACTTAGTCTAGTAGCAGCACTGATCAGCAAGAGCTCATGATACCAAACCCCTTCCCCTCCTGCCTCTGCTCCATGCTCCCCAAAGGCACGGTTGGTCCTAGCATCCTAGGGCAACTCCCCATGCCAGGGCCATGACCACAGGACACCAGACAGGATGCAACTCCACTTTGCATGCAGGTGGGAGGGTGCAGCACCCACAAAGCCTCCCCCCAAGGCAGGAGGAGTCAGAGCCACCTTCTGCCACTGCACACACAAGGCCAAGCCCCAGAGAGGCATTTGACAGCCACGGTCTGCAACCAAGCTGGGGAGCTGCCTTACCTGAATGATGCTGCTCATAGCTGGAGTATCCATTCAAGGGCAGTGCTGTGGGTAGAGATAAAGACAAGCTGAGTCTACATGCCCAGCTCCCAAAACCCAATCCCCCCCTCTCTCCTCCACCAGCCCCCTGGTTTTCTGTCCCAGGCACATCAGGCTTCCCAGCTCCTACAGAGGAGATGCCAATAAACACTCCCAAGTGGATTTAATCTTGTGCAGTGCCTGGTTGGTTGCTTGATACCAAACACAGTGTTCATAATTAGTACTTTAAGCATTAATAAGGAAGATTAAATACAACTGTTGTCCATTGTGCATCACCACACTGTAAGGTCTTCTCCTGCCCTAGACAAAAATCTCAGTCACATCAAACACTAGACATCAGCTACTTACCAGGGTTGGGCTGCTGCACCCACCAGTCAGGTATTGGGGGGTTTCTGCAGGTCTCCTGGGGTGGTGAGGGGCTTCTCTTGATGATCCCCAGGTATTCATCTATGCAAGGGGGCTGTGAGAGCAGACACTGAGATCAGAGCAGATTTGATGCTTCAGGCAGCCACTGCCCTACACCAAGACACTTGCAGCACTCAGAGGGTCCAGATGGCAATGCCAGCAGGATGCCAATGTATTTTTTTTTGGTGGTTGTTGTTGTTAGAAAGATCAAGTTTAGCCTTCCCCAAGGCTGTACACTCAAACACCACCCTCAAGGGCTACTGAGCAGAAGCAGCCTGATGCAACATTGCCAAGAAGGGAAACAGAGTCACATAACCACCTCCACATCCCAGCAAAGATCTCACTTGCCCAGATGCAAATCAGAAGCATGAGCTGTTCATCACAACCATGTTCCAAGTGCTGGCTCACATGAATGAGCTGCAACCCAGTGCTGCTCACCAGGCTGATCCCCAAGGCTTTGTAGATTGAATTTTAGGAAGACAACAAACACTATCGGACAACACCATCAGTCTACCTCCAGCAAGTCACTTAAGGTGAGGGCTTACCTCTTTAATGAGGTCATCGATTGTAGAAGAATTGCAGTCCATCTCCATGACATCATTCAGGCTGCTCCCATTGGCAATGCCTGCTTTGCCTGGAAAGGGAGGCCAGGATGCAGTGAGGACACACATCCCCCCCCAGCTACAGCTTGTCTCACCACTGGGTTTTAGAAACCCTTCACCCCATGAGAGTTATGAAACAGAACCACAGGACAGTAGAACCACATAACAGCACCTCAGGGGGGCTCACAGCCCCCTCCAGCTCCAGCCAGAGCTGCTTTTGCAAAACCCAGTTTGCAACCCATTGCCCCACTACACAGTGACCAACAGCAAGGCAAATCAAGTCTGACCAGAAGCAGATACAGAGCTAGAGCAGAGGAGAGGGTTGGGGTTTTTCTGAGCACCCCCAGAGACCAGGGCTGCTGCTTCTCCTTTTTCCACCAGCTGCCCCAAGCACAGTCATGCTGCTGGTGGGAACCTGCAGTGTCATTTGCATAGCAGCAGCACATCCCCCATGTGAACATGGCTGGAGGAGACCAAGAGGCTAAAGGCAGATTTCCTGACAGCAAGACTTTTTTTCTCTCAAGTTTTTTTTACTTAAAAGGAAAAGCACACACACCCCCCAACCACAAAGAGATATACTTATTGTGACCTGCACTGCACTGGACATCACAGCAGCAACTGCTCTCTATAGAGCTACTGCTAATCACCACTGGCAAGAGATGGTATCTACTGCAACTCCTTGCCATCCACCCAGGGCAGGCATTAGGAGGACAAAATGTTGGGGCTCAAGTATCCCTGCCAAGGGAGGGAAGGACTTTGGATTTGCCCCTGCAACATCCTTACGGGATGGAAGCTTACATAATACTGCAGTTATCCCTTATCTCCTAAGCAGCTGTTTAGGGGAGTATTAAAATAAGCCTGCCCTTCCTCCTCCCCTCCCTGCCACCACAGTAACACAAGGGACATTACAAAGCAGGACAAGCAAAGCATCATGGCACAAGAGCAGAGGCTGGCCAGGAAGCTCTGCTCAGATGTACATCAGCAGTAGGAGTCTGTGGTTGCTCACAGGACCAACCTGAACCAGGGGTCAGTAATTTAGCAGGGCACTCACATTTCTGTTCCTCCTCTGGCACAATCCTGTAGACCTTGTAGGGCTCAGAGATGTCCAGCTGGGACCTGTCTGTCACCTCCTCAAAGTCAGGGCTCTTGTTCAAAGCACAGCGCAACCGCGTCTTCCACGTGGCTTGCTCTGCTTTGTCACCTTCTTTGAACTTGCCTTTGAAAACAGCCCAGGCCTAAAACAAAGCAACAAGAACAACAAAAAAATAAACCTCCATGTGAGCTCCTAGACTACAGACACATGCACAGCCATTGCACATGGGGACAATTATTTGTGTGTAGAGCAGCAGCACCTGCCCCAGCAATGCACCCAGGTTTTAAAAAGCAAAAGTCAAGATCATCATATGTGGCTTCATCTCTGCACCAACAGGTCAGGAGCTGCTGGGGATGTGAGGAATTGCTGCTGAAGCAGCGGTGCTCTTAATGACCTGATAAGACCTCAATTAAAAAACAAAAAACAAGCCTCATTTTCCAGCTCCTGACTAATAAATGAAAGCTGCTTTCTTTGTAAGATCAGAACATGCTTTTGGTGGGAGAATACATTTTACCACTGAAGGGAGATTGATTTAATATGCTTATTTTTGATATTTCTATATTTTCAGACAGTTGAATTCAATGCCATCCTCATAACTCAGTGCTCCTGAACCAGCCGCTAACCAGTGGTCACTGCCCTGAAAGTGAGCTTGCTCACCAGTACAGATATTTGCAAGTGGGGGCAGAGGGAAGGGAATTCCTGGGCAAGAGCCTGACCTTTTTGGTTCAGGATGGAATTTTCCAGTTTTTCCCCTGAAACTGGATAATCCCCCCCTTCAGTGAAATCGAAGGCTTCCTTCCCTCCCGCAAAGTCTTTTTTGTAAATCCAGCCTTTTATCAAGAATAGTCTGATAAAGAGTTTAGAGCAGGTCAAAAAGAGCACATCCAGCTCCTCCTCATGTCAGACCAGGGCTGAAAAAACTAAACCTGGTACTAACATTTGGCAAAAAGGAATAAATACCCCCAAAAGAGCCTGGGAGACCAATTGTGGTGTGAAGCATCTCTTGCAAGGGTTAGAGATGCAAAACCCATAGACAGCATAGACATCTCCCACCAGCAGCACTGTCAGCACCGGAAAGAGAACAGCAGCACAGAGCTCAGGAACTGTTGATAAAATGTTGATAAATAACATCTGGCCCTACCTTGAAAATAGAAGCATCCACCTCCTGGTTGTAGTCCTGCTTCCCAGCATGTTTCCATGGGATGCGGAGCATTGTTTTCTCCTCATTCTCCCAGATGAGCCCAGGGTAGATCTCACTGTCAATCTGCTCAGTGAGCCACTGCTGGAGCCTCCACCCGCCATTGCGGTCACACATCCTGGATGGAATGAGAGGCCCAAGCCCCATTAGCTCTCCCCCAGTACCATCCCAGCACAACCAGGGTACAAGGGATTGTGCTGTGCTCTGGTTTGCACAGCTGGAAGCAGCACTGCCTGCAGAGACAAGCAGATTTCAGAAGCTCTGCAAGTCCCATGTGCCAATGTCTGTACATTAAAACATCCCCCTGCTTCTTTCATAATGAAGAAAAAAAAAATCAAGGCAATTTCCTCTGAGTTGCTACATCTTCCTCCTACTATATCAATCAAAGCTCTGCTCACAGAAACAGGCTACTTAGTCCTCTAATAAAAGGAGTAAGTCATATAGAAAACAGACAGACTGGGATTAAAGCACCCAGTTCTGCTGTCACCTGAACAAGTGACACCAGACAGGCCATCCTGGGGCAGATACCCATTAGCATCTGCAGGAGATGGGAGCCAAGTGGCATCCACAGCTGGTCTTGTCACAAGGGTCTGCCCCAGAGGAAGCAGCAGTCCCTCTCACAGGCGCTGTTGATCTGGGAAGCAGGCACTGGTTCCAGGCAGCACCAAGGGTCACCACAAGGATGGGGCCACACAACCCACCCTCTCCAACAGAGGACAGATGCCAGGATGGAGCAGGGTGAAGTCAGATCACCCTTACTGGGGATGTCTGGTAATTTTTAGTCAATACCACTGGGTGACTCCATGGAGGAGCCATGAGAAAGCTTCTCCTGCCCAACTGAAAGCAAAGCACCAGGCTCAACCTTCCTGGCATCCCCCATCACCTCCATGGCAAGACCTGCAGAGACTTCAGGAGTTGGTGGCCAGGCAGAAGTGATCAGCAGCCCCAGGATCAGCCCTCCAGGCCTTTTGGGCTCACAGCCCTGCTCCAAGTTTGAGAGAACCATCTTTCCCTTATTTCTTTTATTTACTGCCCCACAGGAAGGTTTTGGGGTGAAAACAAGGATGTTCCCAGCACAGCCTGGGACCTGGTGGTCCCTGCTTTGCTCACACCAACTCAGTGCCACCAACTTCTGTCTCTTCCCCATCACCCTACTGCCACTCAGTAGGGCACACAGAACCCAGTGCCATCTGCAGCACAGCCTGTTTTTAGGGATGGCAGGAGCTAACACCACCAGCCAAAAATGCCAGGGGCACAGCCTCGGATCCCAGCTGCCCCTCCAAAGCTGGACACCCCAAAGCACAAGCCACAGCTCATACATGAGGGCACACAGCCACTCCACAGGCTCCAGAGCTACACCAAGATTAAGAGCCTCAGGAACACTTGCTGAAGTGGGACCCTACTAAACCTGCACACTTTCTAGAGAGCTTGTTCCCATCACTGGCAGAGTCTAGAGCTCCAATCCCCTCCACAGAAGGCTGACCAAGCCCTCCAGGCTGGCACTAGCAACACAAACCAGTACACACAGGACACAGCCAAAGAGCCCTCCCTGGGCAGCAAGCAGGACACCAACCCGGACACCAACCCCACACCAGGAAAGACAAGCATCCAGAAGATTGGGCTGGCAGAAGTAGCACTGCACCATCACACAGGGGGCCACTGGGCTGGGTCCATCCCACACACCCCAAAGTCACAGAATGATTTGGATTAGAAGGGACCCTAAAGCTCATCCAGCTCCAACCCCCTGCCACAGGCAGGGACACCTTCCACTAGAGCAGGTTGCTCCAAGCCCCTGTGTCCAACCTGGCCTTGAACACTGCCAGGGATGGGGCAGCCACAGCTTCTCTGGGCACCCTGTGCCAGCGCCTCAGCACCCTCACAGGGAAGAACTTCTGCCTAAGAGCTCATCTCAATCTCCCCTCTGGCAGGTTAAAGCCATTCCCCCTCATCCTGTTCCTACCTGCCCTTATCAAAAGTCCCTCTCCAGCTTTCTTGTTGGCCCCTTTAGGCACTGGAGCTGCTCTAAGGTCTCCCTAGAGTTTTCTTTTCTCCAGGCTGAAGAGACCCAACTCTCACAGCCTAACTCCAAAACCAACAAACCCATCTGCTGCGCAACTGCCTTTTATAGCGGTTGGCGGGGCGGGTCCGCCAACGCCCACACCCACGCACCGCCCAGCCAATAGACAGCCTTACCCCCCCTCTCCCTGTGCCCGCCCTGCCCAATGGAAGCTGCCGATGCCGCTTTCTCTAAAGCGTGCGCCTTTCCGAGAAATCAGCCGGTGGAAAGGGGCGGGGTCATGAGGGGGCGTGGCCTCCAGGTGAGTCCCCGGGGGGTCCCCGTGTCCCACCTGTCCCCGGCTGAGCTCAGCCTCTCCGGGATTGGCCTGTCCACAGCCCAGACCAGTCTCCCCAGGCCCAGATCGATCCCTTCCCAGTCCCAGACCAGCCTCCCCAGTTTCTAACCAGTCTCCCTAGTCCCAGATCAGTCCCAGGATGGCCAGTGATGGGATGGGAATGGGGCAGGTGACAGGACAGCAGCACTCCGCAGAGGTTATCACACCTACTGCAAATCTAATCCCTGCTTATCACAGATCTCCAATGACTTCCTATTTACACCAGAAACCAACTTTCTTCTCTTGGGTTTTGTTTTTGTTTTGTTTTGTTTTTTTCCCGTGTGCAAGTTCCATTTTTCTGCTTCCTAAAATGATAACAGAGGCATTAAATCCAATACTGACCCAGTTTGCTCAACTTCCCTTCAGTCCACCCCACCAACAACATTTATCCATTTATGGTCCTTGATCACATTAATTGCTCTGCTTTCCCATGTGTGCTGCAGACACAATCCACATTGTTCCCCCATGCAGAACTGCAGCCAAAGGGACCCTTTTCTCAACCTAAAAAGACAGGGAATAGCCCCCATATTTTTTTTCCCCAGAATCCTATATGTTATGGTTAAACACTGAGTCCTTAAAACATTTAATTTTGCTGGTGGTTCTCATCAAGAAAATAGGAAACAGGACACAGCAACAGAGTGGTCATGTCAGTCCATCCCTCAATTCCCACCAGGAACACCTCAAATCAAGACCAACCATCCTCATGGTTTTAATCACTCTCCTCTTTATTAGGAGCTGGGTGAGTCACCCCTGGCACTGTCACACTTCAAATACCCAGAAATTTTCATTAAGGGAATTCCTAGAAATATTTTAAATGCCTTCATTTTACTTTTTTTCTTGGAATGGATTGCAGAACAAATATTTTTGAGAAGCCAATCAAGGTATTTATAGTAAAAGGCCAAGAAGAGTTAAAGTTTTAAATGTAGAAGGGCTGTGTTGATGGGTTGAGACCCTCCTTGTAGGGCAGATGTAGGGACCCTGGCAAAGGAAGCCCGTGCTTTGGAAAATGCTGAGTTTGGGATGAAAAAGGGACACAGTCACAGTCTTCCAATATTAAAAAGGCTGTTGGGGAGGGACAGTATTAAATTGGGCTGGGAGTCAACTGAGTCCAATCGAGCAAATGGCTTCTTTTGCAACCAGGGACATTCAGATTGGGCAGCAGGGGAAGCCCAAAACCAGTCCACCTTCAGGGATGGAGGCAGTGGGGACTGGTGGCCTCCAGCACCACTGGATTTCCCCCTTCCCTGGGGAGGTGGGTTAAGAAAAATGCCAGATGGACATCTGCCAAGGACAGGCTGGACCAGGAAAGTCCAGCGAGGGACATTAGCAGCCCAAAGAGCCTCCAGCCCCTCATCCCCATCTCCTGGGTGACAACAGGGGCTCAGTAGCACACCCACATCCCAGGGCCATCCCTCCCTCACAGGGCAGCCTCGCAGGCTGCATCAGCCCCCAGCTCCTCTGCAAAGCAGAAGGCAAGATGACCTCTCCCCATCTCATCCCATCCTGGCTTTCCAAGGTCTGCATTGGCATCCTCATGCCCTGCCAGAGGAGCACCCAGGTACCGTGCTGCTGGAGAGAGGGTTGGGGTTTGCTGCTGCTCTGAGTGATGGGAAAGGGGCTGTGATCCACTGGGGAATGGGGAAATGGGACAGAGCAAGACACTGTCATTAACTGGCTTACCCAGGGGTATACACAGAGCTATCAGCCAGGGGGAGGGTCTGTGAGTCCTGACCCCCCTGCTCCAACCCTTGAGCCCGCAGCTGAAGTCAGTGCTGGTTGCTTTCTGCCCTAGACATGAACCCCTACAGGTGCTTGGCAAAGGGAAGACTGGGGTTTCCAAGCCCCAGGGCCAATGTCTGCCTTGGAGTAGCCAGCTGCTTACCTGTTAATCCACCTGCTTCTGCTGGTGCCACCTGGATGGTAGGGGAGTGGGTAGGTGGGAGCTGGCAAGTGGAGCCAGGAGCAACTCCTGCTCCCCAGCTGCTGCTCCTTCTGCCTCTGCTCCTGCCAGGCCAGCAAGCTCTGCAGCTCCTCCTGGTCCTTGAATGGGTTCCTGCCATAGTCGTGGTGGATCCAGGCACGGTACTGCCAGGACAAAGCCAAGAGAGGTTGTTAGGGTCACTGGGAGCTGAGACACCCCCAGATTGAGAGGTGGGGCTTGCAACAGCTCCAGTGGAAAGCAGCAAGTTGAGCAGAGGCAATGCCCACAGCATCCCAGCCACAGCCTCCGATGAGGCTGGGGGGATCCCCAGCCACAGCCAGCAAGCAGAAAGGCCCCACTTTCTCAGGAGCTCACATGCCATGACCACATTGTATGAGAGCTGCAACAATTCCCCCCTGATGTGGAGAGTTTTATCGAACTCTGGATGGAAGAAAGAGGACATGATAAACGCAGCTGGTAAAGTTAGAAACAACTGGGTGAGAAAAACATGAAGCAAGGACGCTGTGTCCTTGACTAACGGGGGAGTTGGCTGAAGGCCGGAGAAGTGTTAAAAACAGGGTCTGTATAACCACAAGAGTTTCAGGAACAAGGAGGTATGGGCGGGGATGACATTTGACTGTAAGCCAATGATGAGCTAGCTTTTGCACTATGTATGAGGCTTATTATCATGTCTATATAACCGCAGCCTGTTGGTGAAATAAATGAGGTTTGCTGATCATTCCCTGGGTGGTCGTGTTGCAATTTCTCCCGCCGTCTCCGACAAATGGTGACCCCGACGTGATAACCGGCGACCACGGCGGAGCGGCGAGTGAGCTCGGGTCCTTTAGCAGTGAGGACGGCAACTAAGCACCGGCAAAAGAGAGCGGTGCCGTGCCCTGGGTGATCTCAGCGGAGAGCCTGGCCGATACGTGCTGCCGAGACCTTGTGGGGCTGCAACAGCGCTGACGAGTAACAAAGAGATGGAAAGGCAAGCAGCATATGATTTATTTACATGCTTTTTAAAAAAGCGGCAGATAAAAGGGATAGACCTCCAAAAGGAGCTCCCTGGGCTTTTAGCCTATGGCTATGCGAAGGGTTGTTTTCAGAACCCACATACTGTTCATGAGTTAGAGGAGTGGCGGAAATTTGGCGATAAGTTATGGGAGGCCGTATTAGATGATGATAAGACAGCGAAAAAGCTGGGAAAGTTGTGGAGGGTGGTGTATAATGAGTTATTACAGTATCAGGTAGAAAAAGGGGCAGCCCATCACGCCACGGCAGCTCAAGAGAAGAATAAGAGATATACCGGTTGGTCAGACTGCCCATTACCCCCTGCTGTGTCCACGGTTGTATTGCCACCACCGGCTGGTGAAGGGTCTGAAGATTCTCTCCCTATGCCTTTCCCCAAACCCTCTTTTTCAACGGCTGTGGCGAATGTGCCAACTGCCCCCCCTGCTCCGTGTCCGGAGGAGCCACCACCACCATCTCCAATTAGCAATGAGCCTATCCCTAGGGCAGAAAGTGACCTAGCGGGGGCTATTGCAAAGGAGAGGAGGGAAGCGTGGGCGGCGTTGGCAAAAGAATGCCTGAAGCTTGGGGATGGGGAGGCAGTGGAGACAGCAAAAGAGCTGGCTTGTCCGGTGGTTTTCACTCCGCTAGCGGGAGGTGGACTTCAGGCCACGATTACTGCATTAGATTGGAAACTTTTATCACAGCTACGATCTACAGTTAGCCAATTTGGGGCTAAAAGTGAGCCAGTCAAACAGATGCTAGACTATATCTGGGGAACACATATTTTATTGCCAGCTGATTGTCGGGGAATAGTTAAGCTTATCTTTACACAGCATCAACAACTTTTATTTAATGCGCACTGGCAAATCTATGCCAACAGAGTGTGATGATGAATCGGGCTGTCGGAGACCCGTTGCAGGGAGTCACCCTAGAAGAACTAATGGGATTGGGACCTTTTTTGCATACTGAGGCTCAGGCTCTAATCGGCCCTGATAAATGTCGGGAAGCCATGCGGCTGGCAAGGGAAGCAATGGATAGGGTGAAAGAGCCGGGGGGAATTCCGTCCTATATGGGGATAAAACAGGGTAGAGATGAAACATTTGGCAGTTTTATTGATAAGATCGCTAGCGCCATCCAGCGAGCGGGGGTTCCAGATTATATGAAAGGCACAATGCTTAAGCAATGTGCTCTTCAAAACTGCAATGCCACCACCAGAAGTGTATTAAACACCATGGGCGCGGACTGGAGTATTGAAGAAGCTCTAGAACGCCTAGCTAGCATCCCGGTGGGGCCACAGGCAATGTTAATAGAGGGGATAAAAGAATTAGGTCTAGGACTGAAGGAACAGGCACAGGCAAGTCAAAAATCAGGTACTAGCTGCTCTTGCACCCCTACAAGCCTCGGCAATAAGTAATCCTCGAGCTCCACCTAGTGGCCGAATCAAATGCTATCGCTGTGGAGGCGCAGGACATATGCGTCGAGAATGTCAAGCCTCAGGACTGTGGTGCCAAAAATGCCGCTCGGACTCTCATAATACTACGGCGTGCCGACGGCGGTCGGGAAACTCCAATGCCAGCGCGTCGCAACGCAGCAGCAGCCGCGCTCAGACACAAGTAGCTGCCGCCAACCAGCACTCAGCCACATCAATCTGCAACCCGCCACAGCAGGGAGCCTCGGCCTGGACGTGGCAGCCGCAGTAACAATGACGTTGATATCTTCTAAACCAGAGAAGGTTCCCACTGGGATCAGGGGACCAATCATAATTAATGAACGAGCAATGGGAGCATTGCTTTTGGGCCGTTCGTCAGCATCCATGATGGGACTATTTGTCTTACCAGGAGTTATTGACGCGGACTTTACGGGAGAGATTCAAGTTATGGTACACACCCCGTTTCCCCCAATACAAATCACAAAAGGACAAAGGATTGCCCAGTTAATCCCGCTTGAGCAAACAACGAGAGCTTTGTCCCCCCATCAGGAACACGAACGAGGGGAGCAAGGGTTTGGCTCCACGGGGGGACTCACATTGTTAACGATGAATTTAAGCGACAGACCAAGGCGCAATCTTACCATAGAATTCCAGGGTAAAAAGGTGACTTTTCAAGGCTTGTTGGACACGGGGGCTGATGTCAGTATCATAAGCCCTGACTGTTGGCCTCAAGCTTGGCCTCTACAACCTGCCATGGCAACAGTAACGGGTGTAGGAGGGCTAACCTTGGCACGAAAGTCGCCAGTACTGACTGTGACTATTGATGGAAAAATATTGAAAAATGTCTTTTCAATTGTACCATTACCGCCTGCTGTTCAATGTTTAGTCGGTCGGGACATGCTTGCCCAACTTGCAGCCACCACAATGGTGGGTGCGGTCTAGGATTGGGAGTCAACCCACGCGGGCTGTTGTCCAACGAACTGTGGCAGATGGACGTCACACACGTACCTAGCTTTGGACGCTTAAAGTATGTCCACGTAACTGTTGATACATATAGTAAATATGTCTGGGCGACAGCTCAGACAGGCGAAAGAGCAATCCATGTAGAAAGGCACCTATACAGCTGTTTTGCAGTAATGGGTACACCAAAAGGGATAAAAACAGACAATGGACCTGCCTATGTGAGTAGGAGGATCGAGCAGTTTTTTGCCAATTGGGAAATCACACACACTACCGGGATTGCACATTCCCCCACAGGGCAAGCCATCATAGAGAGAGCCAATGGGACGCTAAAAAGGTATCTTGAAAAACATGAAGGTGTGGGAGATCCGCAGTCCAGATTGCTGAAGGTGTTGTTTGTAATAAACTATTTGTGTGTATTTGGGGAGACAAGTCAACCCCCAGCGATAATACATAACAGCTTTGCTGAGAATAAGGAGAAAGGAGAGGTATGGGTGAAGTACAAGGATCCAAAAACAGGACAGTGGCAGGATCCGGCAAAGGTGATATATTGGGGAAGGGGATATCTATGTGTTTCTACCCCTACAGGAAACATATGGGTACCATCACGATGGACTAAGCCTGCCCTTGATGTTCCTGATACCCCAGAACTTAACAGAGGCAGACAGGAAGAGGATTGAAGATAAAGCACTCCTTACGCTACAGCCCCTGCGGCATCAACTAAGTGACCATCTGAGAAACCTCAGTGAGACTGAGAAAAGCCACTGGACACTCGGGGACTGGATTGAAAATATTGAGGCTTGGCAAAGACTTAATATCCGCGGGCCTAGGGGGAATAAGTGTCTCGAGTGTGACAATCAGGATTGCGCCGCTTGGGTAGCATTGAGGTGTGGAGGCTGCAATCAGACCTTCTGGATAGAGCAGTCTCTGATCACCAACCTCTGGTGCAATAGGTGTGCCTTCCAACATTATAACACTACCTGGGAAAGTGAATTGTAAGCGAAAACTGGACTAAGGACACACCTTGTAGTACAGCTTTTGAAACCGTAGAACAAAAGATTTTAGCTTATTTGTGTTGGGAACTAGAGCGGGTGGTTTATAGAATAACTGTTCAAAATCAGTCTAGTATATTAGCCGTTAGGTGTAGAAAGAGAATACCTATATCACAACACTCGATTGTAGGACCATTACGTGGAGACCCCGAAGAAGAGTTAGATCTACTCTTACAACGTCTCAAGGGCCTAAAGGTAAGAAAGCTAGAACAAGTCAGATTGAAGGGAACAAGGAAGGATAAGTACAAATCAGGAAAGAAAGCGAATTGATACAATGGGTTATCACATAATATTTGCTATTATTACTCTGCCTAGTGTGGTATGCATTACACGATTTAACCAGCCTAGAGAGAACATTTGGGTGACATTAGCGAATCAAACCAATCAAACCTCGCTTTGCCTTAGTCTGGGAGGAGTCACCAACCCTTTTCATACATGTTTAGTCGGCCTACCAATATGGGAACCTGGAGAATTTTGTGGTTGGGTCAACAATGGAACCCTCTGTAAAATGACTATGAAGACCACGAGAGCTAGTTCTGGTACCAGTGAACAGATGTTTCCGGATGGCCATAGGCAGTGTCAGCTAATACTGTCTCTTAATGCCACCTTACACTCCCCTCCTGAAGAGTTAGATCTCTTTGGGAGCGCCAATGCTAGCTTTGGAAACAATACTGAGGGGGATTGGATAAGCTTCACCCCCATTAACCCTCAAAATTGGAATGTGCATAGAAAAGATTGGGCTACTTTAGATTCAGCACTGGAGTCAAGCACGGTTTTCAAACAATTGTATTCAAACTGTAATGGTAGTAGTGTTACTACCCCAAAAAGACTGCCCGATAGGATATTCCTTATTTGTGGAGATAGAGCTTGGAATGGCATACCTGCCCAGCCACAGGGAGGACCATGTTATTTGGGAAAATTAACCTTATTTCACCCCAACATGTCATTATTACAAAAATGGAATAGTAATAGTGCAAATGGTACAAGGACCAAGCGTAGCGTACACGAACTACAATGCACTAACGTTGGCAGCCAAACCTTTTGGAGTAATTTCCGGCTTATCATGACAGCGATACTTGTACCGGGTGCGGCAGCCGGTAAGGCCATGAAACTCGCGGAACAGTTAGGATGCTGGACCAAAGATGAATTTAATAAGACATCTCAAATACTTGACATGCTCACTAGCGATGTACAGAGCGTAAACCATGCAGTGCTACAAAACAGGGCCGCTATCGATTTTCTTCTATTAGCTCAGGGACATGGGTGCGACGAATTTGAAGGTATGTGTTGTATGAACCTCTCGGACCATGCAGTTTCTATCCACACCAAGATTAAGCAGTTGCAACAAGGGCTACATCTATTAAAAAAGGAAGATGGTTTAGGAATCGAAAACTGGCTGAAGGGGTTGGGAATTGGCCCATGGCTAAGGAGTCTTATAATGTACGCAATAGGGTTTTTGGGTGTGATATTGTTACTATTGCTCCTTCTGCCCTGTATACTCAATTGTATTCGAGGTATGGTTACCAATGCCACGCAGAAAATATGGCAGACGAGCCTCCTCGCCCAAAAGGAAAACGGGGGAGATGTGGAGAGTTTTATCGAACTCTGGATGGAAGAAAGAGGACATGATAAATGCAGCTGGTAAAGTTAGAAACAACTGGGTGAGAAAAACATGAAGCAAGGACGCTGTGTCCTTGACTAACGGGGGAGTTGGCTGAAGGCCGGAGAAGTGTTAAAAACAGGGTCTGTATAACCACAAGAGTTTCAGGAACAAGGAGGTATGGGCGGGGGTGACATTTGACTGTAAGCCAATGATGAGCTAGCTTTTGCACTATGTATGAGGCTTATTATCATGTCTATATAACCGCAGCCTGTTGGTGAAATAAATGAGGTTTGCTGATCATTCCCTGGGTGGTCGTGTTGCAATTTCTCCCGCCGTCTCCGACACCCCCCCCAATCAAGCACTTCCCACATCCCCAACCCGGCACAGACAGACCCAGGAAGCTGGCAGCATCCTCAGCTTCTCACACTGGCTGCAGCTGCTTTATTTACTTTTCATTGCCAAGAAGCTGCTGCTGTTCCTTGTGTGCCTGAATTCCTGTAAGAAAAGCTTCCCCACGCTTTCTCCCCGCCCTGGCAGCACAGGGACAGGCTGGACTTGCTGCTACAAGCTGCATGGCCAAGTCAGCTCCTGCATGCGGAGGTAGGTTTGTTTGCAGAGTGCCTTGTTTGCCGCCAGGGTTAAGGGGTGCCTCTTGTCCCCCCTCTATCCCTGCAGCCAGCTGCAAAGGCTGCAGGAGCGTTCCAGTGGCCAGGGGCCAGCTGGCAGCAGGCTGAGGTCCGGAGGTGGCTGGGAAGTAAGAGATGGTCCATAGAAATGCTTCCCACTTCTGCTGGGATGTGAAACAGCCCAATGGGCCCAGACTGCAGCACCCAGGAGCACAGGCAGGAATGAGTAGCTCTGCCAGACCCCACCAGGGCTTCACCACCTTCCTAAGGAGCTGGGAACCAGCTGCTCCAGCAAGCAGGACTTACTGGGATGAGTGGCTGGCTCCTGCGCTCCCACCAATACCAACCCCCTTACAAAAAGGATGGAGGGCACAAAGTTGGGAATATGAAACCTGCAGGTGCAAAGGGTCCAGAGAGGGACTTGACCCTCGGAGCCCCAGCATGGGGTAGCACTGGGACAGGCATGGGGGAAGCAGAGGGAGGGGCCAGGGCAAGATGTCCCTTAAGTGGCTCCAGCTTCCCAGGGTGCTGTGGCAGCACCCCACAGCCAGGAGCCACCAAGCTCATGGCAAAGATGCGGGATGCAGGAGAGTGGGATGGCCAGCTCAGCCCTGACCTGCCAATGCTGGGGGACCACAAGCTGCAAAGGAGAAAGTCTGAGACTGAGAAAGTCTGAGACTGACCTTGGTGGCATCCCCACCTCCTGCAGCCAGGGAAAGTCAGCTCAGGCAGAGGGGGATTTCCACCAGGAATGTCTGGATTTCCTAAATCCACTCCCTCAGACAGCTGCTGCAGCATGGCTGCTACATGCTTGCTGCCTGCAAGCAGGCAGACTCCTTGTTCAGGGTGGACCCCGAGAGCCAGACCTGATTTCCTTGCTAGAAAACAATCCCTGGGAAGCAAGTCCCAAAGGATTTGGGACAGGATTTGAAACATTCCTCCCATGCAAACCATCCAGAGGGATGAAACTCCATGGGGAGACCAGCCAGACCACCAAGGCTTGGCACCCACCAAGACTCAGCACACATCACCCATCCAGTGGGAGCTGGCTCCCACCATCCAGTGAAGGAGGGAAGGATCCATCAGGAGGCCAGGGGAAGCACCCTGCTGCTGCTGCCAGGCATTTCCTTTTAAAGCAAGAAGTGGTTACAGCCTGTTTCCTCCAGCACTGACCACTAACCTGCTGCCCCCCTTTCTCTGGGGCCAGGATCACCCATCCTATCTGGGACAGCACTGGGGTGGGAAGGCAGCCTGGCCATGGTGTGCCAGCACCATGGGGGGACAGGTCCATCACCCAAATGCCCATCTGTGCCTTCTCTCACATCCATGCTGTCTTCTCTGCGCTCACCTTCTTCCTTTTCTAACCTTACCCATCATGGTGCTGCTGCTCTTGGTCCCTTTCTTCCTTCTTTATCCATCTAGCCCCGATAAGCACCATTTGCCAGCTTGAAACCACAGCTGCATGCTCCAGGCATGCTTCCTGCAGAGAGGGGATGGCTGGCCAGTCCCAGAGAGCATCTTCCCTATTTCTACCTCTCAGGGTCCTGTCCGAGGTCCCTGCTCCGAATCAAGGGAGCTGAGGCACTGAGGAATGCTCACCCACAGTCCTAGGGAGCAGGTCCCCAGGAGGACCAACCCATTCATCACTGATTTTAACCAACAAGAAATGAGGCTTTTCTTCCTGAGCAGACTGCCAAGCCCTTATCCATGGCTGCTCCCAAGCACTGCATTTCCAAATTGCTGTCTGCTGGGATGACAGCTGGGCTAAATGGGGAAATTTAACCTCTTCTCTATCCTCATCAAGAGCTGAAGCTCAGGTCATGATACCCTTGATCCTGCATCCTACCTACACACACAGAAAACAACCCCAAAGTCACAAATAGGAACAAGGTGTGACTTCCTACAGCCAAGGTAAGCAAGCCAACTGCTGCTTGGCATGAAGCAAGGGGCAGGACCCATGTGGCATCGGGTCCCATGGGCTCCTGGCCACGGAGGTGAATGCCTACAGTGCCCAGCACCCCCAGCATCCACCTCAGCTGACCTTCCTCTTGCAAAGGTGAAGGGCGCAGGGGTGAGCTGGGAGCAGTGCATCATGGGTTGGAGCATCCATCCTGGCTCTTCCCCTTCTTCAAATGCAACTGAGGGTGAGTAACACCAGAGCACTCCCTGCTCCAGCACCCAGGGCTGTGCCAGCAGCAGTCCACCCATCAGGGCCATCACAGCTTCCCTCCCCAGTGCTGGGACCATGGGGAATGCAGGGAGTTTCAAGGAACAGGCAGCTCTTGCTAAACCATATCTGAGCACATATCTGAGTGCCTCCACCCTTGGCTCTGCCTTTGGTGTTTTCAGGGAAATGCTTGCAAAGCCCCTGGCAAAACTTTGAGGAGATGAAAAAGCAGCATCCAAGGGAAAGGGAGGAAAGTCTGGTGCCTGCTGAGCCCAGCTTGGATTTTGGGGAGCAGGAGACGGGGGGTGCACAGTAAACCCCACATCACAGTCTGTGCTGGGACACAACCAGAGCATGGGAAGGGTTGGGGAGAGCTAGCCCAGCCAGGGGAAGCCCCACAGGGAATCTCCAGCACTGTGGGTGTTTTATAATCCCTTGGACCATTTTCTGCCATCCTCCACGGGCATTTTTGCAAGCCAGCAATAACGGGTCAGTGCCATGTCCCTCATGTGACAGCGCCTGCCTGTTCCCTCCAGCACCCAGGGAAGGGAACTTGGCAGTGGGGAAGGGGCTGACATTTGTGACAATATCACATGCTGTCCCTGCCTCTCTCCCGGGAGGAGAGAAATCCCCTTGATCCACTCAGAGTGGCTGGAGGGACCACCGGGTCTCCACTGCTGTCGATCACAGGGCCACTGCTCATGGCTGCAGTGGATTGGGGGGCTTCAACTCCAGGGATGGGACCAAGTTTAGGGTTGACATGTGCTGTGAGATGCCTTGGACACATAGAGTTGTGGGTTACTCTTTCCTTGCAGAAGTCCATCTGTGGTCCATGTGCCCTCCTGGGGCAGTTATGGACCCTGGTCCTCTGCAGAGCCTGGGGCTGGGTGGAGGAGCAGGGTTCAGTGTGGGAGTTGGTGGGAGCTGTGCTTTTAAGGGCCTTTCCCTTTGCTTTTGAAGGCTTTTCAGGTCAACAGTGCAGCTCTGAGCTCTGCGACTAGTGCTCTCCTAATTAAACATGCCACTGTCACTCCCAGCTGCTGGCATCCAGCTCAGACCAGCTACAACATCCCTCCCATGCATGGGATGGGAACGCACCCAACCAGGGCTTTTGCTCTCCTAAAACCTGCTGCTCCTCATCATTTTGTTGAGGAAAGAGAACTTCTCCATCAACACTTGCTCCTATCTCTTACCTTCCTCTAAAAGCAGAGGACGTGCTGTCACAGGAAGCCCTGCCAAATCCAAGCACACCCAGACATCCTGAAGCCACTCACAAGAGCCTTCCTCCCTCTCCTCTCCCCCTTTCTGCCTCCAGTTCCCACTGTGCTGCATTCCTGGGAACCAACCCAGTGCCCTTCCCCATGTTCCCAGAGGACAAGCTGCTCACCCATCCTTCCTGCTGTGTCCTAACTGAACTCTTGAGAAAAGCACTGGGGGTTTAAAGAGCTTTTTTAAGTGCACTCGCACAATGCCTAGGCACTTTTTTTTTTTTTTTAAGGTTTTTTTTTTGTTGTTGTTTTTGCATGCAAAACCCAAAAATCCCCAGGTAATAAATAGCACACACAAAGGCCAGCCTGGGCAAACAGCTGGCCCTGCACAGAGCTGCATGCAAAAGAGCCATCCCTGCTTGCAAACTCTGCAGACATATATAAGGGATCATTGGCACAGGACATACGTACCTCCTGCAGCAAGGTCACCTTGTATTCCTGCTGGAAGCCGAAGTTGGGGCTGACATAGGACCTCACAGCCTTGGTGGCAGCCAGGCAGTGCTCCCAACCCAGCTCAGTCACCGTCATGAGGTAAGCCACCAGGACAGTGGTGCTGCAGGAGACCCTGGCCAGACTGGCACAGCACGAGGGAGCAGCATCAGGGAAAGGTGTTCCCACTGCAGTGAGGGACACCCATGGGATGCATCTTCCCATGGGCACCCTGTCTCGTTGGGGTGCTCGCAGGGCTCCCCGGCCATGGGTTAGGTGGGGGTAAGGAGCTGCATGGACAGGGAGCCGCTGCTGGTGGCTCCAGGCAGATGGTTTCCCCCATCCCACCTCTTTGGATGCTCAGGTTTTCTGTGAACAGACCACCCATTGCTCTCTACAACTACCTGAAAGGAGGTTGTAGTGAGATGGGGGTTGGTCTCTTCTCTCAAGTAACAAGTGATAGGACAAGAGGAAACTGCCTCAAGTTGCACCAGGGGAGGTTTAGATTGGATATTAGGAACAATTTCTTCACCAAGAGGGTAATCAGGCATTGGAACAGGCTGCCCAGGGAAGTGGTGGAATCACTGTCCCTGGAAGTGATCAAAAACATGTAGACGAGGCCCTTAGTGACATGGTTTAGTGACGGCCTTGGCAGTGCTGGGGGAACAGTAGGACTTGATGATCATAAAGGTCTTTTTCAACTTGGTTGATTCTATGATTCTGTGATCCCCATGGGTCTCAGCAGCAGAAACCTTCCCCTGTTACCCTCCTTGTCTTCTCATCTGTCATGGTTTAAGCCCAGCCGGTAACTCAGAACCACACAGCCGCTCGCTCACTCACCCCCTTCTTCCTCCCCACGCTCCTGGAGGGATGGGGAGGAGAATCGGAAGAATGTAACTCCCACGGGTTGAGATAAGAGCAGTCCCACAACTAAGGTATAATACAAAACCACTACTGCTACCACCAATGATAATAATGATTAGTGAAATAACAAGGGGAGAGGATACAATTGCTCACCACCCGCCGACCGATACACAGCCCGACCCGAGCAGTGATCTGGCCTTCCAGGTAACTCCCCCCTGTTTATATACTGGGCATGACGTGCTGTGGTATGGAATACCCCTTTGGCCAGTTTGGGTCAGGTGTCCTATCCCTGTTTCCTCCTGGCTTCCCCTCCTCCCTGGCAAAGCATGAGACTGAGAAAGTCCTTGGTCAGAGTAAACATTACTTAGCAACACCTAAAAACATCAGTGTTATCAGCGTTGTTCCCAGGCTGAAAGTTAAAAAACACAGCACTGCACCAGCTACTAAGAAGGAGAAAAATGACTGCTATAGCTGAACCCAGGACAGTGTCCACCCCTTATTCCATACCATTCACGTCATGCTCAGATCCCACATCTCTCAACACACCATCGCCCCTGTCCCATATACAGACATATATATACACCCACACCCAAACACAGAGAAAGATATCATTCCCTAGTCCATGGACCAATCCCTGTAAAATTGCTGAACTCATCCAGTCCATGATGTCAGGCTCCATCTCTTGCAATAGTCTTTCAGGGCAGGAGGGACGGTGCGTAGTGTTGGATTGTTGCCTGCTGATGACACCGCTGAACTCGTCCGGTCACTGCTGAGCTCGTCTGGTTTCCTCAAAATTCATTCTTTGTTGAGGTGATGATCGGAGGGAAGTCAGGGTCAATTGCTGGCGACCTGAAGATATCTAGCTGGTGGGCTATAAAAGTGTTCTAGAGCAGGCAACAGCGTACAATTGAGTTCATTGGCTGTTTTCCCCCAAAATCAAATCCCCTTGAGGTACACATCGGACTTCCCCATCTTCCCGCATTACCCACCAAGTATATCCAGGTCCCTGAGCAAAAGCAACCCCACAAGTGGGTTTGCCTTTACCTGAAGCAGGAATAACCCAGACTGTCTTCCCCAACAAATTCTTGATGTGCACCACAGGAACTTTATCCCCCTCTACAGGACGTAAAAGTTCTGATTGGGCTGGGCCAGCCCTGTTGGCAGATGCCCTCGTGTTGACCAACCAGGTGGCTTTTGGTAAATGTGTATCCCAGTGTTTGAAAGTCCCACCACCCATTGCTCTCAGTGTAGTTTTTAACAGCCCATTGTACCGTTGGATTTTCCCAGAGGCTGGTGCATGGTAGGGGATGTGATATACCCACTCAATGCCATGCTCTTTGGCCCAAGTGTCTATGAGGTTGTTCTGAAAATGAGTCCCATTGTCTGACTCAATTCTCTCTGGGGTGCCGTGTCGCCACAAAACTTGTTTCTCAAGGCCCAGGATAGTGTTCCGGGCAGTGGCGTGGGGCACAGCGTATGTTTCCAGCCAGCCGGTGGTTGCTTCCACCATGATAAGCACATGGCGCTTGCCCTGGCGGGTCAGTGGGAGTGTGATATAGTCAATCTGCCAGGCCTCCCCATACTTGTACTTCAGCCATTGTCCTCCATACCAGAGAGGCTTTAACTGTTTGGCTTGCTTAATTGCAGCACATGTTTCACATTCGTGAATAACCTGGGCAATAGTGTCCATCGTTAAGTCCACCCCTCGATCACGAGGCCATCTATATGTTGCATCTCTGCCTTGATGGCCTGAGGTGTCATGGGCCCACCAGGCTAAAAATAATTCACCCTTATGTTGCCAATCCAAGTCCATCTGAGCCACTTCAATCTTAGCAGCTTTATCCACTTGCTGGTTATTCTGGTGTTCCTCAGTGGCCTGACTCTTGGGTACATGAGCATCTACGTGGCGTACTTTCACCACCAGGTTCTGCACCCGAGCAGCGATATCTTGCCACAATGCAGCAGCCCAGATGGGTTTACTTCTGCGTTGCCAGTTGCTCTGCTTCCATTGCTGCAACCACCCCCACAGGGCATTTGCCACCATCCATGAGTCAGTATAGGGATAAAGTACTGGCCATTTTTCTCGTTCAGCAATGTCCAAGGCCAGCTGGATGGCTTTCACCTCTGCAAACTGACTTGATTCACCCTCTCCTTCAGCAGTTTCTGCAACTTGTCCCAGGGGACTCCACACAGCTGCCTTCCATCTCTGATGCTTTCCCACAATAGGGCAGGACCCATCAGTAAACAAGGCATATTGCTTTTCACTCTCTGACAGTTCATTATATGGTGGGGCCTCTTCAGCATGCATCACCTCCTCTTCTGGTGACATCCCAAAATCTTTGCCCTCTGGCTAGTCCATGATGACCTCTAGAATACCTGGATGACTGGGATTTCCTATTTGAGCTCATTGTGTAATTAGTGCAGCCCACTTACTCCATGTAGCATCAGTTGCATGATGTGTAGAGGAGACCCTGCCCTTGAACATCCAGCCCAGCACAGGCAACCGGGGTGCCAGGAGGAGCTGCGCTTCAGTTCCAATCACTTCTGAGGCAGCTTGAACCCCTTCATAGGCTGCCAGGATCTCTTTTTCAGTGGGAGTATAGCTGGCCTTGGATCCTTTATATCCCCGACTCCAAAAGCCAAGGGGTCGACCTCGAGTCTCCCCTGGAGCTTTCTGCCAGAGGCTCCAGGTAGGACCATTCTCCCCAGCTGTGGTATAGAGCACATTTTTCACATCTGGCCCGGCCCCAGCTGGTCCAAGGGCTACTGCATGAACTATTTCTCGTTTAATTTGTTCAAAGGCTTGTTGTTGCTCAGGGCCCCATTTGAAATCATTCTTCTTCCGGGTCACGTGGTAGAGAGGGCTTACAATCAGACTGTAATTTGGGATGTGCATTCTCCAGAACCCCACAACACCTAAGAAAGCTTGTGTTTCTTTCTTGTTAGTTGGTGGAGACATTGCTGTTATCTTGTTGATCACGTCTGTGGGGATCTGGCGACATCCATCTTGCCATTTTATTCCCAAAAATTGAATCTCCTGTGCAGGTCCCTTGACCTTATTCCATTTTATGGCAAAACCAGCCTTCAGCAGGATTTGGATTATCTTCCTCCCTTTCTCAAAATCTTCTTCCTCTGTATCACCCCACACGATGATGTCACCAATGTATTGCAGGTGTTCTGGAGCTTGCCCCTGTTCCAGTGCAGTCTGGATCAATCCATGGCAGATGGTAGGGCTGTGTTTCCACCCCTGGGGCAGTCGGTTCCAAGTGTACTGGACGCCCCTCCAAGTGAAAGCAAACTGTGGCCTTCACTCTGCTGCCAAAGGGACTGAGAAAAATGCATTGGCAATGTCAATTGTGGCATCCCACTTGGCTGCCTTTGACTCCAGTTCATATTGAAGTTCTAGCATGTCCGGTACAGCAGCACTCAATGGTGGTGTGACTTCATTCAGGCCACGATAGTCTACTGTTAGTCTCCACTCTCCATTAGACTTTTGCACTGGCCATATGGGGCTATTAAAGGGTGAGCGGGTCCTGCTGATCACTCCTTGGCTCTCCAGTCTGCGGATCAGCTTATGGATGGGAATCAAGGAGTCTCGGTTGGTGCGATATTGCCGCCGGTGCACTGTTGTGGTCGCAATTGGCACTTGTTGTTCTTCGACCTTCAGCAACCCCACAACAGAAGGATCCTCTGAGAGACCGGGCAAGGTGGACAGCTGCTTAATTTCCTCTGTCTCCAAGGCAGCGATACCAAAAGCCCATCTATACCCTTTTGGGTCTTTGAAGTACCCTCTCCTGAGATAGTCTATGCCAAGGATGCATGGAGCCCCTGGACCAGTCACAATGGGGTGCTTTTGCCACTTCCTCCCAGTCAGGCTGATTTCAGCTTCCAGTATAGTTAACGCTTGGGATCCTCCTGTCACTCCAGAAATAGAAATGGGTTTCACCCCTTAATACCTTGATGGCATCAGAGTACACTGTGCACCGGTATCTACTAGAGCCTTATACTCCTGTGGGACTGATGTGCCAGGCCATCTGATCCACAGAGTCCAGTAAACCCGATTGTCCCTCTCCTCCACCTGGCTGGAGGCAGGGCCCCTCTAATAGTGATCACAAAATTCTCCACTTCTGTCTTGTAGAAAGGGATTAGTATTCCTTATCACAGGAGCTGGAGTAAAATCAGCTCTTTCACTCCATCTGGGAAACTGCTCACCAGAGACTGGAACAGCAGCTTTCCTGGGAGGATCATCCTTGACCATTGTTCTCCCCTTCAGTTCACGCACCTGTTGCTCTAGAACTGAGGTAGGTTTTCCATCCCTCTTTCTCATGTCTTCTCTGTGATCCCACAGGTAAAACCATAGGGTGGCCCATGGCGTGTACCTCCTGTATTTTCTTTCTCGAGCAGTAGGGCGCCTTCTGTTAATAGCTGAGACATGGGTTGGTACGCGTGGGGAGCTGGATAGATCGGATAAATCATCTCTCAATTGTTTGAATTCCTGGGACAGTTTTTCCACAGCTGAAATGATGGAAGGGGTGAGATTGTCTTCGAACTCTCGGAGTTGACGAATCAGGCAATCCACTGTTGGTGATATTCCGTCATTCCAGGTCATTGATGCCAATGTGTGGGCATATGATGATGGCGCACTCCGTGTAAGTTTCTGCCACATGGGTCGTGTACATTCGACTTCATCTGGATCTACGGATGTGTTCCTGGCATCCGGCCTACAATAGATCATCTCTAGAATGGCTGATTCCCTCAGGGACTGGATGCCTTTCTCTATCGTGGTTCAGTTGGCTGAGCGACTCGTAATATCATCTTTGTAGGGAAACCTTTCCTTCACAGCTGCCAGGAGCCGCCTCCAAAGACTGAGGGATCGCTTCTCTCTTGCAATCGCTTTGTCAATTCCTCCTTCCTTAGCAAGTGATCCCAGCTGCTTGGCTTCCCTACCTTCTAGTTCGTGACCGTCGGCCCCATTGTCCCAGCATCGGAGCAACCAGGTGACAATGTGCTCCCCTGGAAGACGGGTGAAATCTTTTCGCATATTCCGCAGTTCGGTTGAGATCTGGGGTCGAGAAGTGATCTCTTCTTCTTCCTCTTCCTCTGATCCACGTAGTAGTAAATCTTGTTCAGATGCTGTTCCGTGTAGTAATGGCATTGGGTAGTCATCTTTCTTCTCTGCAGGGGTTGCTCGTTGTGCCTCTCATGTACTTTTGCTTACAGGGGCAACAGACATTGTCACAAACTGGCCATTTGGTTTAGCTGCAGTGTTTGTCACTGTGGTTGGAGTGGCTGCAGTGTCTGCCACTAGGATTGGAGTGGTTGCAATGTCTATTGCTGGGGTTGGTGCAGCTGTTGTGCTTGGGAGTTGAGTAACACCAACAGCTGCATTGTTTAGGGTTTGAGTAGCTACTGTACTTGTCACTGGGGTTGGTGTAGCTGCGGTGCTTGGAGTAGCTATATTGTCTGTTGCTGTCGGGGTTTGAGTAGCTGTTGTGCTTGTCACTGGGGTTGGTGTAGCGGCTGTATTTGAAGTTGGAGTAGTTGCGTTGTCTGTTGTGGTCAGGGTTTGAGTAGCTGTTATGCTTGTCACTGGGGTTGATGTAGCTGCTGTACTTGGAGTAGCTGTGTTGACTGTTGTGGTCAGGGTTTGAGTAGCTGCTGTGCTTGCAGTTGGCATAGCTGCGTTGTCTGTTGCTTTGCCATCAGATCCAGAGACATTTTTTTCCCTTTGAAGGTGCTGGATAGTGTTGAGCAGGGCTCTGTAGGCGTAGGCCAAGCCCCAGCACGTTGCCATGATTTGTCCCTCTCTGGTATAACCAGGATGACAGCACACCTCGTTTAAGTGTTTTACTAGTTTTTCTGGATGTTGCACTTGTTCAGTGGTGAAGTTCCAAAGCACTGGAGGGGCCCACTGGCCTAGATACTTGCCCATACTATCCCACACACCCTGCCACTCATGACTGTCCAGCCTCAGGGAAAATCTCTTGGTGGTCCTCCTATATCGTCGTCTAAGCCTAGACCAGATTCGAACCCGATACTGCTTAACTTTCGAGATTAAATGAATTAGGATGTTCCCAGGATGGGATGGCCATGGGTAAAACACACTCCGTATGTGTGCCAACATGCTGATCCCCAGCACAATCAGCAGGCAGGTTTCAAGGGTATTCAAAGGCCATCTAAAACCTTCAGAACTCTCAAATGCTGTTGCAAATAGGCTGGTGGGGGAACGGGGGGTGAAAGAGAATGCTTCCTTCGTAAGTTGACCCCCCGAGGAGAAAAAAAAAGATATGCAACTGCTAAAATATTTCATTATATACCTCCCAATGTATAGAGGTGATGGCCACACTGGAAGCACAAACCAGACCAGTTTCATGATCAATGAGTCTATTGTATTACAAGTCATTACCATGAAGTACAGTGAAACAAGAACCTTAGCCCAGGCCCCCCAGCCGATAAACACTAAAACAGCAAATAGTGGCTGTAAGTAAGGTACAACATGCTGAAACTCTGAGATCAAGCACATCAAGTCTGAGAGCCAAATAATCACCATTGTGACGAGTAGTAACAATGAGTGCTTATCACAAATATGATTAGACACACTCTGGTCAGATCTGTCGTTATCTCAACCTTTTGAGCCCCACGTTGGGCGCCAAAAAGAACTGTCGTGGTTTGAGCCCAGCCGGTAACTCAGAACCACACAGCCGCTCGCTCACTCCCCCCCTTCCTCCCCCCGCTCCCGGAGGGATGGGGAGGAGAATCGAAAGAATGTAGCTCCCACGGGTTGAGATAAGAGCAGTCCCGCAACTAAGGTATAATACAAAACTACTACTGCTACCACCAATGATAATAATGATTAGTGAAATAACAAGGGGAGAGGATACAATTGCTCACCACCGATACCCAGCCCGACCCGAGCAGTGATCTGGGCCTTCCGAGTAACTCCCCCCGGTTTATATACTGGGCATGACGTGCTGTGGGATGGAATACCCCTTTGGCTAGTTTGGGTCAGGTGTCCTGTCTCTGCTTCCGCCCGGCTTCCCCTCCTCCCTGGCAAAGCATGAGACTGAGAAAGTCCTTGGTTGGAATAAACATTACTTAGCAACAACTAAAAACATCGGTATTATCAGCGTTGTTCCCAGGCTGAAAGTTAAAATACACAGCACTGCACCAGCTACTAAGAAGGAGAAAAATGACTGCTATAGCTGAACCCAGGACATCATCTTCTTCCTTCCCACCACAAGTGACATTTGACATCAAAGACACTTTCTGGGAGCCCATCCCCACTTCCCAGAGGATTGATGCCAACTGGGAATGCGATGGGGTTACAGCAGCTTTCACCAATGGACGAGGCAGCCTCCCCCGCCGAGCCAGCATTCATGGATGAACTGGATGCGCTTCTTAAAATGCTGCAGCCTGCAAGGAGAGAGGCAGGAGGTGAGGATGGGAGGGCTGCCCACCCTGCAAGGCACCAAGCCACCCCAGCAGCAGCCATTGTGTCCCCCCCAAGAGGCCACCAGCATGAGTTGGGAGCAGAGATCCTTCCTCTGCCAGGTGAAGGCAGAGAGGCTGATGATCATCTGCCAGAAAGGAAATGACCTGGAAGACTTTCCAGGGGATTTCCTGCTTCCTGAGGATTCAGGAACAGGGTGGTGCTGTCAGCCAAACCAGCTCAGGGAGAACCCCAGGGAGACAGCCTCCAGGGAAAGGTGTCACCTTGTGCCCAAGGGACATGCACATCCCTATGTCAGAGGTTGTCCCGAGCCATTGGCTCACCTCCAATTCCCAAATGATGCCAAAAACACCCAGTTCCCTCCAAGGGAAAGATGCTAGTGGGGAAGAAGGCAGGAGGAAGGTGGCTCCTGAGGCATTTTGCCTGCAGGTCCCCAAATGGTGCAACTCCCTTCCCCTCCTCACCCAAGCAGCCCCTCCAGCCCCTTCCCATCCAAAGGAAGGCACAGAATGGTGCCCATGCCAGGGAGGTAGAGCTGCCAGCAGCAACACAGGCTTGTCCCTGGATAGAATCACAGAATCATTAGGGGTGGAAGGGACCTCTGGAGATCATCTAGTCCAACCCCCCTGCCTTGGCAATGCCAAGCTGCCTGTATTCCTGAAAGCACAACCAGCACCTGCCAGCAAGGCAGAGGCAGCACATTAACCCCGACTGGAGTTTCACAGCAAAACTGGGCAGGTCAGGGAGCCATGACTTTCTGCTGCAACATGCTGTGGTGCTTCTCTGCTTCCGACCTGGATGCTCAGCCATATGAGCGGCACCCATCTTTTTGAAGGCATGGAGACAGAGAAAAGAGGATCAATAACTCCACAGGTGCTGATGAGATAGAGGTGGGTGCTCGTGGGAGGGTTATGCAGGCTCTGGTGAGATACATCCCTCCCACTCATCACTGGACTGGATGCTGGAAGCTGCTGCCAGTCCTTCCCAAAGACAGCGGGCATCTCCAAGAACCCACAATGAGCCAGGTATTCAGCTCCTTGGCATGTTTGCCATAACCTCTGCACATACCTGCTTGCCCTCGCAGCCACACTGAGCCCTGAGGCAGTTTTGAGGCAGAAAACCTGATTCTGAGTAACTCAGGCTGCTGGCGGACTCCCTGACCTGACTGCCCAGCACACAGCCCCAGCTTTTTGGGAAGGAGAAGAGAGTCCCTTTGATGCCTGGCAGGGAGTGCAGGAGCCAGCAGCCCTCTGCCCCAGTGCCAGACTTCCTCTGCCTCCATGTGATGGGGTGGCTGTGCTCCTGCACAGCCTTCCTGATTTCTCAGAAGCCAAGGCACGAGCTACCAAAGAATTATTCCCCCTGTGCCCCTTGCCAAGGGCTCACTCCGAGTGGGGCTCAGAGCTGGCTTCCCTGCAGAGACAAGGCAGAACCTTCCAAAACCTCCTCCACCCCTGCTAGCACATCGAAGGGTAAGCTCTTCACCCTGCCCTGTGCCTTCTAAGAAACCAACCAAGGATGTATTCAGAAATAGCAGGGGGTTCTGCTGCCTGAGAAGAGGAAGAGATATGGGGGAGTCTCTGAAGCTGTGGTCATACTAATAAATATTGAGCCTCTCAGCCCTGGAAGATGTCAGTCCATTGCTCCTCGTGGGCTACAGACATACCTCCTCCTTGACCACCACAACAAATGGAGCATCACCATTTGGGGGGCAGACAGCATCCCCCAGGGCCTACACATGGTGCCTACACAGGTCCAAGCTCTCCAGATCCCACTCCTACATCCTCAGCTTGGACCAGCAGGGATACACCTTGCTTGCATGGATGTGATGCTCTCACCTCCAGCTCCCTCAGCACGCTTGCTGCCAGCCTCCAGCCCACTCCATGCATGCAGCATCACTCTCACAACCCATCCTGGAGGAAGGTGAGAACTTTGGCCACCCCACCCATCCTCACCCACTCCACAGGGGTTTTTTTCCCCAGGCAAAGGAACGTTCTCTCCATGCTTTTCCAGCCTTGAAGCGTGGAATTGGGGTGTGAAGCTGGTAATGCTGAGAGCCACTGAGATCCTGAGTCAGAAGCATCTCCTCTGCAGGACACAAAGTTCACCAGGATTGTGAAATCCAAGGCATAAACTGACAAGCAGAAAATAGTTCCTTGAATAAGTCTTCCTTCTGACAGCCAGTTTTCTCTCTCCCCCCCCCCCCCCCCCCCCCCTTGGTAGACATGCCACAAATGCAATGAAATGAGGGAAGAAAAAAATACCAACCAAAAAACCCAGTTCTTGCTGAGGCAGGGTTTTCTTGTAAAGCTCCTCTTTCCGCTCAGCAGGAGTATGAGCAAGCAGAATCACACCCCCTGGCACTGCTGCTCCCAAGGATGCTAGAAAACCAGCACCTCCACAAATGGGGCTTTGTCCAGTCACTTTGCATTAAGTTTTGATCCTTTTTAGGGTTTGATTGGAGAGAAAAAAAAAAATCCCTCTGAGATGCCCGTTTTCTGGTTGCAGTGGGTGGTTTATAGATGCCTGTCACCCAAAGCAGCAGCAGGGTGCTGCAACCCCTTGTGCTATCACACCCCAGCACCACATCCCATGAAAGCCTGGGGCTTCCTTGCAGCACTTCTCACCAGCTTCATCCTGAGAACATCATTAAAAGACTTATGAGTATCTATACTTTGTAGGGTGGGTGGAAATGATGACTTTAACAAATATTTTATTTCTCTTTCCAAGGAAAATGTCTGGAAGACCAACACAAATCGCTGTCTTTCAAATGCTCCAATTCTCAATCCTGCCCAGTAGAAAAATTCTGAAATTTCATGGAAATTTAAATTTACTGACTGCAAACACACACAAAAACAGATTTTTAAGCCCTATAAATGCTATTTACCACCTGAGAATGAACCACAGCTTCCATTGAGCTCAGCAACGATACAAAGTTTTTGCAGCACAAACGAACTGAACCTTTATCCTGCAGAATCTGAGCTTTTATTGACCAATAACTACCAACACACGGTGCTAGGAGGCAAAAGGATGGCAAATGACTTACAGGTTTTGACTGGAGGAATCCAAGGCCAAGATACAGAGATAGATCATGTCCTGCAATACAAAGATGGTTGCAGTAATAAGATACTTCCAAGAAACGCAAAAACCCTGTTTCTTTTCCCTCTCTCCAGATGACCCTTAGGTGAGGGGGAAGCCACAATCTACTGTCAGGTACCATCACACTGCTCTCTACCAGCAGAGAGAACCATGACAGGTCACATCCATCCCACCCCGGGGTCTTTCCCCTTCATTTCATCCCAGAGGAGAGGCCAGGCTGTGGGGAACTGCTACAATGTTCAGAAGCTCCCCAAAACTGAGCCGCCCCTTTCCTGGGGCCCTGACCAGTGAGCCCCATGAGGAAGACATGTATGAACACACACCGATGAAGTTGCTCTCATCAATGAGTTATTTCCTCCCAGCCCTTTTTAATACACAGTAAATCATCCTGCTGCATGTTGACGTGGGTCAGATTCCTTTCTTTAAAACATCACTTCCTCGATCCTCCCTGTTCTGAGCTAAAATTAGATCCTTTTCATCTGAGTCTTTTTTTTTCCTTTTTTGTTTCTTATTCCCTTTTCTTAGCAAAATGGGTGGAAATCTTGCCAGCCAGAGCTGAAATGGCTGAGCACCAGGGATTGCCCCATCTCCAGCAGCTCCCTGTGGCATCGCTGCGGAAAGGTCCCCCCTGGGCTGACACAGCTCAACACCATCCCCATGGGCCATCCTTGCTTCTCTCCAGCCCAGAGCAAATCAGGAGGCTGGAAAAAGATTATTATTTAAGGAGGGAAGGGGCAGCACGGGATGGGCATGGAGATATTTCTGTGCTGGAAAGACCCATGTTGCAAGGATGAGTGCGGGCAGGCATTCCCATGCATCACATGTCCATCCTATCCATCCAGGACCAGCCCGGTCCTACACTCACCCCTGCCACCCTGCAGCCTCTCGTGGGATTAGGACAAGGTGGGCACTTACCAGCTCCCCATGGCATGCCAGCAGGCTGCTCCCTGTCTGGAAAAACAGTCAGAAAGGCCAGGATGGGGGGTAAAACAGAGCTGGTGGGTTTCTCGTTCATGCCCCCAGCCAAACCATGGCTCCCCAGCACGCAGGGGATGGTGGGTGCAGGCAGGAGCTCAGCAGGTAGAAGGGGACCACGCATCAGGCAGGGGCATGGGGACCAGCAAGCAAACACCAGCAGGTTTTGGGGGATGAGCCATGATGGGCCATGGATTCCCAAAACTTAGCTGCATCATGCCATGGCCGGTGCTAGCCACACCTCCCTGTGGCAAGAAGAGCCACCACACCAGCAAAGCCACTGTGCCAACCAGTGGAGCAGCCAAAGCAACCCCACTCTTCCCCAAACCCTGACCCACACCTTGATCCCGGATTAACTGCCGGGCTCTCAGTGGCTTCCCCTTCCCCATGGTGCCCCCATCATACCTCAGGGAGCTGGGCCATGCATGGGAACGGTGCCGGGGTTTGCGGTTCCCAACCCAGAGTTGTGACTGACACACTGCTCAACCCACCATGCCTTTCTGGTTCCCCTTTCCTCCAGCCCAGTGACTTGCTCCATGTTATAAAGCTTGCTGTGTGGTTTGCTACCCATCTGGCCGTGCCCTGGGCACCACGAGCCCCAGCTGCTGCCCCTTCTCCAGCCACAAGCCATTTCTCTGCACCCATTTTATGCAGCCTCCTTCTTCCTCTCTCTCCTCCACTCCACATTACTCAATGCCTTAGTGAGGAAAAGGGTCAAGCTGGTGTTTTGCTGGGGCTCCCTCCCCATCATGGCCCCAAAGGACGAGGGGTCCCAGCAGTCCCCTTTGCCTTCTGCAGCATCACAGGATGATGAGTCCTGCCAGTCCCCTTCACTTCCTACAGCATCCCAGGATTTGGGAGCTGGCAGCGGGTCCCACACCAGGATGAAGTGCAAGTTGCACTTGGCCATCCACCACAAAATGAGCAGTGTAGCCCAAGCATCCCCACACATGAACCCTGTGCGGGGCTGCTCCTTCTGCTCCCGGCTCTGGCCCTGCTCCTAGTGCACCGGGCCGTGCAGGATTCGTGCACAAAAGACCCGGCCGGCACCAACCCACCGGGCACCTCCCTCCTGCCTCAGTTTCCCCACCCGCACCCCGAGGAGTCCGTAGCGCTCCGGGCTCGGCGGGGAGGGGGACGGACGGACACGGGACGACGACACAGGGACCAGGACCCCTGTCCTGGGGCGGGAGAGGGTGCTCTGGTCCCGCTGTGCCCCCCTCGCTCCTCCCCGTCGGGGCTGTTCGCGGTCCCAGTGCCGCCATCCGCGGGGCGCCGCCGCCCTCTCGCGGTTCTACCTGGGTCCCGGCCCCGCCAACGTTGCGGCTGCACACCTTCACCCTAAAAACCATCGAGCGAGGGGCCATGACCCCCAAAACACCTGGCTCCCCCACGAAAAAACAAGGCTCAGCCCCTTTGGATGCAATTCAGCATCGCATGGTTCAAATCAGTGCAAATCCAGCATCGCTTCTCTGTCCCACACCAGAAGAACACCGTGTGTGTCCCACCTGCATCCTCCCAGTCCCTGGCCCCCTGGGGTAGCCCCCCAGATGCCCCAACCGAGCACTGACCTCCAGCACTGGCTTGGCGCTGTTGTGGATGGAGAGGGTGTGTGTCACCCCACTCCTCCACAGGTTTTCATGGTCCTCAGAGTCTGGAAGTGGGAGAAGCACGAGCTACCTGCCCTCCTGGGAGATCTTCTGGACCAAGCACCCACCAGAACCCACATCCATCACCCCAAGCCCCTTTGCCCCCCATTCCCACTGCCTCTCACCCCGCATGATGCAGGAAAGGAGACTGGGCATCACGATGAACCTCCTCCAAATCTAAACCCCTCTTGGATGAACTGGATATCCAGATGGCTCCTAAAGCCACCCCCAAAATCAGAAATTATACTCTTGGAAAAGGCTGTTGTGTCCTCACTGTTGGAGGAAACCCAAGCTTCCTGCTCCCCACAGGGCCAGAGGTCCCAGCAAGAAAGCCAGGCATTGGCCCACTGTAAATATTGTCTCAGCAAATGCAGGGGAGGTTTCCAGCCATGCTGGGGTTTCCCAGTGCTCCAGCACTCCCCATGGACATCCCTTTCCTGAGCTAGAGCTGCACGGGGCCACTTGCAATTGGGATGGGGCTATTTGGATCTCTGGAAGATGCTGAGGTCCTCAACGGGGAGCAGGCACAGGGAGCCCTCAAGGAGAGGGACTCCTCCAGCCCCACTGGCTGCCCAGGGATCCCACAGCAACACGGAGATGGAGCAGGGAAAGGCACTCACCACGGATGTTCCCATGGTAGAAGCCTTTGACAACCCAGGAGGTGACAAAAAGGAGAGAGATTTCAGACACTGCCAGGCACAACGTGCATCAGACATGGTGGGAGCATCAAGCTGCATGCGTGGCACCAGCAGGACCAGGGCATCTGGCACCAAACTCCCCAAGCAGTGATAAACCAAGCACCTAATCAATGAACCGTCTTCATTAACGAACAGCAAAGGCTGAGCCCACTCAAACCACCAGCCCAAACCCCTCCAGAGCTCAGGAAAACTCAGGATGTAAATGGAAGGGGCTTGCACGTGGTCCTGTTGCTATCAGA
Organism: Strigops habroptila; assembly: GCF_004027225.2. Classification (NCBI taxonomy): domain Eukaryota; kingdom Metazoa; phylum Chordata; class Aves; order Psittaciformes; family Psittacidae; genus Strigops; species Strigops habroptila. Next base: position 15,797,496 of record NC_044301.2, read on the forward strand.
AATGCAGTGTTGGGGGCTGGATTCCCCAAACAGCTCAGCCTATCCCAGCTCTTCCTTCAAAGTGGGGGACTGGCAGTGACCCCCCCATCTCCCTGGCTCCTGGATGCAAACCAGCCCCACTGCAGCTCAGGCTTGTTTTGCCATTCTATAGCAACCACCTCTTGCAAAGTTTCAAAGGTTGCCTCTGCCAGCTAGGGATAGATGGGCAAAGGCATGGGCTATTTATAACATCTTTCTGGCCAGGATGCTGCAGTAAGTGCCATCAAGTATGTGGAGTTGGTCTCTGACTCGCTGCTGCAGGGTTATGAAGGAGAAAAAGGGGCAGCTCAAAGTATTTATGGGGTGCAAGTGCCCACCAGAGCAGTTTTCAGGGGCACAGAAAGGAATAGCTGACTACCAGTTGGACCTGTTTGCACCCATCTGGCAGAAGACATCTGGTTTGAGAGGCTGTAGGAAGGGTTTTCAGCAGCACTGGGTCACATCCAGCCCACCTTTACCATTCAGCTGAAACGCAGCCCATTCCTGGGGTACGAACACCTCGATTCAGCAAATGCCTGTGCCCAGCATGGCACAAGCTGTTACTACTAGAAGGGGACACCGAGCCCTGCAGCTCATCAAGTCAAAGCCAGATCCTGCAACACAAATGTGTCTGCACCAACCCAGCCCCCAGCAAAGGCAGCCTGGGCTCCCCAAGGGGGGTCGGTGGCACCAGGGAGGCTGGAAAAGCCACTTTGTAGGTCAGGCTGCATCTGCAGGGCATGAAACCCCAGTGTTAAACCACACCAGAGCCATTCCAAGAGAGTCTGTCCTGATCTGGTTTCTCTGTTGTCTCAGAGTCTAATTTTAAACTGAAGAATGCACATACTAAGCAGTTATTTAAGGATACCAACAGAAATCAATCCCCTCTGCCAGCCCTGGAGTTCAGCTGAGCAACAAGCAGCAGTAAAACTCTACTTCCCCCTTTGCAGCATATGGCTGCTGGGCACAAACATGTCCCGGGGGTAGCAAGGGGAGGAAATTCCCCTGCAGGGACCCCCATCAGCCCTGAGGATGCTAATACCACAGCCTTACCACCCAAGGGACAAGCATCTAAAGCCAGCTGTCACTTTTCTAACACCCACAGACACTTAGCTCATCACCTTGGATATAAACCCAGTGATCGCTGTTTGCTTTCTTAATTCCCTTTCTTAAATGCTTGAAGTTTCAAAGGGTAATGAGAAAGGGAATATTCGAGTGGGTGTATTTAGGGCATCATGGTGGCTTTGAACAAGCACCCCCCTGGGCTACAGAAGAAAGGTCCTGCCCAAGGAGAACAAGCTGGCCACCATCCCACTGGCCCCCAGTACCTTGCTCATTCCACTCACCATGTTTTTTCTCTCTCCAGGATCAGGATTCAGGTGGCTTCTCAGTATCCAAGGCTATCTGCAAATAAACACCCCAAAATCACAGACAGGACAGTGAGATCCACCACCTCCCAACAGCGCATCCCTCTGCCAAGAGCAGGAGGAAGGAGAACACATGCCAGAAGAGAAGCATGCAGAGCCCTGGCTCACTCACCAGCTGCAGGCTGCTTCGGCAGGTCCCTGCTGCCATGCTGACGGGTGAAGGGGTTGGAGAAGAGTGGATGGTGCCAGGCAGGGGAGGAGGAAATAAGGATCTGGGGCCATGGTGAGGCTCAGGTTTCTCTCCTGGGTTCCCTGGGGTTTTCGCAGCCTTTTGGGGAGAGTGAAGAGGAGGATGTACTCAGTAGGAATTGCTCCCTTGTCCCAGCGATGCTTGCCTGGCTTCATTCTGGCACGTTACAGGCTGGTACAAGCCCTGCACTCCATGGGATTTCTCTCCTATTCATGCTAATTCCTCCCAGTCACAGGAATGAGAGCAGAATGCAGAATAGGGCACTTACCTCATAAACCAGAGCATGGCACGAGCAACCAGCAGCTAATGGAGCACTGGGGATAAAACCATCTTCCCCTCCCTCCAGGAAGGGAGCTAAGAGGAGCTGTAAAGCAGCACTGCAATTTCAGCACATGCTTCAAAGCATCCATTTCCGAAGCAGATCCACCTAGCAGGTCACTGGCCCCCTCCCAGGTCAGCACCATCAGCCTGCCAGAGGCACCAGCTATATGAAGAGCAGAGAAAAGCAAACCACAAGCGTAGCAAAAACCCTGCAGCCATCGCCAGCCTGCGATTCTGTCATCCTTGTTACATATCCTTCTCAGCGCCCCAGAGATAAATATTTCACCTAAGGAATCTTTCAGATGCAGGAAGGGGAGCTCATGGCTTAAATCCCACCAAATCATCTCACCTTAAAAGCCTCCCCCATCTCTCTGGAAGGGAAAGGCTGACCAGCCCCGGTACAGTAGGCCACCCCAGGCTTTCCACCTTGGCTGCTAAACATGCACGTGGCTTTAACACCAAGTCGGTCCCATAATCAGGAAGAGAGCAAACTGAAGTTGAAGCTTTAGTCTTCAGAGTGGTGTTTTTAAACTGAAGGAAAAGGTTTGCCTGCAGAAAGCCACATACCAGATTAGCCAAAGGGAGAAATTTGGCAGCCACAGGCAAAGCAAAGCAAAGGCAACAGCTTGCTTAACTCAGGCTCTGAAAACATTAAGCCATGAACCAGAACTTGTCCAGCCCAGTGTTTAATAAAATTCCAAGATGCTCCCACTAAATGCAGCATTTCTTTATCTCTCCCCACTGCAACAATCCCCTCCAAACGCCATCACCTCATGCACAAGGCAAGGTGTGAAACATGCTTTGGGGTTTCATCTAAACCTATTCATGGCTGAACTAGATCTAGTAATTCCCTCTCTTCCTCGCTTGAGTCTGCACAGGATACCAGAGCAAGGCCTGCAGCCCACCCATGCTGTTGAGAACACGCTCCCTTCACAAGGGCAGACAGACAGACAGACAGAGCAGCACTGATCTCCACCCCACATCCTGCTCCCTTTGACTTGTGCCACGGCCTTTTGGAGCGCTGACGTGCTATTTTTGGAGTGGTTACAAGATGCAGAGCCTCTGCAGGAGCTGGGATCTGCTTACCTTACATGTAGCTCCGATCTCTGCACAGCAGGACAGCTGGCTGTGCCCCAGAAACATTCCCTTGAATTACACACCACCCATGACAAGACTACCCAGGAAAGCTCCGCCCCTCGACCTGCACTACAGATTCCCATCACAACACATCCAAAGACCAATAAAAGGAAACTTTCAAGTTAACTGGACATTTATTAGCCCCTATATAGGTGGAGAGGTTGTTCCAGTACATAAGCAACAAGGTCACACACAGGTGATGGAATCATTTCATATTCAAGCAGAACAGGTTCCACTGAGTTGCTTCATTTCTTCCATTCGTTCTTCTCAAAATCCCACTGGGAAGAGATGCCTTCCACAGGATTAACCCGCATGTCCAACATTCTCTTCGTCTGCGTCGACAGCCACTCATCAGAGAAGGTGTGCGGAATAGGGCCGTACACTGCAATTCAAAGGCAGGTGGAATCACATCACGATATGAAGTTGGGAACTGAGGTACAAGTTTCACTAATGAAAAGCTTCTTCCCCCAAAGCCATCGGTGCCAATCACCCACATGCCATCGTCTGTTCAAACCTGTATTCCCTACATCCAAGTCCTGAAGCACTCAGCTTGGACCAGATTCCCACATCAATTCCCTAGCTGTTTCCGTTCATCTGTAAAGGCTTGTACCAAGACAACAGCTTTCTACTTTCACTATGAATAATTTCACCGTTCACTAATTTCCCATCAGATATCAACTGATCTTGCTCTTCATTTAAGAGTTAACACCATACAGTGTTTACTTACTAAAATGTTTCTGCCAAATGAGGATGAGACCAGTTATACCGAGAAAGAACAGCACTCCACCAAGGACGGTCTTCCATTCGTTTGTTCCTTTCTTCATTTCTGCATAGCTCTCGTTAAATTTGATACGATACACTGCAAGAAAATAAAAGTTAAAAGCATCAAATCATTTCTTTCCCTTTTCTTGTGACTTGCAGGCCACATGCCATGCTCCAGAGGGAGTTGACCAAAGCCTAAAGCCAACCGAAAGGGGTGTTAAAGAGCTTCTGAATTAGCTGGACTCCCCTGTGCCAGGACCAAGGCCCTTGTGCCAAGGTAAATGAGTTGTTTTATCATCCCTGTATGTGTTTCACCCCTCTGCAGGTCAGTGATCATCTCCATTTTATAGGTTAGTGTAAAGTTGTGCAAAAGTTGCATTATCAGCCCATAACAGGAGGAGAAATGGAGCTCTCCTTCCTCCCCTCCAACTCCCAGCACAGTTATTGCCCCTAAAGCTTCCTAGCACAAATCATTTCAACAGAAGCACTTGTATCTCAAAAGGTTTCTCTCACCTTTGCCACTAAGGTCCAAATGAATTTGAAATTCAAAACATTACATTTGGAGAGTGCTTATGAATATTTGAGCTGTTTCCAAACCAGTTTTAAACCTTCCCCCTTTGACACAGGCGGACGCAGCATGTTCACAGAGCGGGTTCTCACTGGTGTACTGTGACAGCAGTTCAACAAGATAATGCAGTTTTATTTGCAAGTCAACACACCTGCCTGGTGCTTTAATCAGCCAAAAATTGGCAATGCTAAGGTCAGTGGTCATTAACACTCCAATCCCCAGGGTTCATTTTACTCAGCTGGACTAACAACTGCATATTGTTGTAATGAAGAGATCTTTTATCTGGCTTGTTGAAAGTAGATGGGAATCAAGAAATAATTATTTATTACTTTCTAAAAGAGGAAGAAACTGCTGAACTCGACATAACAGACACCACAGCAGGAACGTCTAACTTCTGAAACAGCACCAAGGATCCCAGGAACACCAAGCGCTGATCTCTGCTTGCATATGCACAAGGAGCTCCACTGGAATTAAAGCTACACATAGCTTGCAGAGCCATCGGGAAGCACAGGGGTTAGTGGCAGCACTAGCAGGCACTGCCTGCAGTGGTCTTTCTAGTAAAAGTTGTCAATAATTAACACAACAGGTTAGATCACACTGTTGCTAGCTGTAAGGTGACTTAAAGCCCCTGCTACTTACATTCAACTTTCTCATCAGCAGACAGAGCAGTCCAAGATGCCTTTTCCTTCTCTTTCAGTGCCTTCTGCTGAGCAGAGAGATCCCTTACAAAGGCCACTTCAGGCAGGGGAATGTCACGGCGGTCAACATAGGCTGGGAGGCTGAAATCATCCACTTTGACAACATCAGCTGCACAGGGGAACAGAAGAGACACCCAGTCAAGTTTCCGACTCCTGCACAAACATCTCTTTCTGGTTACAGTACAAAAAAAACCAACAGCTCAGTCAGAAAGGTAATGACAGTTAAGGAATCCAGGAGGGAGAAGACTTCCAGATGAAGCATTTAAAATGGGTGCTATTTTAAGAGTGTAAGAATAAAGCAGAAGGGGAATCCATATAAAAGGTGATATCAGAAAATCACTTTAGTAATCATAGAAGCACAGAATGGTTTGGGTTGGAAAGGACCTTAAAGCTCATCCAGTTCCAACCCCCTGTCACAGGCAGGGACACCTTCCACTAGAGCAGGTTGCTCCAAGCCCCTGTGTCCAACCTGGCCTTGAACACTGCCAGGGATGGGGCAGCCACAGCTTCTCTGGGCACCCTGTGCCAGTGCCTCAGCACCCTCACAGGGAAGAACTTCTTCCCAAAATCTCATCTCAATCTCCCCTCTGTCAGTGTAAGCTATTCCCCCTTGTCCTGTCCCTACTTGCCTTTGTAAAAAGTCCCTCTCCAGATTTCTTGTTGGCCCCTTTAGACACTGGAGCTGCTCTAAGGTCTCCCTGGAGCCTTCTCTTCTCCAGGCTGAACAAACCCAGCTCTCTCAGCCTGGCTCCATTTTCCATCCTCGTTTCTACCCCACCCTCAGCTCCTGCCACCTCCCCAGTGGCAGTCAGCCCTGCCTGCACCTCTGCAATGCCATCTGCTGGCACAGCCTGTTTGGATCTCCTGCCACCAGCCTTGCCATCCCTCCTCTATCCCAACCCTACCCTTATCCAAACACAGCAGCTTTTTATGTTCTTCCTCTAAACTGCTTGTTTTATCATTTTCACTAAAAACCAAAGCAGTCACCACCTACCCTGTCCATGCGCTCTCAGGCAGATGGAGGTGGAAATGGCTCTCTTCCCAACAAGGCTGAATGCCCTGGAAGCCAACATCCTGTCAGCACAAAACAGCAGCAAGGTAAGTCGGGGTGAGGCAAAGACATCAAACGTACGAAGGTGAAATAACACCGTTTTCTATGAGTCTATAAAAAAAGAAAAGCTAGCCTAGAGGCTTCCTGTCCCTCCTCTGAAGAGCAGCACATCACACTGAACCACTTCAGGGTTTTCAGGGACATTCCCCCACCAGAGCAACTGAGATGAACCTTACCTTCCCCGTTTCCCCCCCCAACACCCTGCACTTGAACTCAAAGGTGTTCCCTCGTTCAAATCAGCCTCTTGGGACGCTTTTACTTAGTAACAAATCATTACTGGGTGCAAGCCAGGAGCCCCAAACGAGAGTCTAAACGCATCCCACATTCACTGAGGAAACACCTCAGCAATGCCCAACGCTGGAGCAACAGCGGGAAGGATAGGTGCCCAGCTAACAGTTTCTCTCGCAGACCGGGACCGGTGCCTCTGCTGCAGGATACAGGTTTATCACAGCTCCCGATCCCAGCAAAAACCCCCACGACCCCACTGCGAGGCGAGCGGGAGCCCGCAGCCTGACCCTGCCGTGGGCCTCACGGCGCAGGGAGGTGGCCCCCACCCCCAACGCTGTCACCCACGGCAGTAACGCCTCACGCCCGCCTGACATGACACCGGCGATATGACGCCGAACCGACATGGAACAATATTGAAGCCCCTTCAAGTGGGTGAGGAGGCCGCAGCGCACAACGCTCCCCACCCACCCCACCCCACCCTGACCCGACCCGAGTCGCCGCACCGCCCCCTGAGGCGATGGCAGATGGCGAGAGATACCCGCCATGCCCCGGCGGGGAGCGAGCGGCTCCCATGACCCCAGTGCCCCCCACCCGGCTCCGCCGCTCGCCGCGACCTGGCGACCGTCCTCTACGCCGGGCTGAGACCGGAAGGAGCCGCCGAGCGGAAGCGCAGTGCACACCGGGAGACACAGGCGAGCGAGAAGCCGCAAAGAAGCGGCCTCCACCCTAGAGGCTAACAGGATTATTTCCCCTCGCTTTTTACGACGGTGCTTGGCAGCGTTTGGTGATGCTTTGCGGCAGGCAGCCTGAGGGGGAGGTGGCGAGGCCGGAGTGGTGGTGTGCTGCGGCAGGATGAAGCTGACCACGCAGGCTTACTGCAAAATGATGTTGCACGGCGCCAAGTACCCGTACTGCGCTGTGAACGGGCTGCTAGTGGCCGAGCGGCCGTTGGGTGCTCCGCGCTGTGACCAAGCCGGACCCCCCTCGATCTTCGTCGACTGCATCCCGCTCTTCCACGGCACCCTGGCCCTGGCGCCCATGCTGGAGGTGGCCCTCACCCTGGTAAGGCGCTAGGCCTGGGAGCGATGGGCTGGTGCGCGGTGGAGGGATTGCCTCCAGGTCCTGGCTGAGCTCGGGGTGCATCTGGGGTGAGGAAGGGCTGGTGCTGAGGGGACCTGGGGCACTGGAGTGGCTCTGCTATCGCGTGGGGTGAGCAGAGTGTTTCTAAAGTTGGAAAAAAACCCAGGCCCATCCACTTTCCTCTGGAAAAGCAGCAGAGCCCTTTAGTTTTGTTTAATTTCCTCTTAAGTGCAGAGAAACTGCTGTTTATATTGGTGTCATTATCCCCGAGTAACTCCTAGAGGGAATATCCAGCAGAAAGAGCTTTTCCCAGTTTACCTTTAAAGCACCTCGAAGCAGTGTTAGCTGATTGGAAAAGGGCACGTTTGTCTCCGAGTATGGGTGACATGGGCAGTGGTATTTGTCAAATTTGTCAACAACACCGAGCCACATGGTGCAGTCAATGCACTGGAGGGAAGGGATACCATCCAGAGGGACCTGGACAGGCTCAAGAGGTGGGCCCGTCCACCTCTCATGGAAAACCTTATGAAGTTCAATAAGGCCAAGTGCAAGATCCTGCATCTGGCTCCGGGCAATTCCAAGCACAAATACAGGCTCAGTGCAGAATGGATTGAGAGCAGCCCTGAGGAGAAGGACTTAAGGGTGCTGGTTGATGAGAAGCACAACATGACCCAGCAATGTGCACTTGTAGCCCAGAAAGCCAACCATGTCCTGGGCTGCATCCTCGGAGCATGAGCAGCAGGTCAAGGGAGGGGATTCTCCCCCTCTGCTGCGCTCTGGGGAGACCCCCCCTGCAGTCCTGATCCAGCTCTGGGGCAACAGCACAAGAGGGATGTGGAGCTGTTGGAGCGAGTCCAGAGGAGGCCCCGGAGCTGCTGCGAGGGCTGGAGCAGCTCTGCTCTGGAGCCAGGCTGAGAGAGCTGGGCTGGGGCAGCCTGGAGAAGAGAAGGCTCCTGAAGGGGAGACCTTAGAGGAGCTCCAGTGCCTAAAGGGGCCGACAAGAAAGCTGGAGAGGGACTTTTTACAAAGGCAAGTAGTGATAGGAGAAGGAGGAATGACTTTAAACTGACAGAGGGGAGACAGAGATGAGATCTAAGGCAGAAGTTCTTCCCTTTGAGGGTGCTGAGGCGCTGGCACAGGGTGCCCAGAGAAGCTGTGGCTGCCCCATCCCTGGCAGTGTTCAAGGCCAGGTTGGACACAGGGGCTTGGAGCAACCCGCTCTAGTGGAAGGTGTCCCTGCCTGTGGCAGGGGGTTGGAGCTGGATAAGCTTTAAGGTCCCTTCCAACACAAACTATTCGATGATTCTATGATAAGTATGTATTTCTTAATTTGTTCTGTTGTACTTTCCCCATTTATGGAAGCCATTAGCCTAAATAGGAAAAAAGAATGATGTCTCTTAATACTGCAGGTCTTGCTTGGGTGTGAAATCTCACTTGGTATCTTGCCAGCTCATTGTCCATTCATTAACCATGGGACAGCGAGGGGCAGCCAAGCACTCCTTGTTTATATCCCACACCTTGCCCACTGTTGTGGAAGAGCCTTACAGTAAGTCATCATGGGATAATCCATTTCCCCCCATCATCATCATACTAGCAGGATGAGAATGATGTCAGGAATGCAGGGCCAGCACTTTCCCATCTCAACCCCCTGCTCAGGAAGAGCAGGAACCATCCTGCACTGGGCCATGGCTCCATTCCACCAGGTATTTGGGGAGAGTCCCTTTGTCAAAACCAGAAGACAGAGGGAGCAAAACATGTTTGGATATATTGTAATAGGGAGTCAGGGTGGGCTGGGGCAAATCTGGAGGCAAAGAAGTGCTTTGGCACCTTCACTGTAGGCATAAAGTGAGATCTGGATGTGATTCGAGCTCCAGACTTTTCTATCCATTTTAAGACTTGACATTCTTATCAGGAGAAAATCTGTCCCTTTTTGATACCTGTAAAAATATCTAATTCCTGATCCCTTCTAGACTTCTTGCCCTAAATGTTCCCCTCAGTTTAATAAATAGCTTAATGAAGAAAACATATTTGCTCATAAATAAATTCCATTTTTCTCTAGTTGAGATGATGCTGTAGGAATGTTGAGATCTTTCCAAAGCCTGGACACGACAATGTGCAGCCAGAGGTGTAGGAACAGGAGCTGAGTCCAAGCCCTGGCCTGTGCCCCTGTGGAGCACACAATATTTATCAGTCTTAAACACGTTTACACCAGTGTAACGGTGTAGGAGTAACGGAGAAATGTGTGCTGTGAGTGTAATCATTTCCTGCTTACAGTTTTCCTCATGTTGGGAAAAATGTAATAATCCTATTTAGAATTGCTTTAATGTAGGCAGGGCTTGACTTTACCTTTTGGAATGGCGGTAATTTGCTTTTCCTCTGGGAATAAGTGGAAGTTGCTAGCGAAGTATAGATTAACATGTATAATATACTTAAAGTATCTGTAGGGTTTGTCTTTAAATCAGGATGTTTTTCTGTGTGGTCAGTGGCAGTGAATTTTCGTGAACTTTAGGCCTTTGGTGTAGTTTTCTAGTGTGGATCTTGCTCCAGGATTGGATTATTAGAAAATAAATCCTGTTTCATGCAACATCTGAAATATCTTGGCACATCTGCAGTAAGCAAATCATTATGGATCCAAAGAAACGGCAGTGGCTTAAGTATTTGCTCTTGGGTTTTGATACAAAAAGTCAAAGATGGGAAACCCCTGGCATTTCCCACATTAATTAGGACTTGCTGAGATGCAGAGTGCTTTGCAGTCATGTTTGACAACTCCCGTGATACTTGGCAGCTTTAAAACACTGTGCTTGACAAGAGCCTGGGGCCTTTTGCTCCCGTTCTTTGTTTAAACAAAGGTGTCAAAAATTCTGGCATGGCAGCTGAGAATTGGATTTTATTGTTGTAAGGTTGAAGAGGAGAGTGTTCTTGCCTGTTCCTTACCACATAATGCTGTAGGCTTAAATTATAGGTTTAAACTAACAATAGTGTGTGTGGCTTTAAACTAACATAGTAAAATACAGCAAACTGTTCTAACTTGCTAACACATAGGGAGTAAGGAATGTCAGGCTGGTGGGGGAAGGATCATCATGGGACTGATAACAACTAAGGAGGTAGTAAATAAGACCAAGGATGCTAGCCTTCAAGATAACAGAGACTGAAACAGAACAGAAGCAAGGACATATCACTGCTAACTCAGCACTAGGACCTTGCGAACATGTGCAAGCACTGAGGTCATTCAGTAAACACAGTGAGGAAGACTATCGGCGACCACCAGAGACCCCCACTCAGCAAGAAAGCGCATGTGTAATTAGAATGCAAATATTATAATTAGTTCCTGGGGAATCTCATGACTATATAAATAATTTCCTGGAAAAGCTGTAAATATGCATGAGTATGCTAAATATATAGCTGCTGCCAGCAAGTAACGGGTGCGCTCACCTTTACCAAACGATTCGCGTGTGCACCCAGCGCTGCAATAAAGAATGCTGCTTTCTAAAACTCCAAATTGAGTCTTAGAGAGTTTCTCTGACTGACTTTTGCAGTAACAACACATGGTTACTGAATAAATCAGTGAGATTAGCATGGTTGAAACTCAGTGTTTGTAGCAAAGCACCTCTGTTTCTAAAGGATTTTAAAGCTTTGGCAGGTTTTGATGTGATCTGTCTCTCTTCAGTTATTGCTGATTCTTGGTCAGGCCTGTGGCCTGTGTGAAGGTTTTCTAGAACTGGCCCCTTGAGTTTCTCCTCCTCATCTCTCACCTGAGTTATCCCAGAACATTAAATGGGAGCAATAGTCTCCAGATTTAGCCTGAAAATAGGCTTGTCCACGTGGTAACTCCTAAAAATTGTGAGCAGTACTTTAGCAGTAGCCTAGGTACAAGGAATCCACAAAATTAGATGTTATTAAACATGCAGCAGCACTTGAAGGTTTGTAACTCTGAAGGAGAGAGCAGAAGCGCGTGCATTTAATTTGCACTCTGGCTCATCAGTTTGAAATCCCTTTTGAAAATGGAGTCATTAAAGAAAAAGTGAATTAAGTTTCACATGGGGTTTTTTTTTTGCTTTTGAATTTCTCAGCTAATTGATGTGGTTTTGCAACCACATCTTTTCAAAAAGAGCAAAAACAACACTATACCAAGCAGCACTTCCTGTGGCCAGCTCCCCACTGCCTGGACCTGCGATCAGAGGGTGGTAGGTTACAGCCTTTCTCCTCCTTGGGCTCTCCAAACCCCCCTGCCACGTGCTTTGGTGGCTGCAGCAAACCCAAGGGCAGGCTGCTTTTGATTTTCCAGGGGGGGCATGTGGCATATGGAAGCAAGATACAGTTTGTCCCCCACTGGCTTGTCCTCGGCAGGGCTGGACATGACTAAAAATATCGGGGTGATTGCTGCTGAGGCTATCAGCCTGGTTAGAGAGTGTTTGGAAAGTGCAGGTGGAAACAGCTTGAATTCCAAAAAGACGGTTTTTCCTTATTTTTTTAACAGAGGCAGTTTTTAATTATCACTCAGGGAATGTAGAACGTAAAAATCATCCTCTCTATCATTTTTTAAGTCTTTTTTCAGTACACAACAAAAATTGATTTAGAACTAAGGGTTTTAATTTTTAAATTGATCGTCGTCTTTTTTTATTATTATTAATTTTAGTGTCTGGGCTTCTGGCTTTAATGCCAAGCTTTCAAGCCACTAACAATTAAAACCATAGTCCTAAGCCCTCAACATGGGTTTGTAATTGAAAGAGCAGTTGGCCTTCAGCTATTGCATGGCTACACAGCTTCTTTTAACCATGTAAATCCATGTCATCCCTTGTGGAGGAGGGATAATTCACATGGCTTTCTTTGTTTATGCAGTCTAATACTATAATTACTGCTAAAAATGAGGTTGATTTGACTTACAGGATGGGACACCATTTTGATATAGCTGTTGAGGTTTTCTTGATGCATGCTCTCTAGGGACTGCTAAAGAAAATTCTGTCTGCTTTCTCCACTTCTGTCTTTCAGGGCTCTGTATTGTGTTGATTTGATATCCTCAGTTATAAGGAGAAACATATATATATATATATATAAAAAAAAATTTTTTTTTCCAAAGACTCAGCAAGAAGAATTCAGATCCAGCATGAAGCAGAAAGAGCAGCAGCATGTGCATGCTGAATCTGCACTTAAAAAAACCCCAAAACTACATAAAGTTTTGTACTTGTGTAAATCAAAAGTTATACCAGTTGTATGCAGAGAAATGCACACTTTTAAGCATTTACATGCAGGTGTTAAATAAGGAGGAACTCTCAAAGAAAAACAATTTTATTGCAAAAGCCTTTTTATAATGGAGTGGGTTGAAAAAATGGTAAATGGGACAAACTTTTTCTGCCTTACACTTACCTTTCACTTCAAGCTTTATTCTCTAATTAAGGTAAAAAATGGTTACCTTTTAACCTAGAGATACAATCAACAAGCTCTTTTTGAAATGACAATAAAGTCACACATCCACATGGTGAATGTTTTCTAGAGTCTGTCAAATGAACACTAACAGAAAACAGCCACCAAGGACAATAGGTAAGACCAAGACTCCTCTCCATTGCTGAAGCTTTTTGATAGTCCTGTCATTCAAATTTAGGCCAGGCTTTGACTGAGATAACTTCTTGCTCTTTTGCTCCATTTCGTTAATGTTTTCCATGATTCTCTAAATGTTCAGCTTGATTTCTCTGTTCTAGTTAAATTAGCCAAACTGTGTGAGTGCACACATAAATGAATATAAATATGTATATATTTAAAGAAGCAATTGGCAAAGATACCGTAATGCTTCAATTACTATATTATTTGCAGGGCAGACATGAGGTTTCCTTAGTTCTGTGGGGTTTTTTTCTTTCTTTTTCCTAGTCTTACTCGTTCCAATTACTTTTTCAGATTGACTCTTGGTGCAAAGAGAATAGCTACGTGATAGCCGGATATTACCAGGCAAACGAACGCATGAAAGATGCCAGGTGTGTTGGTGCAATATTTCCTTCTGTTTGCTCTTTTATGTTGTACTTTGTACTCTGCCAGCAAAAATCATCGACATAAATCATGTGTGTTGATTGACAACTGTCATCTGCTTTCACATTGTCTTCGTGGAGCCTGGTGGGTATGGCCTTTGTTCAGGTGCAGAAACCTCAGTCTTTCCAGAACCACTCCTCTTCAGTGGATACTATAAAAGGCCAGTTTTTGAACAACTGCCAGCCAGTTTAATTGCAGTTGTCAGGGAAATAGCCAAAATTTGCAGGCATGTTTGCTTGTGCAGTACAGATCTTGTAAACTGGAATGACTCCAAGTATCATTGGAAAGTCTTTCAGAAGTGACCTAATTCTTACTAAACTAAATAGTCTCCAAGTTTTATTGAAGCGTTTTCTTATGTGGTGACAGGATGCTCTCAAAATGGAAGGTGATGTCGGTCAAGCAGCGGTATCTCTTTACACTTATTTTCCCCACAATTAGTAATTTTTTTCCTTCCTAGTTACTGCAGATTACTCAATAAACAATAAAGGGGCCTTCCTGTGGAGCCACAATAGTTTTGGATATGTGTATCAAATATTTTCCCCTGTATCAGACAAATCCAGTATCAGGACTACTGAGAGTACATCATACTTGCATTTAAAATAAATATGGACAGCTTGTTTAAAGTACTATGCTACGTTGCAGTTATTTTGTTAATGTATATCCTTCAGTCTCAAGTATGTTATTTAAGTAATCCTTGTGACTGCTAAGGTATCTAACAGAGATAAGGGCATTATTTATCCTTCCCTTACAAGGGAAATAAATCTATTGGGGACATTTTTAAGGAGAAGATACAGTTTGTCTGTTTTATTTGAGATTTGAAAGAATATCACAGGCTTGGTTGGTTGGTGGTTGATTTTTTTTGAACTCTGATTTCATTTCTGAAGATAACTGGCACCACATAGAGATTGTCATCTTTGAAACAGGATAAAGGTTTTCTTTTAAAAGATTATCTGATTTTGGTAGAGAAGCTGGGCAGTGCATGGGTTCAAATGCAGACTGGGAAGCAAACTTGGTTTCTTTTTAAATACCTGCCTGGACAAAGGTGGCTGCAGTCTTTGGTCTGGTGGGAGAAAGTAGGAGGCCACAAAACACATTCAGTGAGCATTTTGTCATTCTAGACCCCATTGCCTAAGCATAGCTGAGATCCAGATCATGTGCTGAAGAGAGGAGCTAGGGTTTTCTTGGCCTTCTGACTTCAATCAAGTGTAGCATCAGCTTGATATCTGGTTCCTGTTTGTAAGCATGCAGTGTAATTTTCACATCTGTTCCTGCTGGTTTCAGCTGAAATGTCTTGTTTCACCTAACACAATTACTTTTACCTTCTGTTACAGCCCAAACCAGGTTGCAGAAAAGGTGGCCTCCAGAATTGCAGAGGGCTTTAATGATACAGCACTCATAATGGTAAATTATTTCATCCCAAACACACACCTCTTTCTTTATTGTTAATGTTATGACTGTGGTGTTGGACTAGCCATTTAAACACTAGTCTCTGGGTCCTTTAATAGTGAAGTAACTAATTTTCTCTTTCCCTCCAAATGCTCTGGGGAGGAGATGCAATGACCTGTATCTGGTGAAGTTCTTAGTATGTCTACAGAGAGAATGCAGTTGCCTCGCTGCCATCTCAAAGGAAGTGGAGGCCTTCTCTGCTTAGAAGGCTAGAATGAAGGCAGTGTATTCATTACTTCAGACCCCCTTCTGTGACTTAAACTCTTGCTTAACTCTTGTCTTTTAAGACTCAAACAGTGCTTTGCCTCCTTGCTGCAGTGACAAAGGATGTTAGCAGTTTAAACATGTAAAATTCAGCTCATTTGAAGGTAGAACAGTGGATGAGTGTAATGGATGGGAACCTAGCTGAGAGTTGATTCCCTCTCATGACTGAGAGACATAACAAAGCATGTTTTTGTCACAGTGCATTCCGTAGAGTATATATGTTTATGTTCATCATGACTGTTTGCTGGAAAGAGGCAGGAAAACAGAGGTGTGCAGCTGTTCTATGACCTTCATACTTGGCTGCACAGGGACGCCTGGCCAAAGCTCTCAGAGTGGACAACAGTGAGATCATGAGAAGCTGCACGGTCCCACGAGTAAATGATTAGAGATCTGGCATAAAGCCGGTTGTTTTGATAAGGGTATAAAAGTGGGACCCTCTTGTGGCCATGAGAAAAGCCTCACCTGTTCTCTCTATGCAGTAACGATTTGATGCATTGCTAACTTTCCTCTGTACTTTACTTATATATATCTCTGATTTGCTTTATTGTACTTATTTACTATATATAGAGAGGTATTTACCTGATTCACATTAGTGTGCTTGTTTGCTTCAGTGTGCTTTAGTGTGCTTGTTTAATAAACTGTGCATGTTATACAGCTACTGTATGGTCATTTTGTGGCATACCCTGCCTGCCAGCAGAACAATGAGTTAGTGTAAGATGCCCTGTTAGTAAAAACTGACTGGTTTTTATTTCATTTCTTTACTTGGGGTCTTGAGGAGGAGACTAAAGTGGTGTTTTTCTGTTGCACGACAGGTCGATAACACCAAGTTTACAATGGAGTGCGTAGAGCCTGCCATTCATGTGTATGAGCTTCATGAGAACAAGTGGAGGTGCAACAACCCTCATGTGTGAGTAAACTTCAATTTATTTGTGTGTGGGTAATAAGGAAAAACAGGTTGCCTGGTTAAGGGCAAAACTTTGATTGTAGCTGAGTGATGCTGTAAGGGTGGTGGGTGTAGCTGACAGTGATTTTTAAAGCTGCATTTTGCTATAGTGACAGAGAACAGATGGATTCTGTAGCCAAGCAGAATGACCACTGTGACCATGCTACAGAGATTGTAGCTTAATTTCCAGAGTGGAGGAGGTGGTGGAGATTTTCCTGGTGATTACTATTTATTCCTGGTTATTTTACATCCTAGTGATTTTTGTGAAGATTGGACCGAAGCCCAGAGAATCGCTGCATCTCTCTTGGACAGCAAGTCCTACGAGACGCTTGTAGATTTTGATAATCACCTGGATGATATCCGGAATGACTGGACAAACCCAGAGATCAACAAAGCTGTTCTCCACCTGTGCTAGAGGGGTTTTTACTGACTAACTTACAGGCATTCCCACTCTGTACTGAAGAGAGAAAAATGCTGGTTTTGAATGTAAACAGAATAATATTCAGTACCTTGTGTGGAAACCTGACTGATTAAAAAGGAGTGGCATGTCACATTGCAGTGACGTGTCCATAAGCTGTTGAATCCTCTTTGTGAGGTTCCTTGAAGAACTGCAGTTAGTTACTGTTGTCCTCGTGAACGCCTTCCCAGTTGTAGTGAATGTTGCTATTCCTTTGAAACCAGAACTACTTCTGCTTCTCCCTACTGTTCATATTAGAGTTTTGACTAAGCTTTTCTAATCTTTAGAGATGTTACTTTTTAATGATTTATGGAAATACCTTTCCAAAAAGTTAATCTTGTCCTTCTTGTCCTCAGATGGGTAATTTTAAGGTCAGATATGTAAAGTTAACAGTTGGAAATGTAATTCTGTTGGCACAGTAAAATGCAAACTGCTGAGGACAATGTACCATGCTCATGTGTCAACTGTTTTGCAGTGGTTTAGCATGACACAGCTACCAAGAATGTGTTAAAGCAGCATTCCCAAATGCTACAGTGATTCCTGCTCTCCGTGGGCATACAGCCACAGTTATTGCTTGAATATGTTAAACCCAAGGTAAAACCAAATGATTACCTAATGATGTGTAAAAAGGACTGGTAGTGCATTAATGAGTTCTAAAACAGTTTGAGTCTACAAAAGAAGAGTGAAATACCTTATTAATTGTATGCAATCTTGTTGGGTTTTATAAACAGATCTTTTCAACTGGTTCATATGCTGTCCATTTAAGTAGTTCTAAAACATGTCCTTCCAAGTTGAAGGCAAGCAATCTAAATACGTCGAATTGAGGAGCCTAGATATAGTCTATTTCAGCTTCTGTCTTTCTAATTAATGTTTGTTTTATAAGAAAAAGTTTAATGAAGCTTTATATCAGACTAGCACAGTTCTTTTTAAGTCTTGTTGCCTTACTCCTCATGGGTGTTTGTCAAACTGTAGTTAAACATAGCCTCAGCCTGCATCATTTCTCTAGATTTCCTTCTCTTCCTATCCAAAAGTACTCTCACAAGGAAGATCCAAATGATCTGCCTCTCTCCAACTTCCTGTTTTTTTCCTTAGTGTTCTGATTCTAAAACATGGTGGGTGGGATTGTCAAAACCTCTTGGTCTACCTCTGCTTCTACTTAAATAAGCACAAGTTTTACTCTTGGTCAGAGGTAAGGGGTAAGGCTAAAATCCTGTTCTGAAGCAGTGAATGGAACCAGGGTGCTTCCAGCTGGGTCCTGCTGTGGTGTTCCCTGCAGTCCCTTCACAAAACCAGGAGGTGAGGTCTCAGGTTCAGCTCCCTGTCCAAGGAGGAGGTAAAAGGGTTGAACGGTTGGGTTTGCCTCCCTAAGGTATGATAGGTGTTAACAAAAGGGAATGGCACTTAGTCAACAGCCTTTCCTAAGCATGAGTCAGATATGCTTGTGGGAAGGAAAAATGTTTTCACCTGTTGAACGAAAACATGTATCTAGCTCACAAACAGTGAGATAAGCACATTCCAGTGGCGGTTTCACTACACATCCATGGCCGTATGAAAAGATACCCTGGGAACAGGAATGCTCTGCAATGTGCGTTTGGAGCAGACTGCAGGCAGAAGACTTGTCTTACTTTGTACAAACACCTCCTGAAATCTAACCTATTGTTCCAGAGGCAGATGTTATCTTAGGGAGATGCAGTACATTAGTTATGGGAGATTGGCAGTCACTGCTGCCATATAAGCTGGTATGTCTCCTGTGCCACAGGAAATGTATTTCTTATTCTTTGTAACTCAATGTCATAATCAAGCTTTGATCATATATACAGTTTAAATCTTGCCATACTCACCCAGAATGTATATCATCGGTCTGTAACCTGACGGAAACACTCCCTGTGACTAACATCGAGACACGGGAGCAGCTTTTAGTGCTTTGTCTTTCCCTTTTTTTATCTTCTGTTTGCTTTTCAATGAGGTCCTTTGAGTGTTTTGCCACCAGTAGAAGCCCAGGCTGGCTTTAAGGAAAAAGGACAAGCTCTGCGATGCTCAGATCTTATCTCACCTGTCCTATTTGCATTGAAGGCAGGACAAAAGGCAGCAATTTCATAAAGCTAGGCAGCCTGCAGCCACCATGGCTCTTGTGAAGGAATGAGGAAGCTGCAGGCTTGTGTTCCCCTTTCCTGCTGATGTACCAAACCTACCTGCAGGAGCAAATGCTGGTTTCCTGGTCGGCCGATCAGTTGGATTCATCAGAAGAACTCAAGGTAACTCCCTTTAAACCTTCAGGGTGGGAAGAAATCTTGGGTGTAGAGAAAAGCTGTGGTCTTACCAAAAATATTATCAGGAATAGTGAATAAGCACAAGAAATTGCTTTACAGAAAATAACTTCTGCAGACAATGTGGCAATATGACTACTAAGCATTGCTAGACTTCTGCTTTTTGGTAGCCTGCAGCTTGTGAAAGCAGAATAGAAAAATTATAGGCAGACTGGGTAGCTGTAACCCCTGAGTATGTAAGACAAAGGAGAAAGGGGGAGGGACCCCGTGGATGGGATAGGTGTAAGGTTGACGCTAAGAAAATTTGAGAACCCTGAACCAGGTGTGTCTGCTGGGGTTCTCCCTTTATTCAAATAAAGCTTTAAACCTCACTCTGCCTCACAAGCTACTCTATTATCGAAACCAGGTTTTCCCAACATTAGGGAAGGCATCTGCGTCTCCAGAGGGCCCTCGTGATAGCTGGGAAGACAGCACTGGGAACGGGTGTCTTACTCTTTTTTTTATTAGCAATTAATGACATGCAGGATTAATTATTCCCCCCCCCCTCCACCAAGATTTGGAGATTTGGCATTTGCCTGCCCAGACATTTAACTCCCAGCTCTTTACTTCATCCGTAGGACCTTAAGCACTTGGAAATGCAAAATGATTCCCATGTGGGATTCTTTAAACTCTCAACCCTAATATTTCAAAACGGCAATAAACAGTCCCCACGAGTATCTGAAAATACCAGTTCAAAGTGCTTGGGTTTGAGTGGGAGGATGTACACTACTCTGCTGGACCCATGTGAGTGCTTGCCTTGAATCCTTTAGTCACAAGGGGGAGAACAAAGAGCTTTGAGTGTTGCTTCAAGCATCCATTCGGTTTGAAATAGAGGATCAGAATGACCTGAGACCCAGTGAGCCACAAGTGACCCCACTTCCAGCTGTGGCCAAAAACTCCATGTACCCATCCAGCTTGAGAAATGCAGAAGGAAGCAGAGAGTTTTGAGGGGGCTGTAGGGGTTATTTCCGTCAAGAAGTGAGACCACCCTAAAATTGTTTGGAGAATTGGCAGCTGGCTGGGGCTAGATGCACAGTGGAAGTGGTCTCTGCTCCTCCTGGCTTGTGCAGCGTCGTGAGTGGGAAGAGCAGGGAGTGCACTGGTGCCATTTTCTCTCTGAGCTCATTGATGCATGCATATATGAGGATTTTAGGTTTTTTTTCCCTGCATTCAGCATGTGAAGTAGTGTGCTGCTGGGGTATTTCCCCTTGCCCCCTCCCATCTGCCAGCTGAGCTGCTCATGGGATGTTCCCTAGCATATGTCAGCATGAAAACAAGCGAAGACCTAACACGTAACCTGCTCCAGCTCATTAGAGCTAATGTGGGTGCGGGAAGCAGATGAGCAGGATGGAGGAGCTACCACCTCTTCACCCAGCAGAACTGGAGTGAGGGGCAGACAGATGTGCAGAGCCCAGCCCCACAGCACAGTGCTGTGGAGACGTGCCCTGCAAGACAGCCCCCTGTCCCCAAAAATTCCTTACTGAAGTGGCAGAGACATGCCAAGGAGAGGTGACAGTGACAGATGCAGGAAGCAATCCCAGGTCTCTGCTCCCTGGCTCAAGGCCTAATTGCTGCACTCCAGTGCTGCTGCTATTCGTAAAGCATCTTGAGATGCTCCTCGGTGGAGGGCATTGCCGATAGGAAGGAGCACGTGAATGCTAATGGAGGAGGCTGTTAATGGGGTGGACTTGCGGTTGACTGCAGCTTGGAAACTGGCCTCAAGGGGAAATGTGCTCAGCATGCATTTGTGAGCTCTGCTTCTCCGTTGTGTTTTAATTCAGCTCCTGGAGCAGAGCTCAGTCACCTACCATGTGCAGTAGGAGCTGTAGCAAGCTGGGCCAGATCAGGCAGACCAGGCTGGGCAAGCTGCTTCCTTCCCATCCATCCCAGGCTCTGTTACTCCCAACTTGAGTTAAACATCTCCACACATCACACTCCTGCACTGCAAACTTCTCTTTTGCTTTACCCATTGCCCTGTAACCAGCCCTCCCGCAGCAGGCAGAAACTTCACTGAGCCAAAGTATCTACTGAAGACTTGATCGATTTATTCTTTTTCTTCCTGTTGCTTTTAGATCGCATTTTTGCCCAGCCTCCTCATCCCAAAGTGCACCCTGGCTGTGTATTTGGGTTTCAGCCATGCAGCAGACGTGGATTCAGAGGACGGAGGCGGGTTGCTGCTGAGGGTTTCCCATAACAGGAATGGTGAAAGTGGTCCATGCTCCAATGTGGTGAGCCTGGCAGTCTGCTGGAGCCATGCTGAAGGAGGCAGGGAATGCTGCTCTTAAAAACACTTGGTAGGTGGGCTCCATGAGTGCTTCCAGGCAGCGCCACACCAGCTGCAGTGTGGCAGCACTTTAGGTGGATGTGGGCAGGACTGGTGCCAGGCATGTCCCAGTCTGCACAGCATCAGCTCACAGAGGTCAAGAGAAACAATGCAGCCCTTCAAAAAAATGCGCTCTGGAGCTTAAAAGATGGACCTAATTGAAAAACTGTACCGAGGTCATACCAGAGGATAAAAGGGAAAGCTGGGCCAAAATTAACCTGGAGCTCAGTGAGCCGAGAAATGCAGCAGCCATGGCCAGGTCCCTAAGCCAATTCCCAGCCATGGCCTCCCAGCCACAGCCTCCCAGCCACCTGCCGGATCCATGCCCATCAGGGAGGTGTTTTTCTCTGGATGCAGGTCTGGCAGGAGAGCCTGGCATGCTCTGGTTTTATGCTTCAGGTATGTTCTTGCTTCCCGCTTTGCTTCCTACCCCCTGCCACAGCAGCTCCTGCCTCGCTCATGGGGCAGCTGTCACAGCCCAATGGATTTTCTTTAGGGTTGTTTTCTGCCAGCACGGTTCCTGCTGGGTTTCAGTCTGCCAGACCTGCCAAGAGCCTGTGCTTGGGGAATGCTGGAGCTGCTCCAGTTTCTCCAGAGCCTGCATCTTCAGCTGCTTCCTCGTGACATCCTCCTCCCTTCCCACACCTGGCAGCCCCTCTGGGTACCGCTTGCCTG
Organism: Strigops habroptila; assembly: GCF_004027225.2. Classification (NCBI taxonomy): domain Eukaryota; kingdom Metazoa; phylum Chordata; class Aves; order Psittaciformes; family Psittacidae; genus Strigops; species Strigops habroptila. The sequence continues at coordinate 15,819,468 of NC_044301.2, forward strand.
TCCTGGATGGCGGTGGGACTCTGGGAGGGAGTTCCTTTGCCCCTCCCAACACCTACTGCCTTGTTGCCACCTCCAGTTTCCACAAGTCCCATCAGTGGCCCTGCAGCCCCCTTCCAGAGTGCTTTCTGAGCCAGGCTGGGACTGGAAAAGACCCAGGGCAGAAATGGGGAGCAGACAGCCTTGTTGCTCCATTAGCATGCAGACAGGGTGATGTGTCACCTACATTATGTAAGAAACCCCATTGTGTTGCTTTTACAGCCTTGTAAGTATAGCTAGCGTGATAACAAAAGATAAAGTTGGCAAATAGGTGGGAGGTTTCAGCCGAAACTCAGTGTAGTCAGAGTGATAAAAGGGCTAGAACAAGGCTCGATACTTGAAACCAAGCTCCCCAAGGCAGGGGGGGACGGGACGGGGCGGGACGGACGACACGCGAGTTAGGCGACTATACCATAAAAGGGAATGTGTAAGTAAGGGGAAGGGGCCCTTAGAGTAGTGGGAGATGTAACCAGGGGCGGACTTCGCGCGGGTAACTTAGGCGCTTCGGATAGGCTGTAAACCTTGGAGTACCTAGCCAACAGGGAAACAAGGGAGGGACTTTGCGGTCGGGAATAGGGGATAGAAAGGAGAAGCCTTGTAACCAGGGTGTGCCTACTTACTGGGATACCCGTTTTTGCAAAAACGTTAAATAAATAGCTGCTTCACTGTTGTGTCTAACCTGAGCCTTTACAAGAACAGGTTTTTTAAGTTTCTAACAGTTAGCAGATCCTGGGACTCTGGGACCCAGAAAGCTGCTGCTTCTCCCTCCTTTCTAACACGAGCCCAGCTGGTGTTTGCGGGAGCAGCTCCTTCAGAGGGAGCCAACAGAGCAGCTCTGGGCTCTCCAGCCAAAGCTTTTCTTGTGGCCGGTGTTTGCAAAACACATCCCTCTTTCTGCGGTTCCTCTGGCATCTGGGAAGTCATGAGCTCGCCCTGCCCTTCCCCCTCCAGCGAAGTTATAAGGCTGCCCTCTGAGACAAGGAAGTACAAAATGAAATAGAATCCTTTGTAAATAAGAAAATTCGGTTTTAAGTAACTTTAAGCTTGGCGGCTTTGTACATAACAACAAAACTTTCCAAACCTAAAAAGCCCAACCAAAAGAACATAACAAGGATCCTTGTATAAGATAAATCGTTGTAGCTGACATAGTTTTAGAACCTTATGACCTTCGCACAAAATTTATTGTAAGCAAAACAGGACTGTAGATAAAGAGTATCTGAAGCTAGCAGATGTTCAGTAGGTGCTGTAGCTAAGTTAACTGATAAGTAGAAGGATGAGGAGAAATCACTCACTTATGTCAGCAGTGTTACCGAACCAATTAAGCTGGCGTAAGCATTTATCTACTGTGCATGCTTCAAAGACTACCAGAACAAGAGTTCAAGGAACGGCCAAGTGATGAAGATTGTTGGAAGAAGTAAAACGACCACCAAAGACCACTACCACGTTGTTATGCATATGCAAAAATGGGCGTGGAATTATGTAAAACAATTTTTCGGACAACTAATGCATATGTATGATGTTTATCGGAAATATAATGAATATGTATGTTAAGCAACAATATAATCATGATCTGTTTAATGCTTAAAGGCGACACATTAGGAGGAGATATCCCGTGTCTCCCAGCGTGTCTCCCAGCGCTGCAATAAAGAATACCTGCTTGTCAACTTAAACTTCGTTGGCGAGTTCTTAACGAGTTCTACGAATCACCTCCATCCTCACCCCATCACCGGTGCTTCAGCCCCCTCCACCCTCCTCTGCACAAGGGCAGGACAGGGCCGGTGGGTTGGGGAGCACTGAGCCAGGGAGAGGAGCAGCCCAGCTGCCAAAGGACCATGGCCAGAACTGGGAACCAGCCACACCAGAGGACAGTGCAGGGCTTGCCAGGCTCTGGCTCAGACTTTGTGCTCTAGCTCTTGGACTTTGCAGCTGAACAGGCAAAAAAAAAAAACCAAACAAACCACCAAAACCAAACCCAACACATGAACCAGTTAATTTATCTGTTTTCTGGGGCAAAACTGGAGCCTCAGGTTGCAAATGTCTCTGCCCTGGCCTTTGTGTCTAGGACCTGGCACTGTAGCCTTTCCCCTGTGCTGTCTACCCAGCTCTTGACCCTGAAGCTTTGCAATACTCAGTTATTTGGTGAATCAGAGGAGCTAGACCAAGAAGGAAATCAGCCCTTTCCATATTTGTACTTTTCATCAAACATGACAGGACCAGGCCAGCAGAAACTGGAGCAAAACCACCCACTTCCCCTCCCTTCTCACTTTTATGCCCATCCCAGCAGGGCTTGGTCTCATCTGTGGGGCTCTGATCTCACCAGAGATCTACCAAGCTCCTGGGATCAGTTCGCTCTGATCTCAGGTGAAGTTCAAAGCTTTCCCTTGGTTCCTACCTCAGGCGTGGGGTGTTTAATGTGTGCTGGCATTCCCCACATGCCAGCACCCTGGATGTGAACCACTGCTTTTCAGCTCTGTCTGAAAAGGAGCTGTCTCGGGGCCTCGCCTCTTAATTGCAGAGGAGGTGAATGTGAAAAAGCCTCTGGCTCCTTTTAATGCAGGCAAAGGCAGCTGCTCTGGAGGCAGAGCCTTTGCCCAGGCATCCTCGCAGCAGGGTGGTACCCAACCTGGTGCTCTCATCCTTGAGAAACCCTCTGCCTGGTGCTGTTCCCACTGCTGGGCTGTTTTTTGGGCTGACAAGTTGGACAGGGAGGAGAACAGACACTTTCTAGAAGCTGGAGAAGGTAAAGATGCTCCCAGAAGCTGGGAGCATCACTCTTCTCTAGACATTAAGACCTGAGGGATGCCAATGGGTCCTACCAGAGCTGGGTGTGGGATCCTCACACCAAACTGGTACTTGCTTTTCTAGGCGCTTTCTAGGTGAAGTAAAGCTGTGGCGGAGGTTGGGCAGGGGGAGCGGAGGGTTTGCTTGGCTCTATGTGGGCCCCAGAGCTTGGAAGAGCCAAGATGAGTCACTGACCCTCATCCCAATAAGCTTTTCCCAGCAGCTGTGGGCAGGAGGGATGCAGATTTCCCAATGAAGGAATTTTTGCCCAGAATGATTTTCAGCATCTTAAAAAAAAGTGATGTCTCACAATGGGAATTAACCACTTGAAAGCTCTCATTGCATCAGGGATGCCCAAACAGAGCAGGGCTCTCAGGGCATCAGGGATGCCCAAACAGAGCAGGATGGGGCTCTCCTAGACAATGCATCCCCTGCTGCTGCTAGCTGCTCCAGCTCAGCCCAAGGGAGGCAGCCCTGGGTGCGATGCTGCAGCCCAGCATCCCTCTATTTCCTGTGCATGGGCTCAGGGTTTTCTCTGCAAGCACCAGTTGCCTTCACAAATAACAACCTGATTCCTCCTGTTCACCACCTTCTTGCCTGCAAATGTTTGCAGCACCGACCCCAGGAGGGGAGAAGCTGGAATGGGATTCCTCCCCCGGCAACAGGCTCCTTCTCCACCCTCCCAAAAAGTTCCTCCCAAAACTCAGCAGCTGAGATTGAGTCACTAAGTCGCTGTGACATCACTGGTGGTTTTGCTGCCATGCACCCATGCTTCCTGTTATGCCCAGGCACCTATAGATACATATTTATATACACACATGCATATAGGTGTGTGCTTTTAGCAAGCAATTGAGTTCACTCCTTCCTCCCAGCATTGCTTCCTGCAACCCTTGCCTCTCTCTTGCAGCACCAGCTGTAAGGGCCAGCGGTGGGGCTGAAGAGCTGGGTCCCGCTGAGAGGATGAAAACATGGGGCTCGAGTTATCCTGCTTGAAAGGTAGGTTTGGGTGGGTGCTGGGGTCTCTCCTGCTCTGTGAAGGCATCTGGGGGATGGCTGTACATGGAGGAGCTTTTAGGTATTTCTGCCATGGGCAGGACTGGTGTGGTTTGGCATCCTGGTGTCATTTAAGGAGTCCCATGGGTGACCTGTTGCTCAGGCATCACCCCGATGTCCTCATCCCCTACCCCAGCCCTATAAAAATATAAGGGTCTGGTCCTGTGCTCCCTCCTGCATCCTTTGCTTTGGAACATCCTTGGTCTGATGTCATCCCACAAGAAATCAGGTGGGTTTCCTTAGAGGTGGGAAAGAGCCAGCATGGGTGGGATGCTCTAGGTATGGATGGGATGCTCAGGGTCAGCCTGGAGCATCCTTCATTGCTCTGCTCTCCTTAGGGATATTCCAACCCAGGAGCTTTCTACCCAGCTGCTTTCCCCCTAACTTTACTTTTCTTAATGGAGTTAGGCTGGGGATGGCAGAAGCGATGTCTGCAGAAAGTGGGAGCTTTTAATGCTCCTGGCCTTGTTGCGCTGGGTGAGCAGGGCAAAGGCTGGATATTTTATCTCCCATTAACACTGCATCCCAGCACTGACCCCTGAGCAGCTCATATTAATCATCCTTGAGGTCATTAGGGATGGGAGCTAACGAGCATCCCTCTCTAAGGTGTAGAGCTGCGTCTTCCCAGGCTCAAACCCTATGTGAGGTGCTGGCTGTGATGGGCACAGCTTTAGATGCACCACCCAAAAATGAGCTCTGCACCCCCATGTTGGGGATGCTGCAGGTGGGGCTGGTGGTGTGGGGTTGAGGTATTTGGGGATCCCACAGACCCCCCCCAGCCCAATATGGGGTGACTGAAGAGGGGAAACTGAGGCAGCCAGGGAGTTCCTGTCCTGCCCCAAATCCCCAAATCCAGGGCAGAGCCCCAAAATATCCCTTTGTGCCTCCAGACCCCTCTGATGAGCTTGTAATCTGAAATAAAAGACACCCTCCCTTTTCCAGCTACCTTATGTAAGGCAGGGCTTTATCCTTAATTAAAAAGAGATTTAAAATGTCAGTGTCTTTCCCCTCCAGGCATTTTCCTGCTTGGGAAGAGCTGAAACCTTCCCAGCCACTGCCTGTGTCGCACGGGGCTTTTCTCCCGATTAAAAAAGCAGATTAAAGTGATCTGCTGCCAGGGGGGTGGGGGGTGGTGGACAGGAGATCGGGGGGGGCTGCTGTATCCACCTCTATGGGGCACCCCAAAATCCAGAGTGGGGAGGAGGTGCGAGGCTGTACCTGGCTCCTGGGGTGTGTGTGTGTGTGTGTGGCCGTGGATTCTCTAGTGGCTTGTAAAGGGTCAAGTGGGACATGGAGGAGGGCAGGGAGGCGGGGGAACTCCAGCCCCCATGCCTGATCTTCCCCTTGGTTGCCCCTTAAGGCTTGAAGATGTGTGTGAGCAGTGGGAACTGCAGTGACAGGACACAAGCAGCATCTCCAGGTGAGAAGCACCTGCATGTGCCCTCCATCATCGTCACACCACCCACACCAACAGGGACCATGCTGTCCCAAGAGGCACGGCGGGTCGGGGGGGCACCACTGTGCAGCCAGTGCTGAGCATGAGCATCTTGGGGACACCATCCCAGCAGGATCTGTCCCTCCTCCACTGGGATGGAGCCACGGCCACCAGGATGTGAATTGGCCAGGTCCAGCTCCCCAGGGACACGTGGGGCACCCACCACATGGGTGGGTTTGGACAATGGTGACTGGATGTCTCTTCTAAAAGCACCGGGAAGGGGGTGGCACTGGATGGGACCGCCTGGTGAATAAAACCCCTGGGGCTCTGTACCCCCTGGTTTGGCACCCACCACTGTCCCCCCAAAAACACCCCTGTCACCACCACCCCGCAGCTGACCCCATGCTGCCGGGTGGCACAAAGTAGGGGACACCCCACCAGACCCCACCTCTCCAACCGGATTGAAGGAGCCGGTTGCAAACAGCACGGGAAAAATTAACTCGATGTTGCCTGCAACCTACCCTTGTGGTCCTGAAGGATCGGCCACATCCTGGGAGGGAACCGGGGGCAATGCTTCCCAGGAAGTGGCAGCACTGGGAGAGGCAGGAGTATGAAAGCAGATGGAAATTTCGTTTTTTAATGACAGCAGCAGATGGCAAAAGACACATGAGTGGAGTCTGCAGAGCCAGTTACAGAGCAACCAGTGGAGCTGTGGCACCGCAGGGGCTGCTCCATTAATGGGGAGCAGTGGGACTGTGGCATATGAAAGGCACGGACTCAAAGCATCTTCATGCAGTGAATCACTTTATTACCTATTGCTCTAGCTTTTATACCATTCTAGCAAAAGCTATTTTTAGCCTATTGCTCTACCTTTTATACCAAGCTAGTTTTAGCACATCATGTTTAGTTCCTGGTTTACAGTTTTGTTTTTCAACATTCTTTGTTGTTTCACAAACAGTCCCAGAATAGCCAGTTCCTTATCTTTCTGTTCTCCTGCTCCTGTCCAGCTGGGTTGCTCTGCTTAATCACACAGTGTACTTTGCTTCTTCTTTAACTCTTTCTTCTCCAGCCAAGCAGTTACTTCTCTTTGGCAATAATCAAATAGTTTCCATCCTCTCCTACATCTCCCCCTTCTTTATTTATCTGTGAAAGGGCAAGGTTCACATATAACTGGGTGACCATAACCTGATTCATACTTCGTTCAATTGATTGTTGAACACAAGAAAAAAGACAAGGAAGACAAAAGGCAATCATTAATACAGCAATTAGAGCCATTAAAATAAACCCTGCAATATTTTTAACCCATGGTCCAAAATTCCCGAGCCATGAAGACAGACCAAAAGTGTCCCACCCCTGATTTAGCTGCAAGTATGAATTGATTCTGAGTGGTCGCTTAGATTCATGCAACACATCCCATCAAAATCCTCGCACCCATGTTTAAATAACACAGACACAATCACGCTCTTGCTCAGCCTCCTCAATGTGCGTGTATCTGCTCATTAATTTTATCAAATGTGCAAGGCCCCCCAACTGCTCTACTGACTGAGCTAGCCATTATGATTTAAAAAGTTCAAGACGAATGTGGCTTTCCATAGTCTATCTTGTGGGGAGTCTTGATCCCGGTTCCCCCTTTTTTTTTTAGTTAACATGTCTTTGAGGGAGCCTGGTGTGGCCGATAGAGAACTGGGCACGCCACTGCTACCTCCATGTCCTCTCGCTTAAGAGCTTCCCGCCTGCAGTCCTGCCATTGGTCCTCCAGACCCCACCCCTGCTTCCCTGTAAATGTCTGCAACTCAGCAGGAGGAGGAAACAAGTCCGGCTCCTTCTCCGGATCTACAAAACCAGGATCAAAGGGGTCTGTAGGGTCGCTAGGATCACCGGGGTTATCAGGGTCATCACCCGACTCAGCCGTTTCCGATACAGGTGCTTGCGCTGTGAGGATCGTCATGGTCCGCGGTGAGGACTGCGACGACAAAGGAGGCGCAGACGGGGAGACAGAAGGGGGGCGGGGGGGGCAGCTGGTGATGAGGCTTCAGGAGATTTTACCCCCTCACGAGCATCGGTAGCTTCCTTAGACATGACAGCATCAGAGGCAGCGCTGGTCTGTACCTGGCGGAGTGGCCAGGATCTGCCATCAGGTTGCCAAATGCTTCCCTGCTGTGGGGTCCCCGTTTGAAGCAGCATCATGCAGCCGTTTACCAACAAGTTGCCAAGCAGGGATTTGGAAAGTGCCACCAGCTGGAAAGTCAGGCACTTTATCACGGATCCATTCTAACCAAGTCACAAGTTGAGGACCCGATACGGGCCGATGCTGAGCTTCAAGCAGATGGCACATTACTTCCAGACTGCGCTGCTGATCTCGGGATAACTGTGATGGTGTTCTCCATCGCGTTCTCAGCCGCTTACCTTCTGTCCTGCAGAATGGTAATTATGGTGCACCTCGAGCTTCCTTTCAGCTCTGTCTCTCAAGCTTCCTTTCAGCTCCGTCTCTCGAGCTTCCTTTCAGCTCCGTCTCTTGAGCTTCCTTTCTGTAGCAGGAGGCCCTGACTTGGACGGTAACAGAATAGGAGTATTTGACCTTGATGATAGAGCCCTGTGCCTCTGAAGAGAAAAGAAAAACAACTTTGAGAAAGTTATCTGAGTGAAGAGACATAGTCAGTAGAAAAGCAGGGACTTGGCTAACAGAGACTGCGCGCGTGTAGGTAACACCTTAACCAATCAACGTATAGCAGGGGTGTGTGAACAAAGGCTATACCCTATCAGGAGTTGCCTGGTGGCGAAATGCTCACATCTGTTACTGTAGAACAAAGGGCTATACCTATTAGGAGTTGCCGAGTGGCAAATGCTACACCTTAACCAATTAATGTATAGCAGGGGTGTGTGAACAAAAGGCTAAACCCTGGTGGCAACTGCTTAAATTTATTACTGTATAAATAAGGCTCTGTTAAAGCAATAAAGGTCTTTGGTCTGCAGATCGCCAGAGTCCATGCCTTTAATCTCCACACCTTTCAGCTCTCTCAAGCTTCCTTTCAGCTCCGTCTCTCGAGCTTCCTTTCAGCTCTCTCGAGCTTCCTTTCAGCTCCGTCTCTCGAGCTTCCTTTCAGCTCTCTCGAGCTTCCTTTCAGCTCCGTCTCTTGAGCTTCCTTTCAGCTCCGTCGTTCAGCTGAGCTACGCCACCAGTACAGCCATTGCTGTCTCTTTAAGGCCTGTTTCGGGCGCCATTTGTGGCGTATTTAAGGCACGGACTCAGAGCATCTTCATGCAGCAAATCACTTTATTGCCTATTGCTCTAGCTTTTATACCATTCTAGCAAAGCTATCTTTAGCCTATTGCTCTAACTCTTATGCCAAACTATTTTATCACATCATGTTTAGTTCCTGGTTTACAGTTTTGTTTTTTCAACATTCTTCATCATTTCACAAACAGTCCCAAAATAACCAGTTCCTTATCTTTCTGTTCTCCTACTCCTGTCCACCTGGGTTGCTCTGCTTGGTTGCACAATGGACTTTGTTTCTTCTTTAACTCTTTCTTCTCCAGCCAAGCAGTTACTTCTCTTTGGCAATAATCAAATAGTTTCCATTCTCTCCCACATGGGACCCCCCCTCCTGCAGCCCCTGGTGTGGGGTGTCCATGGCAGCACCAAGGTTTGGCCCCACAGTCCAGCCTGGGGGCACCCCCGGGGTGATCCTCACCCCAAGGGTTGGAGTTGCTCCCATGGGTGCCCCAGGGCTGAGCCCAAGGCAGCTGGGAAAGGGGACTGGGGGGAGCTGGCAGCATTTAGGGGGAAGGGGTGTTCTGTTTCCATGGTGACCTGCAGGGCAGATGGAGGGAGGGATGAAGGGATGGATGGAGGGAAAGATGGGGGGAGGAATGGGTGAAGGGATGGTTGGATGGAGGGAGAGAGGGATGGATGGATGGAGGGAGAGAGGGATGGATGGAGGAATGGATGCAGGAATGGATGGAGGAATGGAGGGGGGGAGGGAGGGATGAGTGGAGGGAGGAAGGAAGGGAGGGAGGGATGGACAATGTGGTGCATGGACAGACAGCAAGAGGAGGGCTGATTGCTGTTCTAAGGCATGGATGAGTGAATAGAGGATGGATGGATGGATGGATGGATGGATGGATGGATGGAGACATGAAGGCATGGATGGATGGATGGACGGGTGCAAAGATGGATGGAGGCATGGATGGGTGACTGGATGAGTGGGTTGGTGGGTGGATGGGTGGGTGCATGGATTGATGGATGGAAGGGTGGATGGAGGTGGGCATGGAGGGGTGGGTGACAGTGGACATACTGGGGACATAGGGACAACTGGTCTGATGGAGGCTGGTGGGTGCACAGGAGAGGTGGCCCCGGTAACTAACACACACACCCACATCACCACCGCGTGTCCCCGCAGGGCACTGCTCCTCCCGGCCGTTGAGCGCTGATTGGCCGAGCGCCACCCCCGGGGAGGCACCGAGATTGTTCCCGCTGCGACCTACCCAGAGGGTAGGCCCCCCCCCACGGGGCCGGGGCCGGGGCCGGGGCCGGAGCCGGAGCGCGGCGCGAGGAGCACAGTCAATCAGAATGGGGTGCGCCATGGCCTGCCAAGCGCCGCCTGTGCGAAACCAATCAGCGTGCTCCGAGCTCCGCCAGACTCCGCCCCTACGCGGAAACCGCGAAAACGCGCCTGGCGGCGGGAAGCGGGGCCCTGTGGGCGGGGCTTCACCAGCGCGCAGTCAATAGGGAGGGAGGGCGGGCGCGTAGCAGGCCTGGTTTCGGTTTTGCTTCCGGTCTGGTGCCGGTTCGGTCTTGGCTCGGGTGTCTTGTTACCACCACCACTACCGCCGCCGCCATGGAGCCGGTTGAGGTGGAGTTCCTGGCTGAGAAGGAGCTGGTGACGATCCTGCTCAACTTCAGCCTCGACCGGATCCACCTCATCGGGGTCGGCGGGCAGGGGCTGGGGGGGTGGATTTGGGCACCCGCCCGGGGGCTGAAGGGCCTGAGGACAGGACTTGGGGGTCGGGGAGGGAGGGACAGAGCCTGGGGAGCTCAAAGGCAGGGTTTGGGGCGCTGATGGACAGCCCTTGGGGCAGGGGGGATTAGGTGTGGGGATGGGGCCTGGGGGATTGGGATTGAGGGCAGGAGGTGGGGAGGTTGAAGGACAGGGTCTGGAGAGTTTGGGAACAGGGAGAGGGGTTGGGGGCATGGGGAAGGAACTGGAGGGATTGGGGTCTGATGTGATGAGGGGGGAGGGATTAAGGGTTGGAGGACAGGGCAGAGATGAGGAGGAGAGGGGGGAGCGGGTTGGGAGGAGCAGCAGGGCAATCCCCCAGTGGGTGCAGCAGAAAAAAGAAATTAAGTATCTCTGGTTTTCACCATTAGTGGGAAGCTTAATTCAACAAACACAAAGTAACTCAGGGAGGATCTGATTTCCCACCACTGGAATTCTTTATATTTACAGGAGATTTAATCTTCCCAGTTAAGTCAGGTATTTATCTTCTGTTCCTCTGGTGAGGAGGAAGAACAGATTGAATCCCCAGCCCTGACACTCGTATTTAGCAGTGGTGGGTGGTTCCTCTGAGCAGCACTTCCACCTCTCACAAAGCTTGTTCAGAAAGAGCTTTGGGGTCCTCAGATGACCCTCTGTGAGGAGGGAGACCTTGGAGAACACATATGTGTGTTAATCACCATTTCATTCACTCCATGAAATAATTTTCCTTGAGCATGTTGGAAATGGGAGGTTGTCTCACTCTTAAAAGTGAGATTCATAGCACCTTCCCTTTTGTAGTCTCAAGGGAAACTGAGAAACAGAAGAAGTAAACATTAACACAGCTGCAGGAAGAGGGAGACCTGCACCAAGTGCTCCTGCTTTATTCATTCAAGGGGGCACAAACACTAATTACTGACAGTGCCTTGTGGGTGAAGGGAATATTTCTTGACAGCTGATTGGTTTGGGGATGGAGCTGAGGTAGATCTAGCCTCCCAGCATGGTGTGCTAAGCACAGCTTCAGTCTCCCTGTCAGCACCCTTGTATACTTCATTCCAGAAGCCTTTTCCTGCCTGCACATTGATTCAAGCTTGGACATAGAGTCAGTCCTACAGCAATAGCATGTGGGTTTTCCTGAGTGGGGTAAAAATGTGCCTGGAGCATTGATGGTCTGGCAATGCCTGACCCTTCCTGGTTGTATTTTTAGAAAAACTGGAGGAAATCTGGGACCAGGAATGTAAAGAGGACACCTTCACTCTGATGCCCAGTCCCTATTATATGGAACTCACAAAGCTGCTGTTAAACTAGTAAGTAGGAAATGTATTGTAAGGGTTTCTGCCTGAGCACACACTTGCGCAGTTTTTCAAGCTTTCATTGGCCGCAGCCCCAGAGGGCAGTGGGAAAGTGAGAGTTAATGGAGGTTTATTTCACAGTGTGCCAAGATCTCGCTGCAGCAGTTTTCTCATCGTAACTTTGCGTTTCAGTAACTTGGGAATTGCTTGTTCTGTAGCCTGATAATTGGGGCTGTGCCACTTTATTGAGTGGCAGCTGAGCGTAGAGGCCTTGAGGATCAGCAACACATTCCATGGCTGCAATCTGTTCAGCAGCCTAAACCCTCCAGGCTTCTTCCTTGGCTCTCCTTCAGGAGGAAAGCTCCTCTTTCCTCAGCCTGAGAAGCAGGAGACCAAGGGATATTCAGAGTCTGAACTCCTGCCTGTTGAGGCATTTCACTTGTGAAATGTGCTGGCTGGTATTTTGCTCAGCGTGGGCTCTTTTGACTTTAAGCCCTCGATTATGGTGGGGTAGTCATTTAAGCACTGGCTTTTCTTCTGGAGATGACACTCTTGGCATGCAGCTCCTTCACTCATACTAGAATAACCCTGACAGCTCTGTCCATGCGAATTGAACTGATCTCTTGAGGTCTTATGGCAGCACTGAATTGCCTTAATGGGAGGATGTGGCACAACTTGTAGAGTCCTTTCAACTTAATACTTTCTGATAGAACCACAAGAGCACAGAGCTGGGGCTCTAATCGCAGCTGAGTCTTTTTAATTCCATGGCTGCTGGTGACTTTTGCCGGGTTATTGGCCCTCCTTGCACCTTGTACCAGCTGAGCAATTAAAGAGCAGAAGGATTCTAGTGAGAACCAGATGCTGCATCAGAGTTGAGCATTCCTGGATAAATAAACTCTCAGAAATCCCAGCGGCAGAAGTACCAGGCTGGATTTTAATGTTGAGTTGCAGGTTTTTTTCTCTATAGCGAACTGTTCTGCTTATGCCTCAGAGGACTGAAGAACTGCCAACAATACTTATGCTGGTGATATAATGTATGAGTCCCTCGCAGCCTGTTTTGAGCCTCTCTCCCCTCCTCTAGTGCCTCAGACAACATCCCCAAGGCCGATGAGATTTGCATGCTGGTGAAGGATACCTGGGACACCCGGATAGCCAAGCTGTGGCTGTCTGCAGACAGCTTCATCAGGCAGCAGGAGGCTCATGCCAAGGTGTGGTGGGGACAAGCTTTGCTAGCTCAGTGTTGGGAGCATTCCAGATGCCATGTGATTGTGTGGGCTTGTGACCGATGAGAGCTGCTTGTGAAAATGCTGGTTGGGGCATGTTTTTTTCCTGGGTTGTGGGTACGTCAGTTAGGAACTAAAGCCATATGCTGAAACCTCACTTTATGGGCTGGTTGCAGCTCCCTGTGCTGTATGGAAACAGCACTCTTGTTCCTTGTGTGCTGCTGTTGACCGGGGGTGGCAGCTGGGCCAGCCCTTGGGGTGTCACTGATGGGAAAGCATGGGCTACAGAGCTGCTTTCTGAGTTCCTTGTCCTCCACTGCAGCAGGGCTGTTTCCCCAGATTTTCTCCTTTAGCTGGATAACTTAATCTTGATGGAGATCAACACAACCAGGGCTTTCCTTACTCAAGCCTTAGATCACATGTACAAGCTCCAGACTAACCTTCAGCCTGATGAGAGTGCTCATTCCCAGGATTTCTGAAGTACTAGCCAGGCCAATCCTAAAACCTCCCAGGAGAGGGCAGTGGGAGCAGGCTCCACTCCTCACTCTTGGCCCTTCATCTGGGCAGCCTCCACCTTCCTGTGCACATCTCCTGGAGCCACCCAAGCCTCATCTCCCCTTGGCTGCCCCTCCTCGGCAGCCTAAACCCTCCAGGTTTAGGTTCCCCTTCCACATGCGTGCAGGCAGGGTAGAGGGCAGGCAGACTTACAGCCGTCTGGGAATTGCTCCAGAGCTGCTGATGGCACAGGAGCATCTCTGCATGGGAGCTCCTAGCTTCAGAGGTGGGCCTCTTGGGCTTAGAGATGTACTTGGTACAGGTGGTGCACTACCATGCTGCTGTCTAATGGGGTCGGGTGGACCTCTGCACCCTGGAGCGTGGGTGTACTTCATAGAGGGAACTTCTGAGGGCAGCACAGGCCACACACGCCACACACTGGCTTGAAAGCAGTACATTTCTAGGCAGTGTTTTGCCATGAATTTTCTCAGAGCCTTGGAAAGGGGGAAGATGTGCAGACAATGAGAGGTGTCTGCTACTCTGCTGGGGAGATCAGCTGGGAAGCAAATCCAACTGCTCTTTGGAGAAGGACAATGGTTTTCCTTCTCCATACCAGGTTGTCTTGTGATATCATATGTCTTGACTTTTTTTTTTCCTTTTAATCTGAAATTGTGTGTATAAAAAGGAATAAAAACAGTAATTTCAGCTGAATGAATGGCATCAAATGAGTCCCTGTGTTCTGTGCATTGAGCATCCATGGGTTTAACAATGCTTGGAAAAACCCACAGCTCTCCTTTGGCTCCAGCCCCATTCCCCCTGCAGCAGACCGACAGGCGAGGGCAGGATCCTCCCTGGTGTTGGGCTGTGTTGATGGCAGATGTAATTATTCTGGATGAGGAGGAAATGCTGGCTCCAACCCAAGGGTGGTGAGTGCTGCCCTTCCCAGAGCATCTGGGCAGCTCCTGCCTGCCATCTGTGCCCTGCCTGTGGCCAGGGCTGCCAGCAAAGGGCTCTGACAAGGTGAGGATGCTTGGAGCAGGACTGCTTTCCCATGGTGGGGGAGAAAGAATCCTTTGCCATCATTGTGGAAGAGTTTATTTTTTCTTTTGGATGTTTTCAGAAATTACAGCAATATATTCATAAATACCTAATTACTACATTCAACAAATAATATATTACAATTAAGTCAAACAAGTACACTTAGAACATATTTAGGGTTGGTTTTTTTTCTCCTTTTTGGGGTTTTGTTTTCTTTCACAGCATCTAATCTGCTCCCAGTGGGCTCTGCCTTCCTTTCCGTCCTCGCAGCCCTCCTGGGCTCTGGCACAGCTCCTTGAGCTGTGTACCTACCCGCATGGGGTAGGGTACAAACACAACCACTCGCCATGGCCCTGGGAGGAGTAATTCTGAGAAATTGCTCCAAAAAACATGAATTTGGGCTGGTGAGGGAGAGGGGGGAAGCCTCAGTACAGGAGCTGCTGCAAATACAGGAGTTGCTATGAAGTGAGGCTACAGCCTGGCCTCCGCATGGTGGAGAGGGATGAATTGCCAATGATTTTCCATCCTTGGCTTCTTCCCTCTACCACGGCACAGGGGAAGGGAAAAAGCGAGTTGAGCAGCAAGCGTATTTTGCCATGTTAAAATTCATTGTGAAGCCCAGAATTGGCAGCAGCAAGGCCAGAGACTGGCAATGCAATGGGGAATTTAAAAAAGATTAAACTAATTTCTGTCACAAGGGCATTTTGCCTCTTAATCTTGCACAGCTTGCTTTTTTTTTTTTTTTTTTTTGGTGAAGCCAATGGGAGAAAGGGGAGCTGGGGGGTGTGTGTAGAGGGGGTTTAATGCTTTCTTTGCAAGTGCAACAAGGGAATTTAAAGCAGAGGTCACTTTTTCCTGTAGATGTGAGCTTGCCTGTGGTGAATTAAAGAAAAATAATAAATAATTTTATTTTTTTACAAAATAAAAAGCCTCCCTGGGGAGTTGGGGCACACGATGATTAGAAAGTGGCTGCAAATGGTGCTGCATGGTGCCAAGCCTCAACTTGCTGCCCCAGCCTGGTGCTGCTGAGCACAAGGAGGTTGGTGGTGTCACCAGCCCCATGCTAAGCTGTGGCCCCTGTGGGCAAACCCCAGCTCCCCCTGCCCAAACTGCCTACTGATTGTTTTGGTATTTTAGGGGGGATGAGGACAGCCTAGTGCCACCCCTTCCCCAACACACCCACCCCCCCCACCCCCAATCCTCTTGGCACAGTTGATTTGTGTTAGTAAATTGATAGATGGAGCTCACGCAAGGCTGAGAAACCACCCAGTGCTGTGATACCCACAACTCCCCAGCTGGACCAGTAAAAGACCCAGAAACCAAAGAAAAAGGGTAAAAACAACCCTAAAACAAGTGGGTGAAGGTGGTAGAAGGGCTCAGCTCTGATTCCCAAGGTCCTGGCAGTGGGACAGCACCTGCCCTGCTGTAAAAGGTGATTCATTTTTCCTGTTTTTTAAATTCTTTTAAAACACTTCAATAGCTTTTCTGTCCTGACCACCAGCAGTACAAATACTAAAAGTGATTTAATCCTTTTGCCAAAACAGAAAGAAAATAAAAAGGGGGGAGGGAAAAGGAAGAAAAAAATAAAAAAAAAAGGCAACCTTTTTATAACAATAATTAAAGTAATAAAAACATACACAATTTTTCTTTAATATATGTGCACAGAATAGAAGGCTGAAGCAACTTTTTTTCCTTGACTTTTGAATCACAAACCCAGGGGTGACTGGCTCTGACAAGGTAACCCCACCTTGGTGCCCCTTCCCCGCCAAACAGGAACAAAAAGATACCTTCAACCAGTTTATTGACTTTATTGTTTTATAGTGAAGTGCATTTCCAGTGGGAAGCCCCAGGGTCAGGGGGAGGCTCTGGGGAATGGGGGGGCCACCCCATACCCAGCTCTGCAGGGCTCTTCCAGCTTTAGTGTTGTCACTGGAGTCTTGGAACTATTATTTAAAAAAATAAAACAACAAAAAAATGAGTGCTATAAAGCGTGGGGTGGGTGAAGGGGGTGTGTGTGTGTGCAGCGCCTTGGCCCCCAGGAGGAGAGCCCAAGCCGGGCTGGTGGTTGCTTGCAGAGGGCAAGGGATGGGATGGGAGCTGCTCTCCAGCAGGTGGGCTCCTGTGCTCCTTTGCTTCATGCATGGCACATTCTCCATTTTAATTCTTCTTTTATTATTCTTTTTTTTTTAGCTTCAAACTTCCCAGTGAAAAATATTAAATATTCAAGGTAGTAAAATAGATTATTATTTCTAGACTATATGTTTCGGCCTAGCCCCCAAGGAGCGTCACCTGGGATACCCCTCGAAATAACCCCTAGACCATTGCATTGCAGGCAAGGCAAGGCACTTCCACAGGTGATCCAGCTCAGCTTGCAGGCGCTCGTGCTCCGAGACCATCTTCTGCTTCTGGGTCCTTAATTCCTGCAGGCAGCAGGGAGGGAGAAGAGAGTCGGGGCAGGCAGCAGACAACTACATGGATGGGATCACTCCTGGGGTGCTGGGCTCGCCTGGCTGCCCCATGGGGGATGCAGGGTGCCTATATGGGGATACAGGGTGGTGGCACTGCAGGGGACAGGTGTGCTATGGGAGGAACTGGGTGCCCCAGCCCTACTCACCGCCATGCTGTGTGAAAGCTGCTCTGCCATCAGGCTCAGGCTGTAGTGCTGGGCCTCCAGCCTCCGGCACTGGGTCTGCAGCACTTGGCACTCCAGGTTTTGTTCTGCAAAGCCCAAAGGAAAAGGGGTGAGTGCCAACTCCTCCGGCTCTGTGCACAGCATAGGACCGGGGCACCACAGAGGCTACCTCCAGCATCCCAGAACATCCCTAGTCCCCACACTGCCCGAGGGGTACCTCCAGGACCCGCTGGGAGGACACAGGGCAGCCATGAATACACAAATTTTTCATGTATACATCAATTTTCACCAGCGCTTCTTGCTTTTGTGCTGTTCCTGCAGTGCTGGGAGCCACCAGTGCTTCCCCAGCCCATCCCAGCAGGAGCCGGAGACACCTGCTCAGGGCATGGAGTGGTTTCACCTAGGGGAAACTGAGGCACAAAGTGGGGTTCACCCCCCCCTCCCCATCCCCTACCTTCTATATGTTCCTGGTAAGCTTCAAAAATTGCCTCAGTCCCTTGCCATTTGGGCCTGGGGTACTCTTCCTCCTCTTCCTCAGAGTCTGAGTCGTGGGGCAGCAGGGGCAGTGCCTGGTGGGGCAGCAGCCCCTCAGCTGTGCCGTTGTGTGGGGGGGCAGCCAGGCAGCTGGAGGCCTGCAGCTCAGGGATGTTGTAGTGGATGGAGGCATCGAGCTTGTGGATCTGCTCCGCTGTCCCCCCTGTGGGCACCAAATGTCAGCCCCCACCCGCTCCCTGTGTCCCCCACCTGCTCCCCATTCCCCCCCCCCCAGCGCTGCCCTCCCTGAGGCTGCATCAAAAATACCTCCTCAAGGTATTAATTCTCTTGCTCCCAGGCCCTTTTCTGGGGGGGACTGCAGCATCTTCCATGGGTTTTCATTGCCCCCTGTGCACTGGAATAACTTTTTCCTCGCTCATTGAAATGCATGAACTTGGGCAGGATGGAGCTGTATTATAGAACCATGGAATGGTTTGGGTTGGAAGGGACCTTAAAGCTCATCTAGTTCCAACCCCCTGCCACGGGCAGGGACACCTTCCACTAGAGCAGGTTGCTCCAAGCCCCTGTGTCCAACCTGGCCTTGAACACTGCCAGGGATGGGGCAGCCACATCTTCTCTGGGCACCCTGTGCCAGCGCCTCAGCACCCTCACAGGGAAGAACTTCTGCCTAAGAGCTCATCTCAATCTCCCCTCTGGCAGGTTAAAGCCATTCCCCCTTGTCCTGTCCCTACAGGCCCTTGTAAAAAGTCCCTCTCCAGATTTCTTGCGGGCTCCCTTAGGGTACTGGAAGAATACTGTCCTGCTGGGATCCCAACACCTTATCCTTAGCTTCATCGATGAGCTTCTGGGATACTCCATAAACAAGGTTCCCAGTGGATTTTGTGCCCTCGGCAGTGCCAAACCCCAGCAGGGGAGATGAGGGGGGTCCTCCCACCCCACAGGGATGTCACCCCGGTGGTACCCAGCCAGCTTCCCACATCCCTGCCCTTACCTTTGTGCTTCTGCAATGCCTTCTGGGTGGACTGCAGCACGGACTTGTGGAACTGATGGGCAAACTCCTCAGCGATGAAGGGCTCCCAGGGTTTGCTCTTGCCATTCATGCTGTGGGACAATGGCACCGGGATGTCCTTGGGGAGGGGACCCCTGACATAGCCAAGGATGCTCAGTCCCTTCTTCCCAGGGTGCCCATCACTCAGCTGGGGCTTCTCTGCCAGTGTGGTGCCAGTCTCCTTAGCCCTTGGTAGCTCCTGGGGTCTCAGCTGGTCTAACCTGCTGGGTTCCGCCATCTTCTGTGTCTCCGGCACGGAGACGGCAATACCCACAGGTTTATCCGGATCCAGCAGGAGTGGCGGCACCAGCAGCTCTTTGGGCAGAGGAGGAGCAGTCAGCTGCAGTTGGGGCTCCATGTCCCCCAACAAGACAAAGCCATGCCCCCATCCCACTGGGCAGGGATGCTCCCGTTGGCCAAGAGCCAGGGAAAGACTGGTGGTGCTTACCAGTGGTGGGGCTGTCCCGGGGAGAGTTCTTCACCACCACGGCAGCCAGCGTGGTCTTCTGCTTCATGGCCTGGAGCATCTCCACCAGCTTCTCCTTGTCTGCAGCATGGGAATCTGAGGTTTAGTGTAGCCTCTGCTCAGCAGAGCAAGCTCACGGCCCCAGGCGGAACCCCTCCATGGCACCCCCCAAACCAGGGAGTGAGGACTGCCCCAGCCATGGCCAGCCCCCAGTGTGTGCGGGGCATGGCTGTTACCTTTCCTCTTCTCAGCACTGATGTGTGTGAGGTTGAAGATGGTGAGGAAGCGCTGCTTCTCCTCAAAGTTGGGGCTGTTGTTCATCTCATCAGGGCTGTAGTGGGTAGAGAGCAGGAGGCACGGGGTGGGTGTGCGGCGCTTGCTCTGCACCGTTGGTGGCGAGGGGCTCCTCTCCCGTAGCATCCGCCGGCGTTTGCGCCGTTTCTGGCTCAGCAATTCCTCCTTCTGCTGCTGCGTGGTCAGGCTGAAGAGCTGCAGGAACTCCAGCTTCTGGGGCACCGAGGGGGAAAGCAGAGCAGGGTCACCCATGGACCGGTACCCATCCTCATCCCCACCTCCATCCCTGTCCCCATCGCCATCCCTCATCTCCATCCTCATTCCTGTCCCCATCCCTATCCCGAACTCCATTCCTGTCCCCATCCTCATCCCTATGCCCATCCCCACCTCCATTCCCATCCTCACTCCCATCCCTGTCCTCATCCTCATTCCTAACCCTCTGGTGCCACAGCAGCTGGCTGAGAACGGTGATTACACCGCAGCACTGGGAGCTGGTGCCCAAGGATGGCTGCTCCCCAGGGGACAGAGGGGGACAGGGGACAGCGAGTGCCAGCAGTACCTCAGAGGATGTGTCCAGCTTCAGCGGGGGCTGCTCGGCCACGCAGCGGAGATGTGCCCGCACCTCCTCCTCATCACTGTCGTCACAAGAGTTGTCCAGGTCATAGTAGTAACCTGGGGACAGGGAGAGGCTGGTGTGAGACTGGGGAGACCATGGGGACCTACTGGGGCCCCAGGGAACACACTGGGACCCTGCCAGGGACAGGGGTGCAGTAACACGGGATGCTGGGGGGGCAGTGGGGGAATCCAATGTGGGTCCCAGCAGGGCAGGGGGTGTAACCCAACAGAGCCCTGTTGCCCCTCCACCGGCTGTGGGACCCTGGAGGGCATCACCCACCCTTGTGTCCCCACCCAGCATGGCTTTGGGATGGCTGCCAGGGGCTCAATAGGCAGGTTAATGGGGCATGGCAGGGGGGAGGCTGCAGCTGAGGCCCCCCCAGCCCTCCATCTCCTCCTCACTGCTGTTCTTATCCCCACTCGCACAGTCCCATTAATATTTAAAGGCCACTTATTAGCCTCAGTTCATCATTTATTAATTGGACATGTCTAGAGCGGAAGATTTACTGAGCCACTTGGCTTGCAGGAGCGTTTGCATCACAGGCTGATGGCATTCCCAGGAGACCCACTGGCTGCCCCACCACCACCAGGTCCCGGTGTCGGTGGTGGGGGGGTGTGTGTGTCCCTGGCATGATGCCAATCCCCCAGCACCTTACCTTTCTCCCGGGCATCCCGCTGCCGGCGCTCCTCCAGGTCAAGTTTGCTGACCAGCCTGCGGTGCTGCTGCACAAACTCATCATAGATGTACATGGGGTCCTGGGCATGGGGTTGGGGGGGTCGTCGGTAGGGTGAGCTGGGCTTGGTGGCATTGGCGAAGGGGGTGGCTGGGGGTCTTTGCTGGCTCAGGATGCTCTGCGTGGACTTTTCCAGCTCAGCTAGGAAGGGGGCACCAGGCTCCTGTCCTGGAGGGTGTTTCTCCAGAGCATCCCTCTTTCTTGCCGCCTCCTCCAGCTTCTCAGGGCAGAAGACCCTCTCCACCTTCACCAGTGGGATGCCTTGACAGCTGGGCTCAAAGGGGGCCAGGTGGCCATGGAGGGTGTGGGGCTCAGGGAGGCGCCGAGGGGGATCAGGGGGGTTCTCCATCAGTGAGATGGGGTTCCAGAGGGATGTGGTGATGGGGTGGTGCTGGGACTTGGGGGAGATGAGCGGTGGGGGCCCGCCAAAGTGCTGCCCTGGCTCCCGGCTGCTCAGCTCATGGCGGCTTAATCCTGACCTGCGGGGAGAGGAGAGGACCAGAGAGGTGAGGGGCTGGTGCTGCTGTTGGAGAGCCAGCCACACACCAACACCAGGCTGCTTTTGGGAGAGAAATGTGACAGGGACATCCAGAGGGGTTTGTGCATGTGGGGCTGCCACATGCGTCCCCTTCTGTGCCACCACCCTGAGGGATGAGGGACAGAGTTATAGCTGGGTGGGTTGAGTAGGGATGTGGCTGCATCCTCAGGATGCCGGGCAAGGGACCGCAGGCTCAACCCCCCCAGCTGCCCACCATGGGTACGAGAGCCACCAGGCCTGGCACAGCCCTGCTTTCCCTGCAGCAAGGGCAGAACCCTGGTGCAACCCTCTTCCAATAGCCAGGGATGGAGCCAGCTCGTTAGCAGAATAACTACTTCATGTGCCCAAACTATGCATTTAACGCTTTTCCACTCCAGCACCCTGGACCTCTGTGCATAGAGCAGTGGGATCAGCTCTGCATCGCCATCCACCACCCCAGCACTGTGTCACTGCTGGTGGGAAGCATTGCCATCCCTACTGGGACTGGTCCTGATCAGCCCCAGGATGGGAATGAGGATGCAGTAACCCCATCTGCAGGTGTTTCGGGGTGACCTTGCTCTCTCCTCTCCAGTTTGAGATGGGAGGAGCGGATGGGGAAGGGAGCCTGCGGCAGGCACTTGCCTTTGTGCTACCCCATGATCCACTCATCCTCCATGAGCCGCGCTAATCCCCTGGATACCAAAAATAACAAAAGGAGTCAGCAGCAGAGCTGGCTGGACAAGCCCACACCACTTCAGTGTCCAGCAACAGGGATGAGCAAGCCCCTGTCAATTAGGGGGTGCAGCCACATTGCTCTGCCCCCCAACACCACCTGGGTTCGGGGCAGGTGCCTCCCAAAATGGGGCATCCCACTGCCTGGGTCCACTGCACAGGGGGGAGCTGCAATTAGTGGTGCTGGGTGCCTGGGCAGCTCCTGGCCACTTGCTGCTGGCCCGTGGCCACCTCCCGGGCTCACTGCCTGCTGCTGCGCAGATGTCAGGCACCAGCAATGCCTGGCGCTGCCAGCACAGCCGGCCTGGCTGGCACAGTGCAGCAGGGACCTGCTGGCACCAGCCAAGCACAGTGGCTTCTGCTCACGAGGAGTAAGGGACACAGCTATGGATGCTGGCTACCTAATGGAGGGGGCAGAGCTGGCTAATGGGGCAGGCACAGCCATGGGGCGATGGTGGAAAACCCTTATAAATATTACAGCAAGGATGGCTGCAAGGTGGGAAAATACAGCTACGTTTTGGGGGAAAGCACTATCCCTGAAATGGGCCTGGCAGCATCCCTACCTGGGGTGCTCAGGGCGATGCACAGGCTCAGACTGGCTCGGGGTATGCCCCATGTCGAGGTGCTGCTCCAGCACTTGTTGCCGAAACTCTGAGACTT
The DNA here is from genome assembly GCF_004027225.2 of Strigops habroptila. Lineage (NCBI taxonomy): Eukaryota > Metazoa > Chordata > Aves > Psittaciformes > Psittacidae > Strigops > Strigops habroptila. The sequence continues at coordinate 15,841,987 of NC_044301.2, forward strand.
GGGATTGCCGATCTTCCTTCTCCTGGCGTAGCCGGCGCTGCCGGGCCAGCCACTTCTCCTCCTCGTTGGTGCGGTGGATGAGCAGTGCTGTGGCTGCGCTGCTCCCTGGCAGCGGGAACACATTGTGGTTGAGGATGAGGCTGGGCATGGGGTGGTGGGAGGCTGGCAGTGGGTGCTGGATGGGCTTTGGCATCGGCAGCATTGAGTCCTTGAGTTTCTCTGGGTTGGAAAGGGGATGCTGGAGAGTCAGGGCATGGAAAGGGGGGACTACCCTGTTGGTTATCAAGGTATTTTGGGGGGTGCAGAGTCTCCCCCAAGCATCAATAGGGGCAGGAGGCACCCGGAGCCATGGGGCAGCCACCAGCCAGAGCCCAGCAGTCCTTGCCTGCACAACGCTGGGGAGCTGCCTGCTTGCTGCCATCCCAGCTGCTAGGTGTGCCCGGCACTGGGTGCGTATCCACACCGGACCAAGTCAGATGGCACCAGCACCATGCTGCCTCCCTGAGAGCCGCGGCAGCTGGGCTTTTGGCAGTGAGCTGGCAGCCCGGCTCCATCCCCAGCCACCTCCCAGGGCCACCGACCCCCTTGGCTTTGCCATCTGGAGTGGAAAAGGGACCTTGGCAAGCTGTGCTGAAGGTGGCATCCCCCCCAGTGTCACCCGTGGGGATGTTATACCTGGTCTGACAGGTGCTGGCAGCTCCGCTGGCTTGCCCTGCTCCTCAACCGGGTGTCCTCGCAGCCCGTGCAGCTCAGCCACTGGGAGGAAGGGCCCTTCCATGGCTTTCACCATGCTCAGCTCCTTCTCCCGGGCATGCTCTCGCTGCCTCTCCAGCTCCTGTTCGCACTCCTTCTCCCGCTTTTGCTCCAGCTCCTTCTCACGTTCCTGCTCCCATTCACACTCCTTCTCCCGCTTTTGCTCCAGCTCCTTCTCACGTTCCTGCTCCCATTCACGCTCCTTCTCCCGTTTGTGGTCAGCTTCTTGCTCCCGCTCCTTCTCCCGCTCCCTCTGCCGCAGTTCCTCATCCATTCGCAGCCTGCAAAGAAAAGCCAAACAAGAAAATCCCAACCTCAAACACCCCCCAGATGGATGTTAGCATCCCAAATGCCCTGTCCATCTCCTGCCTCAGCCATTATCCCCCCCGTACCTCTCTGTGGTGAGGCTGGAGATGCGCTCGGATTGCAGGATGGAGAGAGAGGAGTGCGAGAGCTCAGCCGGGTACCGTACCCCTGAGAGGTGCAGGTGCATGGCTGAGGGATGCAGGGGTGGCAGCGAGCCTGGCGCTGGCAGCGGGTAGAAGGGGGACCGCAGTGCTGACAGGCAATATGACTCATCCATCCTGGGGAGACAGGGATGCTCAGCAGGATGTGCCCCTCAGGGCAAGGAAGAAACCCTTAATTTCCCCCCACCAGGCTGGATGGGGGCTGCCTTCTGCTAGGAGATGGGTCTAGAGAGCCCCAAAACACCCTCAAGTGCAGCCCAACTGTTCTCCCCAGATCAAGCTCCAACCTTCCCAGCCCCCAAGGCTCCGGCATTCCCTAGTGATGCCCACCTGAAGGCAGGGTGCGTGAAAGGGTGATGTGTCAGGTAGCTGGGTTGGTAGTAAGCAGCAGCAGCAGCCGGGTCCAGGCTGAGGGGCGGTAGGGGGGACATGTGGAGGTCCTCGGCAGTGTGGTAGGGACGGAAGCTGTGCAGGTAATCCTCGGTGACTACACTTGGAGGCACCATGTGGTGGACCGACCTCTGCAGACTGGGGGAGCAGGGAGATGGTCACCATCACAGCCTGTCCCCCATGGGGCTGTCACCTCCCCAGGATGCTTGGTAGGACAAGACCTCGCAGGAGACACCTGCATCCTGTGACCCCCTCCCCATCCATTGCCACTGGACTCACTTGAGAGGTGGGAAGCGGGAGTCCTGGACCACAGAGCTGGGGGCCAGCCCGAAGGAGTAGGGTGTCCCCAGGAGGTGGGAGGAGACAGCAGGGCCCCCAACTTTCTCCTGAGAGAGAGAGGGCTCTGCAATGAGGCGCTCACGGCTGCTGCTGCCTTGAGACCCTGCTTCTTGCTGGAAGGCAAAGAGACAGAAACACCGAGACAGATGTTAGGGGATGGCTTGGAGCCCGCAAGGGATGGGGAGGGTTCCCCTGCTGTCTCCCCACTCCAAGACCCTCGGTGGGTCCCCAGCATGCCCATGAGGTCCCCAACTCCCTGACTTGCGCCAGTACCTGCAGGAGAATGCATTCGCTGGAGCATCCTCCTGCACCCAGGCTGTCCAGGGGTGAGTTGGAAAGAGTGAGGGTCTGGGGGGGCTATGCTAGGGGGGGCACCAGCAGGAGAGAGGGTGCTGAAGCCAGGGCAGTGCTGATGGGTTACCTATTAATTATCCAGGGAGGATACAGACACAGACGGTGGAAATCCAGCAGGCCTTTGATAACACCCATAAACCAGAGCTCAGCCTGGCATCCCAGCCTCACCCACCTTCCATCAGCTCCCCTTAGCCAGCACCAGGATGAAGCTCGCTCCCTCCTGGAGCCCACACTGGCTGGGGAGGGACCCCCTGGCAAGGGGGGGACCACTTAGGGTGACAAGGAACCCCACAGGGTCTGGCAACTAGGGGGGGTGACCTCCAGCAAGGCAAGGTTGGGTTTAAAAGTGATTATTTTTCATTTAATTTTCTCTGTTTAGTGGCTATAGCAGGAGGAAGGCAGCAGGCCCCAGCATCCCCTGCCACCATGCAGTCCCGGTCCTGGGGCAGGTCGCAAGGTCAACACAGCTGGCACAAAGGGTGTTGTCATTTCCCCCTCCCCTCCACCTCTGCCGCCTGCATTAAGACTTATTGTGTGTGCCATGTTCTGCTCCAATTACCTCCCTGTCTCAGGGCATCATGCTGCAAGCGAAGGTCTGCCAAACAATAACCCCTGTTAACCCCCATGCTGTGGGGTCACTGTGGAGGAGGTGACACGGGGGACATTGTGATGGGGAGCACCCGGACACCCCCCACACACCTCCCCAAGTGCCCGGGGATCATGGTTCAATTTTTCTCCCCCACCCTTGACGTTTCTCATCCCCTCCCATCACCTCTCTGCTTTGTGGTTTAATTAGTCTTTCCAAGTGGCATACCCCCCCTGGGAATCCGCTTGTAGCATGTGGAGGAGAGGAGAACCACTAATGATGCTTCTTAATTAGCCACTCTCCCCCCGCCCCTCTTCCTCACACTCCTTCCCTCCGGATGGCAGCCTGGGGAAGATGGAGGGGAGAAGGGACAAAACAGGGGGCAGCCCCATGGCAGTGCAGATCCTGGCACTTCAGACCATGGTTGGCACTATCAATCAGTGCTGTGCATGGCATCCCACACCCTCCATCCCTTGGGAGGGCTGGGCACCCCCCAAACACATCCATTCATACCTGTCTGCCCTCGCTCCTCCAGACCCCATTGACTGTCTTTGTGGGGGCGATGGTGACAACAGGTGGCGTGCTGGGCACACTGTGTCCCCCCGGGGGCATGATGATGGGGCCCATGGGGCCACGCTTGGGCGTACTGGCAGGGGAGCTGTGGTTGGTGGCTGGTGAGGAGACGGGGGATGACTCGCTGCTAATTGACGACCCTGAAATTAAATTAAAAATTAACATAAGCAGGGTAAAAAGGCAGCCATTGACCAACTAAAACCACCTTCCAAACAAGCTGAAGCCATTCCTGGTGGGATGCCCCACTGCAGGGACCAGGCATAGGGATGCACACAGGTGGTCAGCATCCCTCCAGCCCCCAAGGCTGGACCCCCATCCTCCCATCCCCAGGGATCCCTGTCCTAAGGGAGGTTCCCTCCAGTGCTAAAAAGCTTTACCCCACATGGTGGGACGGGCACCCTCAGCTCCCATCTAATAGGGACTGTCTCCTGTAAAGCCCTTCATGGGTGCAGGAAGCCCTGCCTGTGCTGCTTGTCTTGGCACAAGCAGCACTGATGTGATGCCAACCCTGGGCAGCTGTATCTTTTCCAGCCAAACCTGCAGACTCCTTAATCCAGCTATGAAAGTTGTCATGTGCTTCTGTGCCAGAGCACTCTGAGGCACTGGGATGAAGGAAGGAGTCACTCCCCATAACCCTTGGGCAAAGCTTTGGATTTATTTGCATAATACATCTGTATTTAAAATTATACCCACCCCAGGGATGCTGGCCGTATTTCCAAGGGAAAACATACATAAAAATGGAATTAAAGTGGAGAGCAGAGATGGAGCAGGAATACAAATTCAATGTGAACTAGGGCATACAGCACATGGGCCAGTCCTAAAACCCAGCTGGGCAGCTTGGGGGGCTCCTACCCCCCAAAACCCTGCTCCCACCAGCCCAGAGTCTGGGCCAAGTGAAGGTTTCCTACATGCTGGCAGGGACTGGCTACTGGCCACCGAGAGGTGGCCTGTGGTCACCGGAGGATGCCAGCTGAGAGGCGAGGATGCTCCCCATTCCTGCACTGAATCTGGCACTGAGAGGGGCCTTGTCTACCCCAGGCGTGCAAGCTGGCTCCCCTGAATGTGCAAGCCAGCTCCTTGCCCTGCAAGCATGTGCGCCAGCTCCCCATAGTGTACAAGGTGTCTCCTTGCCCTTCCAGTGTGCAAGTCTTTGCCCAAGGAATTTGTGAATGCTCCATCCCTGGCAGTGTTCAAGGCCAGGTTGGACAGAGCCTTGGGCAACCTGGCCTAGTGGAAGGTGTCCCTGCCCATGGCAGGGGGTTGGAACTGGATGAGCTTTAAGGTTCCTTCCAACCCAAACCATTCTGTGATTCTATGATGAGTCAGCTCCCCTGAGTGTGCAAGCTGGCTCCTTGCCCTGCAAGCCTGCAACCCATCTCCATCCCCCTCCAAAAGCCCCACATGCTCCTTGCCACATTCACCCCCCAACACCAGCAGAGCAGAGAGGCTAAGTGGAGCAGCCCACTGCTGGCTATCCTGCCTTATTAATTATTCCTGAGTTGCTCCGAATCACTTTCATTTCAAGAGCAGCGAGACTCGGGGCAAGAGAAAGGCTGCCCATGACAAAGGAGGCCACCAATACGGATTTGACACCCACTGAAGTCTATCTTGTCAGTGCAAGGCCAACAACAATTAGCAGCCTAATCCCCTCTGAGCTGGGAAGCCATTACTCACCATGTGATAGCATTAACAATCAATACCATTACAATGAGCCCGGCAATTAATGAAGCTAAAGTCTTACTTCAGAACCTTAATTCTTGCTGTGTGGCTTTAAACGGGAGGGTTTGTGATCGTTATAATTAACTGGTGGTATTCAGCCAGGAGTTAGTCAATGAAACTAATCTGGACTGGAGATGACAAGAGGCACAGTGTGATGGTGTCACCTTTGTTTTCTGACCTCCCGCTTGGTGACAGCAGATTAGCAGCTCAGGCTGACAGGCAAATGTAATTAACAGCTGAGACCCGGGGGGGGGGGAAGAAAGGAAGGTGGGAAGGAATAAAACCCACCCTGATGACAGCCTGGGATAGGATGAGAGGCAGGAGCTCCCAGCCAGGGGATGGCTTTGGTGGCTTCTTGGAGCTTTGCTGGGATGGAATTGATTGGGATGAGCCCCTGAAGCTGGGGATGCTCTGGGGGAGCAGGACATCCCTACAGATGTCCCAGCCAGTCCATAAAGCCAGTAGAAAAGCTGAGTGGTCCCATTTGTCATCACCCCATCAGCTGCATCTGCCACAGCAGAGCATCTCCCATTGTGGGAAGGGAAGTGGGGTGAGGATTTGGGGGCAAAGCAATCCATTTCCTGGGGCTAAAAACCATGGCATGGAAAGAAACACCCTTCCCGACACGCACCCACACTCACGCCTATTAAAAACCTCCAGGATGATCCACTTTGGGCACCTAGATGGGCAAGTCATTAAGGGGAAATCCAAAGGGAACACAGCTGCTTTGCTCCAGCACCATGAGATCCATGCCAAAACCTGCTGATGTCCTTTTGGATGGGCTGAGCAGAGTGGAGGGGACATGAGTTGGGGGGGGGGGGAGAAAAGGCAAAATAATCCCCTAAACACAACTGACCACCCCAAAGAAAGCAGATGGGCTTTGGAGGAAGCAGCTGGGGAGAACCAGGAGCTCCCAGCCAGGATGAAGCATCACCAAGACTGGGTCCCGTTGGCATCACAGGGACCCGGCATCCCCATGGGCTTCCTTGGGAGCAGCCGATGCCAGAGGCTTTGGGTCATGGCTGTGCTGGGACATTTCACATCTGATGGGGGGGCTGTGAGGAGGGTCTTGCAGATGGTGTTTGCAAAAATGGTCTTCCAAAAAGTATCTTGCAAAAAAACCCCTTGCAAAGGGTTGGGCATCCTCCCCAGGTCCCAAAGTGCCTGGGTGGTGGGCAATGACCCAACAGGGAGCACCCACCAATGGCAACACCAGGGATAAATACTATTTCATTGCAAACTGATGATGCCAGGAGTCTTCTGGTGAAACCCTTTGCAGCCCAGGGACAGGTTGCCTCCTCCTGTGCATGTGGGACAGCCCTGGCAATTCCCACAGGACATACTCCCTGCAGCAGCATGGACCTTGGGGTCAACAGCATCTGACACCCCCACTGAGAGCTGCACCCCACACCCAAGCAGGGGGGATATGTGATGGAGGACACTGCAGCCAGGCCATCACAGGGTGACGAGGGCTGGGGACCTCCTGGGGATGCCTAAATTTGCTGTTTAGCTGGGAAATTCGGCTGGGGAAGGAACAGATTTGAGGAGCCTCTGGGGAATAAACAACATTGCAGTAAAGCATAGCAGGAGACAGCAGGGCTGGAGGGGCAGGTCCCCCCACACCATGCTCTCCCAGGGTATGAAGAGTGATACAGCATTTGGATTACTCCGGCTAAATTAAATTTCTAAACTGCCCCCTTGAGACACAACACTGGGGAAAGACATTAGCTTGGGAAATGGGGGGGAAATACCATCTGCTGGCTCCTGGGTGGCGGCAGTGGGGAGAGGCAGTGATGCTCAGCATCCCCCCAGTCCCCATCCTCATCCCCTACCTCTGGGCTCCTCGGCTTGCTTGGCGAGCTTGCGGAGCGCGGCGGCGAAGCTGGAGGAAGGTGCAGCCTGGACAGACAAAGTGCTGCTGGCTGCAGGGCTGCCATTGGGGACGATGGAGCTGTTGAGAGGCGATAGGGTGAGGGGGCTGATGGTGGCAGTGGTGCGGGTGGTGGTGGAGAGCATTCCTAGAGATGGCGACTTCGGCTCATGGCTCATGCCTGCGAACAAGAGCAACACATGTTAGATGGGGATACAGGGATGGGAGCAGGGAGAGCAGATCCCCAAATCCCCCTGGAAGGAGGAACAACTAGCAGGACAAGCAAGATTTTCGCTCTTGCTCACCACCCCACCCCAAAATGCACCCCAAGCTCATGCAATGGGTGGGAAGTGAGCAGGCGGGCACAAGCCCCACATGCTTATGGGGCAGCAGCTTATCTAATGAAGTGAGCATGCCCATGGAAAACAAGGTGACATGGGGGCCAGGAGCTGCCGCCAGCATCCCACAGGCTGTGCTGCTCCCAGAAAACAGCACAGGGGGACTCAGCAGAGCCCCATGGGAAGGGAGAGGTTTTTTTGGGGGGACATGGGGATGTCAGCATCCTGATGGAGTTGATGAGAAAAGGGGTAGCCTCCTGACTTGCATGGTGCTGCCAAACCCCAAAGCGTCACAGCTGCACCCCAATTGCTACCATTGCACCCCCAAATCCCCACCATTGCACCCCCAAGTCCTCACCACTGCACCCTCAAATTCCCAATATTGCGTCCCCCATCCCCATCATTGCGCCCCCAAATCCCCACCATTGCATCTTCAATCCCCACTGTGGCACCTTTAAATCACCACCAGCGCACCCTCAAAATCCTCATATAACACCCACAGTCCCCCCCCTTCATCTTTGAATCCTCACCATTGCAGCCCCATTGTACCCCCAAATCCCCACCACAGCACTGCCAGGCTCCCCACCACTGCACCTTCAAATGCTCACCATGGCACCCCCAAGTCCCCAGCAGTGCACCCCAAAGCACAGGAGTGCTATAGGGCACAGTGGCCCCTAAGGGTTCAGGTACTGCTGAGCTGGGGGGTGCAGCCCATTCCTGTACTACACCCCCCAGCTGTCACAGCCAGCTGCTCCGGGGCTCTCCACCTCCCAAAACGGCAACTGCTGCTGTCAGGGCCCTTAAAATAGACTTCCAAACGAGCAGCTTGCTGGGCTGGGCTGAGGGGCAGCTTCCCAGCTCACCTGGAGGCAATGCCAGAGACCCTGGAGCATCCCATGGCAGAGGGTTGGCCAGGCAGAGCAGCAGGAGCCGGGGCGGGGGGGCCACGAGTGCCACTCAGCGTTGATTAATCTTTGCCTCCCAGCCCCAGGAGAGGTGGCCAGTGTGGCAGCACATGCTCCCCTCTGCCATCATTATACAAGCATTTATTAACTCCGGTGCTCTCAGCCATTGACTGCCACCTTGTTGACACGCTTGGCTCATGTAAATTCATTACCAGAACAGCTGGGGAAGCCAACCCACCACACTCGCCTGGCCCGGGCACCCCTGAGCTTTGCACTGGCCTGTGGACCCCCACATGAGTGCCTGGGTGTCCCCTGGAGAGTGGGACATCAGGCTCTGCATGCAGCGCCATGCACCTATGCACTGTCCCAGGGGGCTGCAGCACCCCAGGCACAGCCCTGCATCCCTGTGGGACACTTCCCCGTGCCCCCCAGCTTCTCCTCAGCCATTAACCCTGCTAACCCCCTCAGCCCCAATCCAAGGCTGGAACTGCTCTGCTAAGCAACCGATAGGGATTAACACACTTGCACATGCTCGCCAGGGCACGAGGGCTGGTGGCAGAGCGCCACCAGTGTGATGCTCAGCTGATCTCTGCAGCCCCAAACACCTCCCAACAAACTCATGATCCCGCTGGGATTTGCTGGGCAAGTACAGGGCAGCTTCAAGCCAGCAGCTCACTGGAAACCGCGCAGGGAGCTCACATCTCCCCCTCCTTCCTGGGCCTGGCTTGCTAACCTGAGCTCTGCCGCTGCCCCAGCCAGGCTCCAAACCAGTTTTGCCACTCCTGCCCCATGATAAAATCGGTGCCTCTGCCCTGGCTGGGGCCTGAGCAGTGCCACTCACCCACCTTGCCCCGACTGAGGTGGCATCCGTCTGTCCAGGCATCCAAGGGACAACTGCCAGCTGGGAAAACTGAGGCACGCTGCGGCAGAGAGCTGTCTGGGCACGAGCATCCACATGAGGATGTGGGACCACACTGTGTCCCTCTGGCATGCCATCACCAGCATGGTGTGGGTGCCACTCACCTCTGTGGATGCCACTATCCCTGCAGTGGCTGGGGACACAGTGCCGCCCTACAGCAAGGTGGGGCTTCCCCCCAGCGCTCACCCTCCTCCTACCCCTCCCCAGCTGTTTCTCCCAGCAGATCCATGCAGAAAAACAGGTCAAGTCCAGAGCCTGGCAGCAGCCCAGGGTCACACCAGCGGTTGCCTCACCAGGGCGGGGAGATGAATCCTGAAATGGGGCAAGCTGCCCCTTGGCTGCCCCCACCCCTATGGGGAGTGCAGGGAGAGGGGCTGGCACACACACCCGCCCCCCCCCCTTCCTGCCCTTGGGCACCGCTTGCTGCCTTCACCCCTGCAGGCTGGCAGCTGCTGCCTGTACATTTGCTGCCTGTACACCTGCCGCCAAGCCAAGGCAGGATGCTGCAGGGAGCCTGGGTCCCCCACCGAGGCCACAGGGGAGGTTGGGGACCTGGGACCAGGCAATGTGCCACCATGTCCTTGTCCCCTTCCCCGTCCCTCCTGCAGCATGTGCCCACGCACAGTGGTGCCAGGAGGGTCTGGCATTCCCGGTACCTGCTGGTTGCCAGCCCACCGGAGCAGGCAGGTCCCCACCTGGCAGGAGGAGGAGAAGGGGATGGCGGGGCCATCACCATGTCCCCATCAACCTTCCCCATGCCACCCCACATCCTGGCATCCCCTCCTGTGGTGCTGTGCATGACACCAGCCATGGGGTTGGCACCCCTGGCAGTGCAGAACCCCAAGCCCCTGGCTGCTGGGGGTGTGTCCCTGCTCCCTGGTACCCCACTATCCTGGGTTCAGCTGTAGCAGTCATTTTTTCTCCTTCTTAGTAGCTGGTGCAGTGCTGTGTTTTTGACTTTCAGCCTGGGAACAACGCTGATAACACTGATGTTTTCAGTTATTGCTCAGCAGCGCTTACCCCAATCAAGGACTTTCTCAGTCTCATGCTTTGCCAGGGAGGAGGGGAAGCCGGGAGGAAGCAGAGACAGGACACCTGACCCAAACTAGCCAAAGGGGTATTCCATACCACAGCACATCATGCCCAGTATAGAAACTGGGGAGAGTTACCCGGAAGGCCCAGATCCCTGCTCGGGTCGGGCTGGGTATCGGTCAGCGGGTGGTGAGCAATTGTATCCTCTCCCCTTGTTATTTCCCTTATCATTATTATCATTGGTGGTAGCAGTAGTGGTTTTGTATTATACCTTAGTTACTGGACTGCTCTTATCTCAACCCGTGGGAGTTACATTCTTCCAATATTCCTCCCCATCCCTCCGGGAGCGGGGAAAGGAAAAAAGTGGGGAGTGAGCGAGCAGCTGCGTGGTTCCGAGTTACCGGCTGAGCTCAAACAACAACAGTTCTTTGTGGTGCACAACGTGGGGCTCGAAGGGTTGAGATAACGACAGATCTGACCAGAGTGTGTCTAATCATATTTGTGATAAGCATTCATTGTTTCAGATTAATAGTCACTCATCACAATGTTGATTTATTGGCTCTCAGAGTCATTGTGCTTGATCTCAGAGTTTCAGCATGTTGTACCTTACTTACAGCCAGTATTTGCTGTTTTAGCGTTTATCGGCTGGGGGGCCTGGGCTAAGGTTCTTGTTTCACTGTACTTCATGGTAATGACTTGTGATACAATAGACTCATTGATCAGGAAACTGGTCTGGCTTGCGTTCCCAGCGTGGTCATCACCTCTATAATTTGGGAGGTATATAATGAAATTTTTTAGGAATTGCATGTCTTTTTTTTTCTCCTTGGGGGTCAACCTACAAAAGAGGCATTCCCTTACACCCCCTGCTCCCCCACCAGCCTATTTGCAACAGCAGTTGAGAGTTCTGAAGGTTTTGGATGGCCTTTGAATACCCTTGAAACCTGCCTGCTGATTGTGCTGGGGATCAGCATGTTGGCAAACATACGGAGTGTGTTTTACCCACGGCCATCCCACCCTGGGAACACCCTATTTCATCTGATCTCGAAAGTTAAGCAGTATCGGGTTCGAATCTGGTCTAGGCTTAGACGACGATATAGGAGGACCACCAAGAGATTTTCCCTGAGGCTTGACAGTCATGAGTGGCAGGGTGTGTGGGATAGTATGGGCAAGTATCTAGGCCAGTGGGCCCCTCCAGTGCTTTGGAACTTCACCACTGAACAAGTGCAACATCCGGAAAAACTAGTAAAACACTGAAACGAGGTGTGCTGTTGTCCTGGTTATACCAGAGAGGGACAAATCATGGCAACGTGCTGGGGCTTGGCCTATGCCTACAGAGCCCTGCTCAACACTATCCAGCACCTTCAAAGGGAAAAAAATGTCTCTGGATCTGATGGCAAAGCAGCAGACAACGCAGCTATGACAACTCCAAGCACTGCAGCTACTCAAACCCTGACAGCAACGGACAACACAGGTGTTGGTGTTACTCAACCCCCAAGCACAGCAGCTGGACCAACCCTGGCAACAGACACTGCAGCCACTCCAACCACAGTGACAAACACTGCAGCTAAATCAAATGACTAATCCATGCCAATATCGGTTTCCCCTGTAAGCAAGGGGAAAAGCAAACAAGAGGCACAAAGAGCAACCCATAAAGTGAAGAAAGATGAAGTCCCAGTGCAATTACTACAGGGAACAGCATCTGAACAAGAATTACTACTACGTGGATCAGAGGAAGAGGAAGAAGAAGAAGAGGTCACTTCTCGACCCCAGACCTCAACCGAACTGCGGAATATGCGAAAAGATTTCACCCGTCTTCCAGGGGAGCACATTGTCACCTGGTTGCTCCGATGCTGGGACAATGGGGCCGATGGTCACAAACTAGAAGGTAGGGAACCAAGCAGCTGGGATCACTTGCTAGGGAAGGAGTAATCAACAAAGCGATTGCAAGAGAGAAGCGAGCCCTCAGCCTTTGGAGGCGGCTCCTGGCAGCTGTGAAGGAAAGGTTTCCCTACAAAGACGATGTTCTGAGTCGCTCAACCAATTGGACCACGATAGAGAAAGGCATCCAGTCCCTGAGGGAATCAGCCATTATAGAGATGATCTATCGTAGGCCAGATGCCAGGAACACATCCATAGATCCAGATGAAGTCGAACGTACACGACCCATGTGGCAGAAACTTAGACGGAGTGCGCCATCATCATATGCCCACACATTGGCATCAATGACCTGGAATGAGGCAGCACCACCAACAGTGGATGAAGTGACTCCTCAACTCCGAGAGTTCGAAGACAATCTCACCCCTTCCATCATTTCAGCTGTGGAAAATCTGTCCCAGGAGTTCAAACAATTGAGAGACGATTTATCCGATCTATCCAGCTCCCCACGTGTACCAACCCATGTCTCAGCTATTAACAGAAGGCGCCCTACTGCTCGAGAAAGAAAATATAGGAGGTATACGCCACGGGCCACCCTATGGTTTTACCAGCGGGATCACAGAGAAGACATGAGAAAGTGGGATGGAAAACCTACCTCAGTTCTGGAGCAACGGGTGCGTGAACTGAAGAGGAGAACAATGGTCAAGGATGATCCTCCCAGGAAAGCTGCTGCTCCAGTCTCTGGTGAGCAGTTTCCCAGATGGAGTAGAAGAGCTGATTTTACTCCAGCTCCTGTGATAAGGAATACTAATCCCTTTCTACAGGATATAAGAGGACAATCTTGTGATCACTATTAGAGGGGCCCTGCCTCCAGCCAGGTGGAGGAGAGGGATAATCGGGTTTACTGGACTGTGTGGATCAGACGGCCTGGCACATCAGTCCCACAGAAGTATAAGGCTCTAGGAGATACCGGTGCACAGTGTACCCTGATGCCATCAAGGTATCAAGGGGTGGAACCCATTTATATTTCTGGAGTGACAGGAGGATCCCAAGAGTTGACTGTACTGGAGGCTGAAATCAGCCTGACTGGGAGGAAGTGGCAAACGCACCCCATTGTGACTGGTCCAGGGACTCCATGCATCCTTGGCATAGACTATCTCAGGAGAGGGTACTTCAAAGACCCAAAAGAGTATGGATGGGCTTTTGGTATCGCTGCCTTGGAGACAGAGGAAATGAAGAAGCTGTCCACCTTACCCGGTCTCTCAGAGGATCCTTCTGTTGTGGGGTTGCTGAAGGTCGAAGAACAACAACTGCCAATTGCGACCACAACAGTGCACCGGCGGCAATATCGCACCAACCGAGACTCCTTGATTCCCATCCATAAGCTGATCCGCAGACTGGAGATCCAAGGAGTGATCAGCAGGACCCGCTCACCCTTTAATAGCCCCATATGGCCAGTGCAAAAGTCTAATGGAGAGTGGAGACTAACAGTAGACTATCGTGGCCTGAACGAAGTCACACCACCATTGAGTGCTGCCATACCGGATATGTTAGAAATTCAATATGAACTGGAGTCAAAGGCAGCCAAGTGGGATGCCACAAGTGATATTGCCAATGCATGGTTCTCAATCCCTTTGGCAGCAGAATGCAGGCCACAGTTTGCTTTCACTTGGAGGGGCGTCCAGTACACTTGGAACCGACTGCCCCAGGGGTGGAAACACAGCCCTACCATCTGCCATGGATTGATCCAGACTGCACTGGAACAGGGGCAAGCTCCAGAACACCTGCAATACATTGATGACATCATCGTGTGGGGTGATACAGAGGAAGAAGATTTTGAGAAAGGGAGGAAGATAATCCAAATCCTGCTGAAGGCCGGTTTTGCCATAAAACGGAGTAAGGTCAAGGGACCTGCACAGGAGATTCAAGTTTTGGGAATAAAATGGCAAGATGGATGTCGCCAGATCCCCACAGACGTGATCAACAAGATAACAGCAATGTCTCCACCAACTAACAAGAAACAAACACAAGCTTTCTTAGGTGTTGTGGGGTTCTGGAGAATGCACATCCCAAATTACAGTCTGATTGTAAGCCCTCTCTATCACGTGACCCAAAAGAAGAAGGATTTCATATGGGGCCCTGAGCAACAACAAGCTTTTGAACAAATTAAAGGAGAGAGAGTTCATGCAGTAGCCCTTGGACCAGTCCGGGCCGGGCCAGATGTGAAAAACGTGCTCTATACCGCAGCTGGGGAGAATGGTCCTACCTGGAGCCTCTGGCAGAAAGCTCCAGGGGAGACTCGAGGTCGACCCCTTGGCTTTTGGAGTCGGGGATACAGAGGATCCGAGGCCAGCTGCACTCCCACTGAAAAAGAGATCCTGGCAGCCTATGAAGGGGTTCGAGCTGCTTCAGGATTGGCACTGAAGCACAGCTCCTCCTGGCACCCCAGTTGCCTGTGCTGGGCTGGATGTTCAAAGGCAGGGTCTCCTCTACACATCATTCAACCAATGCTACATGGAGTAAGTGGGCTGCACTAATTACACAACGAGCTCGAATAGGAAATCCCAGTCGTCCACGAATTCTAGAGGTCATCATGGACTGGCCAGAGGGCAAAGATTTTGGGATGTCACCAGAAGAGGAGGTGATGCATGCTGAAGAGGCCCCACCATATAATGAACTGTCAGAGAGTGAAAAGCAATATGCCTTGTTTACTGATGGGTCCTGCCCTATTGTGGGAAAGCATCAGAGATGGAAGGCAGCTGTGTGGAGTCCCCTGCATCAAGTTGCAGAGACTGCTGAAGGAGAGTGTGAATTGAGTCAGTTTGCAGAGGTGAAAGCCATCCAGCTGGCCTTGGACATTGCTGAACAAGAAACATGGCCAGTACTTTATCTCTCTACTGACTCAGGGATGGTGGCAAATGCCCTGTGGGGGTGGTTGCAGCAATGGAAGCAGAGCAACTGGCAATGCAGAAGTAAACCCATCTGGGCTGCTGCACTGTGGCAAGATATCACTGCCCGGGTGCAGAACCTGGTGGTGAAGGTACGCCACGTAGATGTTCATGTACCCAAGAGTCGGGCCACTGAGGAACACCAGAATAACCAGCAAGTGGATAAAGCTGCTAAGATTGAAGTGGCTCAGATGGACTTAGATTGGCAACATAAGGGTGAATTATTTTTAGCCCGGTGGGCCCATGACACCTCAGGCCATCAAGGCAGACATGCATCATATAGATGGGCTCGTGATCGAGGGGTGGACTTAACGATGGACACTATTGCCCAGGTTATTCACGAATGTGAAACATGTGCTGCAATTAAGCAAGCCAAGCGGTTAAAGCCTCTCTGGTATGGAGGACAATGGCTGAAGTACAAGTATGGGGAGGCCTGGCAGATTGACTATATCACACTCCCACCACCCACCAAGGCAAGCGCCATGTGCTTACCATGGTAGAAGCAACCACCGGATGGCTGGAAACACTCTGTGTCCCACGCCACTGCCTGGAACACTGTGCTGGGCCTTGAGAAACAAGTCTTGTGGCGACACGGCACCCCAGAGAGAATTGAGTCAGACAATGGGACTCATTTCTGGAACAACCTCATAGACACTTGGGCCAAAGAGCATGGCATTGAGTGGGTATATCACCTCCCCTACCTTGCACCAGCCTCTGGGAAAATCGAACGGTACAATGGGCTGTTAAAAACTACACTGAGAGCAATGGGTGGTGGGACTTTCAAACACTGGGATACACATTTACCAAAAGCCACCTGGTTGGTCAACACGAGGGCATCTGCCAGCAGGGTTGGCCCAGCCCAATCAGAACTTTTACGTCCTGTAGAGGGGGATAAAGTTCCTGTGGTGCACATAAAGAATTTGTTGGGGAAGACAGTCTGGGTTATTCCTGCTTCAGGTAAAGGCAAACCCACTCGTGGGGTTGCTTTTGCTCAGGGACCTGGATATACTTGGTGGGTAATGCGGGAAGATGGGGAAGTCCGATGTGTACCTCAAGGGGATTTCATTTTGGGGGAAAACAGCCAATGAACTCAATTGTACGCTGTTGCCTGCTCTATAACACTTTTATAGCCCACCAGCTAGATATCTTCAGGTCGCCAGCAACTGACCCTGACTTCCCTCCGATTATCACCTCAACAAAGAATGAATTTTGATGAAATCAGACGAGCTCAGCAGTGACTAGACGAGTTCAGCGGTGTCATCAGCAGGCAACAACCCACCACAACACACCGTCCCTCCTGCCCTGAAAGACTGTTACAAGTGATGGAGCCTGACATCATGGACTGGATGAATTCAGCAACTTTATAGGGATCGGTCCATGGACTAAGGAATGATATCTCTCTCTTTGTGTGTGGGTGTGTGTATGTGTATATATATATATGAGACAAAAGTGATGGTATATTGAAATATGTAGGATCTGAGCATGACATGAATTGTATGGAATAAGGGGTGGATACTGTCCTGGGTTCAGCTATAGCAGTTATTTTTCTCCTTCTCAGTAGCTGGTGCAGTGCTGTGTTTTTAACTTTTAGCCTGGGAACAACGCTGATAACACCGATGGTTTCAGTTGTTGCTAAGTAATGTTTACTCTGACCAAAGACTTTCTCAGTCTCATGCTTTGCCAGGGAGGAGGGGAAGCCGGGAGGAAGCAGAGACAGGACACCTGACCCAAACTGGCCAAAGGGGTATTCCATACCACAGCACGTCATGCCCAGTATAGAAACCGGGGGGAGTTACCCGGAAGGCCCAGATCACTGCTCAGGTCAGGCTGGCTATCGGTTGGCACGTGGTGAGCAATTGTATCCTCTCCCCTTGTTATTTCCCTTATCATTATTATCATTGGTGGTAGCAGTAGTGGTTTTGTATTATACCTTAGTTACTGGACTGCTCTTATCTCAACCCGTGGGAGTTACATTCTTCTGATTCTCCTCCCCATCCCTCCAGGAGCAGGGGGAGGAAGAAGGAGGGGAGTGAGCGAGCGGCTGTGTGGTTCTGAGTTACTGGCTGGGCTTAAACCACGACACCCACCACCCCTTAGCCCCCCACACGGCAGGCTCAATTGCATGATGAGTGCCCTCCTGCCCCATGCCATGTGGTGCCATGGCTCAGCTCCCTACTGGCAGCTGATGGTGCCACTGACAAAGACAAGGTCTCCTTTATTCCCTTGGAGCTGGTCAGCCACCCATGGGTGCTCCCACCAAAACCCCACCAACCCCACCTCCGAGATCCCTTTCACCAACTTCAGCATGCAAGTTGTTAAAACTAAATTCCCTGGGGACATGGGGAGGGGACACACACACACAGGGGGACCATTGCTGGCATGTGTATGTGTCCCTCCTGGGTGCTGCCATGCTCCCCCAGCTGCCGCATGCATTAAAAACTCATAATCAATGTGGAGAAAAACCCCAACAACATAGTGTGAAAAAATTCAGGCGGCTAAAACAAACCAAGCAATAAAGGAGCTGGGGATCCTCACAAAGCTGACTGTGCAATTAAGCAGTTTTCTGCTCTACGCCGATAATCACCTAATTATACTATTAATGACAGTTCAACCTTACAAGGACAATCTTACATGACAGGGTGCCAGCTGTTTGTTACAGATGTCAAATACCTTTAAAGCATTATTATTAAAAGAAGAGGGGAAGAAGGAAGCTTGGTGATGCAGAAGTGCAGCCGCCTTCCTCCCCAAAGCCTCTTGAGGGTTGGGGTTCCAGTGACCATCTGTCGAGAGGGTGTTGCAGTGGGAGAACATCCTTCCCATCGACATTAGGTGCAATAAATACCCCGTGTTGGCTCACAGCAAGAGGTGGCTGTGTTTAAGCGCAGGGAAATAAAGTTAATAATAAAAGGGGAGGGCGTATATGCACCCCACTGCTAGGCTTGGGGCAGGGCTGGTCCCCCCCAGTGTGACATGGTGCCGTGCCAAGGAGGAGTGTTCCTGGCAGGTGCCATGAGCCGGTGCCAAGGAAAGGGAAAGGGGGGGGACACAAGGAAGCACCTGCTCCCCCCTTTCCACCAAACAAAACCCCGGTGTGGGTTTGGAGGTGAGTGATGCAGCAGCACCCCGGGACCCCCAGGTGCAGGATGGGGGATGCTGGGGGATGACTGCAGAATGGTGGGGTACCCTGCTTTCATCACAGGCCAAACTCCCACTAGGGTAATTATACCTCTCTTGCTCTGCCCCAGTGCAGGGGTCCCGGGGGTCAGCCAGGTGCCCACCTGCCACAGGATGATGCCAGTGCTGGTGTTAACACACTCACCATGCAGCCACCTGGCTTTATACCCTATCCTATATAGCTACAGGCAAATCTGCCTTTAAAACCACCAGAAACTGGGCTTAGCTCAGGGATAAAGAGATTATTGGATGGGGGGGGGGAAGGAAAAAGGAAGAAAAAAGGGGTGTCTGGGAATAATTCACCCCTCTCCAAGCTGTGTGGCTTCTGACATCCTGGGTACCAGCAGGGCCCTGGCACGAGCAGGATGGCTACAGGCAGGCACTGAATTTTGGGGGTGCCCACCCACCCACTTGGAGATGGGGGGCTCCAATTGAACCCCCTCCCCGGGGCAGGACTCCCAGGCCTGGCCCCTTGGCACTCACGGACGGGGCTGGCACCAGCCCCCACTCACCAGATGGGACCCAGTGCAGAAAAACCATCTGGGAAGTGTCACCCTGAGCCCCTATCCCAGGGTGATGTGCCCGGACCCCCCCGCCGGCATGCAGCCCTTGCCTGCCATCCCCTTCTCCTGGCTCCCCACTTCCCTCCCCTCCTCAAACCATCACGGGGAAGCTGGAAAGTGGTTGACATGGTTGCCATGACGACCAAATTCAGGACCGGCAAGAGAAGGAGTAGGAGGATGGTGGGGTGGGAAAGGAGGAAAAGCAGGAGGGCTTCCCAGCACTTCAACACTCCGGACCCCTCTGGCATCATCCAGCCCCTCCTCAGCACCCCACAAGCATCACCCTCCACTACACACCCGGCGAGGATGAGGAAGGGCAACCCCCAACCCCAGCACCCAGCCAGTGGGGGGCTGCCAAGGGGGGCGCTCAGCCCCCAGCACCCCAAACCCAGCCCAGGAGTGCCCGTCCCTGCCCGGCAGTGCTGAAAGCGGACAGTGACTCACAGCTGTGCCCGTGGCACCTGCCGAGCGGATGTTTATGCAGCATCACCAGCTCCTCCATCTGCTTTGATCCAGGGGCTAAATATTACCGGCCCCGGCATAAAAATAGGAACCATTTGGGAAGCTCCTGAGTCAGCAGCATCCACTGGCACCCACCGCAACCCTCCCAGCACACCAAGGCACCCAGGGCCCTGTCCCACCCCATTGGGGATGCACCAGGGAGCCCCAGGGTCCCTCCAGCACCCGAGGGCTGATGGTGAACTGGGGACACCCATAGGGAGAGAAGGGACCCCAAAAGGCTGTGTGCATTCGAGTGCCACCCACACGCCTGCTGGAGCAGCCTGCCAGGCTCTCCAAGGATACTCTGTGTCCCCAAGGGGTGCCGCTGTCCCCAAAGGATGCTGCTGTCCCCAGGGACACTGGCACTGGCCATAGGGTGACAACTGCACCCATGTATCTCAAGCCAACCTCAGCACGGTTTCCATATGTACCGGTGGGGAATGGGGTCCCCTCCCTGGCTCCCCATTCTCAGTGATGCTTGAACCCAGATCACCATCATGCCCAGTGTCCCCCTGCAGCTGGCTGAGCTGTGTTGCCTATCTCCAGCCCCCATAACCAGTGGGTAGAGGGGATAGACCAGAAGCATCAGTGACCAGAGGGATACAGGGGACAGGAGCACTGGTGATGAGAGGGTAGAGAGGACAGAAGCATCGGTGACCAGAGGGATACAGGGGACAGGAGCATCAGTGACCAGAGGGATACAGGGGACAGGAGCATTGGTGACCAGAGGGATACAGGGGACAGGAGCATTGGTGACAAGAGGGTAGAGGGGACAAGAGCATTGGCGACGAGAGGGTAGAGGGGACAAGAGCACTGGTGACCAGAGGGATACAGGGGACAGGAGCATTGGTGACTAGAGAGATGCAGGGGACAGAAGCATTGGTGACCAGAGGGATACAGGGGACAGGAGCATTGGTGACAAGAGGGTAGAGGGGACAAGAGCATTGGCGACGAGAGGGTAGAGGGGACAAGAGCACTGGTGACCAGAGGGATACAGGGGACAGGAGCATTGGTGACTAGAGAGATGCAGGGGACAGAAGCATTGGTGACCAGAGGGATACAGGGGACAGGAGCATTGGTGACGAAAGGGTAGAGGGGACAAGAGCACTGGTGACCAGAGGGATACAGGGGACAGAAGCATTGGTGACCAGAGGGATACAGGGGACAGGAGCACTGGTGACCAGAGGGATACAGGGGACAGGAGCACTGGTGATGCAGGGAACACCGAGGAGCTGGCTGGATCCTGTGCCAGCCGAGCCGGGAGAACAAGCCACTGAGGAGTGTGTGACATGGGCCATGGCCAGGCAGTCCCTGAGGCAGTGACAGTCCCCAGCAGGACTCAAGCCACTGAGTCACTGCCACCAAGCCTTCAGCGGGGGGAAGGTTCATGTCTCCATCTGCTCCCACCTGACCCATCCCACCAGCATCTCCCGACACCCTGGCAGCTGCCGCTGGAGATTTCTCCACTTGCCAGCACCTCAAGCATAATTTCCCTTAATTGCTTTAAATCTCACAGCCTGACACTTCCATGGTCCTCTCTGTCTTGTTTTTTCTCCTCATATTTTATTTCCTCTCTGAGGTAGCTGGAAAGCAAAGAGCCAGCCGGAGCAGGGTTTTCCAGGGCGCAGGAATTAGAGCATTAGCAACAAAGCCAGAAGTTTCATACAACAGGAACTGCCACCAGGAACCCCCTGTTCAACCAGAGAGTGCTAAATACAGAATTTAAGAGGAAAAAACCCCCAATCCCAACCCACCTCCCTGCACCTGCATCTTATGGATTGGGATGGCACCAAGGCTGGGCAGGCATTGCCCACAGCTGCTGCAGGCAGCTGGGGACCAGCAAGGAGGGAAGGGGATGGTGTTGTGGTGGGGGATGGGGAGCGGGACCCCCATGGATGGCAGGGAGGAGGGCATGGGGTCAGAGTGTGCTGGGAGCGAGCAGGGTGCCATGGACAAGCAGGTCACCCACATCCCCACCATAGCACAGCCCTGCAGGGGATGCACACCGCAATCCTTCCTAGGGGGAAGAGACACCCCAAGTTCAACCCCGGTGCCCCTCTGCTGCCCTTCCTGGATCGCCTACACGTGCTCTGGCCCAGGTACGCTCATTCTTCTAACAACTGCCACATGCAAAAGCCATTTCCTGAAACAACCAACCATCCGCAGGGAAACCACCTCGTGGGGACACAGTCCCCCAAGAGAGGGGCCCCCCCCACCTCTCGGAGCATGCCCCAAGCTCGCAGCCTGAGCGTGCACCCCAAGCCTGCACCCCCAGAGCACCTCGAGCTCACAGCCTGACCCCACAGCCCACAAGGGCGCACCCCAAGCGTGAACCGAATCCCAAGCGTGCGCCCTCCAGCTCACACCACGAACTCACAGCCTGAGTGTACACCCTAAGCACACACCCCAAACATGCACCCTGAGCCTGTACCCCAAGAGCACCTCGAGCTCGTGCCGAGTTCACACCCTGAGCTTGTACCGTGAGCACACATCCTAAGTGTGCACCCCGAGCCTGCACCACCCTGAGCACACCCCCCAAGCGCACACCCCAGCCACCCTCACCACCAGTGCTCTCAAAACATCCCCAAAACCCCCTCTCCGGGAGAGTCCCACTCCCTCAGGGGCTGATGCTGCTGGCTGGGGTGGCACAGCAAACTTTGGTGCCCCAAGTCCCCATGCCCCAGCAGCAGTGGGGCCGTGAGCAGGGACCCCCACCCCAAAACACAGCACACCTGGCATTTGTCCCCATCCCTCCTCAGCCAGAACCACCCCCTGGCTCCTTTGGGAGGGAAGAAACCCCCAGGGCAAGGGAGTGGCAGCAGGAGAAGAGGGGGGATCCAAGCACCCCAAAACCCTGTAGAACCTTGCCAGAGCTGCCTGCTCCCCCCCCTTAAAGCTTGCCAGACCCCAAAACCCCTATTAGGTGCTGGAAGAAAGTAACTTCACCCCCAAATCCCCCTCAGCTGCCACTGGCTGGGGGGCACAAAGGGGTGTCCCCATCCTTGGGGGGACCCCACAGGGAGACCCAGAGGGGGAGAGGGGCCGGGGAGGGCTGGCAGCAGCATCGCTCAGTGCCTTACCTGGTAAGTAGTAGAGAGGTGGTTTCAACCCAAACATGATTTATGTTACAGTTCCATTGCGGCCAGGAAAAAATAAAATTAGAAAAAAACCCAAAACCAAAGCAAACAAAAAAACCCCAAAACCAACCAAAAACAAAAACCAAAAAATAAACCCCAAGGTGAAGAGGATGTGTCAGGAAGCAAGGAAAAAAATTTTTAAAATAACCCGAAAATTAGCAACAAGCCACACGGAGGGGGTTGGAAAAATAAACCAGAGGCAAAAAAATACGGTGGAGCAGGGAGGGAGGGAGGAGGAGAAGGAGGAGCAGGTGGAAATCAAGTGTGCGGGGGGAGGAGGAAAAATAGAAAGTGAAATAACAGTGAGTGCAGAGGGGTGGCGGTGGTGGCAGTGGTGGCTTTCACCTGCGGGGCCGGGGCAGGAGCCTGGCTGCCATGGCGTGACACCTTCCTGGGGCTTCTCCTGCTGCTTGAGCCCCGAACCGCAGGCACACAAAAAGCCAGCGAGGAAGAGGCAGTGGGACCCTCAGCGTAGGGGGAATGCACCCCCTAAGCTGGACGGTGCGGTGGGGTTCCCTGCCCACCCTGGAGAAGGGTGCTGGTGGTATGACCACGCAAGCTGGTGTCCATCCGTCCATCCCAAGGCGAGCAGAAAACCCGAGCTCCCCCGGGCTGTACCAAGGCGGGCGGGCGAGAGGTGGCAGACTTGCCCCTCGATCAATTTTCATGCAATAACCATTGTCGGTAAATTGGAAATCTGGCTACTTGATAGCAGATTTGTGTCCCCTGATGAAGGGGAGCAGGCAGCAGACCGGCAGGCAGCTGCTCGCACCAGCACCCTCCTCCCCACACCACGCCGCCCTGCTTCCCATGGGATTCAACCTTCATCCCCAGTGTTTTCAGGGCAGCGTGTTCTGGGGTGCTGTGCCAGCCAGAGACGGGAGGGCAAGAGAAGCCGCATTCCCCCTCAAACCCCGCTCCTCCTCCTCGCCTACAGGCAGAATCATCTTTATTTTTCCTTCTTCCCCCCCCGTCTTTTCCGGGATGCTGTTTTCAAACAGCTGCCAATGGGGGTGGGGGTGTGTGTGGGGGGTGTGTGTATATATAAAATAGTAATAAAATAAAAATAGAAAAAAATCAAGCCCCCCAGTCACTTCAGAAGCAAAATTAGGAAATAATAAATAACCCAACTTTCCTGCCTGCTGGGAGGTGCCGCTGCTTTACAAAAGGCAGGCAGCTTGCCCCAGGCCCTGCATGGGGGACACCCCCTTGCACCCCCAAATCCCCCCTGCCCGGCCCTACTCGCCCGGCGGGGGCTGCAATCAGCCTCCCGATAGGATCTCCCCCATTCCCTCTCCGCTGATGCATTAGGAGATCCGGGAAGACATGCTTGCAGGCAAATAGGGCTAATAAATGCTATTACAGGGGAGAGCGAGGGAGGCTGGAGATCCTGGCTGCACCATAGTAACGAGGGCCCAGCTTAATTTGCTTTAAGCAAACGATCAGCCAAGGCAGGGTGGAAAAGAAGGGGGGGGGGGGGGGAAGCATTGCTCACTCCAGGCACACATGGGCGTGCTTGCACGGCTGCGCACTTATGGGCATGTGCATGTCAGGGTGCATGTGTGCTGCCCCCCTCCCTCTGCGTGTGTATGTGTCCCCCCCATCTCTGTCCCTCTTTTCCCAAACTGCCATTTGCTTTTAATACCAAAGTTCACAAAGGCGACGTGATATCTCGGCCCTGCAAGAGAAGCCACATCCTGTATGATAATGACCAGCCCTTCAAACAGCTTAAAGATACAGCCCATTCCCAGGCCCCCACTGCCTGCCCCTACCTGCTCCTCATCGTGGGGCTGGGGGTCCTAGTATCACCCCAAACCCATCTGGCCCTGTGGTGGGGAGGTTGGGCATGGTGCAAACAATCTTGAGGGCCTTTGCAAAAGGTGCTCTGGATGCAAACACACGCATGTGCATGCTTATGCATGCCTGAATGAACATGTGCATGCACACGCATGTAGGCATGCACTCACATGCATGCACATGCATGCATGCACACATACACACACACATGCACTTTCATGCACACACACATGTGCACACACGCACCCTTTCAGCCAAGCTCCCCAGGAACCCATTTGGCAAAGACGGAGCCAGTGAGAAACTGCACTCTCCTCCTCCTCCTCCCCCCATTAAATATTGCTATTTTCCCCAGGTCGGGGGATTATTATTATGTCTTTTCTTCCTTCCTAACCTACATCTGTCAAGATCGGCACTGGGAGTATTTCTGGCCTGTCCCCTGAGTCATCGCTCATGTCCCACTCTCTCCGAGGCAGCTCACCTGCGCCACTGTGCTCCCAGTGCAGGGTGCTGGGTGCTGCTTCTCCCCTCCCTGGCCAAAATTCCCACACACATTAGGAATGGTGCATTAGGAAATGTAACTTATGGGGTGACACAGCTGTGGGTGCTCCAAGCAAATGCATCCATAGTGTGGGTGCAAGAGGGATCCCCTGCCCTGGGCTGGAAAGGCTTTGGGGTCACCATGTCACCCAATTCCCTCACCCCACCATCCCACTTGCAGCCCCCATGGTTTTTCAGGGGTTGAATTTGCTGGGCTCATGCAAGCACTGGGGGGACCCCTCTTCTGCTCCCCCCTTCCCCCTCCATGGCATAAGCTGTAAAAATTAATTTTCAAACATGTAATTACACAATAGCTGTACAGGCAATAAACCTGTAATTACAGGCAGCTGGGGGAGTGGGCAGGCAGGGAGGGGAGGGAAGGTCAGGCAGGGAGGGCAGGCAGGACTGCCAGCTCCAGCTTTGGGGTTTCACCTCCCCCCTGTTCCCTTTGTTCATTATGCAAACAAGAATTGCTTCATTCCTGGAAGTTGGGCTCTACTTCAAAGGGGCTCGCTGCCTGTGCTCCCCACCCTGCCAAGGACACCCTGCCAGCACCCAGCACCCCATGCCAGGACCCACTGTTGCTTCGCTGGGATGGGGAAACTGAGGCACAGCAGCTGGGCAGCCCCATTGGGAAACCAACCTGGCCCTTTGTGACATTGGCCCAACCGAATTATCCACCACCCTCCTCCTCAGTTGTCCCCGCTCTGCAAGCAATTGTGCACACACCCCGGCGGCCAGTGTCATCCCTGCCTCAGTTTACTCACCACCCTGCAGGGAGCCGGGATGCGGGGCAGCGGCACAGACACCCGCCCGGCTACCCAGCAGACAGCTCTGCCTCGCCTCTCATTAGTGGGAGAGCCTGATGAGCCTGACCCACTTCCCTGAGCGCCAGGAGGATTAATTGGTTCCTTGCTCATGCGAAGCCACCAGGAGCTGGGGCAGGTGCCAGGCAAGATTAGCAAAGCATGAAAGCACAGCTCATAGGGCCGGCCAGGCAAGCATGCTGCCAGCCCTGCCCATGCCAACCAAGTGAGCTGGAGCAATGGGTACAGGGCACTCCCGGCTCGCCACGGGGATAACTGACTCCAACCCAACCTCCTTGGGGATGGGGATGCTCAGCCTCCCCGTGGGTATCCCCCCAGAAGGGGATGCAGCCAAGCTGGGGACATCCAGGCTGTGGTCCCCAGTGGGAGGCACACCCCAAAGTAAGCCCACCCTAGGGAAACTGAGGCACATCCGATCCCCACCAGCCGGCACCAGGCTCCACTGCACTCCTGGCACGCTGAAAGCATCCACCAGCAGGGATACACAATCAAGAAGAGGAGCAAGCGGCTGCCTCTTGCCATAAATAAGTGGCTCAGCGATGATTTCCTGCTCTTGTTGACCTTCGACTATGCAGAATAAAGACATAAATTCATATTTTAAACCCATATGAGTGCCAGCCAGGCCCACAAAGACATTTACAGCCTGTGATTTGGATGGGGCAGTGAGCAGGAAAGCGATGGTTTCTCGAGGTGACATTCCCCAGGAGGGAAATGAAGTGTTTTATTTGCAGATATATAGGGTACAGTCTTTCCTCTGCTTCCCCTTCCCTCCACCCTTGGCTCAAAAATAAAACATATGGCCGCATAACCAGCTAATTATGGGAGGATGGCAAAACCCTGCCGGTTGCTGGGAAAAGAAATCAGCTTTTTAATCATCCCACTTTCCTCCCCATTTAACTTAAGGAGAAACGGGCATTTCGGGTGCTGGGATGGATCCAAGACTCTCCAGTGGCTTGTAAGCTCCTGCTGGGGTTGTGTACCCCGATCCCTCAAGGCAAGTTTGGATGGTGGGGTTCAAGCTCCTGCTATTTTTTAACTCCCTGGCTGGGAAAAGGATGTCTTTGAAAGGTCTAATTGTTCCTTACACATTAGATACATTAATGAGGTCTCTGATCAAGCGGCTGGCGCTCTGGCAAGGAGGCTTCAAGTAGCAATTTTCCATTTGTGTTTCAAATTTTAATGAATGTTCCTGTCTCTCTGGCTGCGATGCGCGGTGATAATCCACACGGCTCGGGTCAGCGCCAGAGCAGGGGCTGCCACGCAGGAGGGCTTGTACAAGGGTTTGGTTTCTTTGGGGAATAGTTCATACCAAAAATGGTAACGGCAGAAGATAGTCTTCCTTCCCCCTCGGCTGCCAGAGCCCGAGAGCTACAATCAGTGGGTTATTATTTCTTTCTGATGTCCCTAAAGTATCCTATATCTTTAGCGGGAGAGTAAAGTTCATCCCTGATAAGATTGTGGTGCTGGGTGAGACACGCTTTGCCTTTCCTCCTGCCTTTTTTCCCCCCTCCCTTTCCTTCTCCCTCTCCCTCCATCCCTGCTGTGGCCAGCGGGGTGTCCCCATGGCCACCAGCCCCCATCCCACCCCATCCAAGGGCCAGATCCAGAACCCACCCCACCAGGACAAGATTTTTATAACCTTGTTTTGGCATGCCTGCCATTAACTTAATTTAACATTCATATTGCCGCTACTTAATTAAACAGATGAACTCATTTTACATTTGCAAGTCTTAATTCATCCCGAACAAAATTGGCCATGTTTCGTTCTTTCTATGCTACCAGCTCCCCGGAACAAATGACTGCCTTTTGTAGTTAACTGCTAGTACAGGTTAAAAGCTAATTAGCAGCCTGGGTTGGATGTTAACTTCCATATTTATCACCTGGTGCCACTTGGGGCTGGCACTTCCTTGTCCATGCATGGGCCCTGTTTCTGCAGGGGTGGTGCCCATGGTCCTCCAGAAACGGTGTCGCATGTGTGCGTGATGCATGGGGTTCAGTACATGGTATTCAGAGCATCATGCTCCCACAGCACCCAGCAGCATGGCAGGGCAAGCTTGGCAGCACCCAAGCATCACCCAAGCACCCCTCCAACCTTGCCATCCTGCCAAGCCATCATGTCCAGCACAACATCCCCATAGATATTTAGGGAAAGGCCCTCAAAAGCAAGCGCCATCCTGGCTCTTCAAGCATGGCTCCGGTGCTCCCACCCAGCCAGCTCATGGGATGCCCATGCCAACCAGCAACACTTGGAAGCTGCTGGTGAGAAACCACATGGAGGGTCCCTGCATCCCACCAGTGCAGGTTCCAGCACAGCAGAGCTGGGGGATGCAGGGGGGACCCGGCCAGCGTGGCAGAGGGGTGATGCTGAGCCTGGCAGGAAGCTGCTCCAGGAAGGATCATCTGGTTTGACTAACAAATTGTTAAATGCTTCCCCCAAGGTGGGTGGAAGAAAACAAGCTCCGTGGATGTAAACAACCCCCCCTGCCGCCCCTCCCCCCCCCCCAGGCTGCCAGGGGCAGGTTGAGACAGGAAAGCTCTTGTGAAACACCACTCCGTGCTCTGACGCAAGCCCTGGCGAAGGGATGGGGGCCACCCTAGCCCCTGCCCAAGCCCTGGGGACACTGGCACTGTGGGCAGGGTGTGGGGTGATGCAGAGCTTGCACCAGCCCCAGCCAGCCCCATGGGACAGCACCTTGCCAGTGCCCGCCACGCCATCATGGCTGCCGGTGAGCCAGTGCAGGGATGGGTGCACCCCACAGGGCAGCGTGCCCGGGTGAGAAGACCTGGGCACCAGTGGCAATCACCATCACCAGTGATGTCCAGCCCTGGTAACAGGGCCGTGGTGGTGGCGGCATGGTGGTGCATGGGGACAATGTGGTGTGAGGGGACCAATAGGCATCTGCCTGGCCCCATAAACCGATCTGCCCCCAGCTGACAAAATAACAGCGAGGGGAGGCCGGAAATGCTGGAGGCCAGCTGGGTGCCAGGGCCCTTGGATGAGGACCAGGCAGCTCTGAAGGGATGGAATGGGGACCCCTGTCCTCCCCCCTTCCTGCAGGCACGCACAGAGCTGCTCATCCTGCTCCCTGGCATCACCACCCCACTGGGCTCCCCACCTGGTATTTCAGGTCTAGCACCAGCAGTCCCATGGGGACATCACCCCCACCTGGGGCCACCGCCATGGGGAGGGCACCGGTTGCGTTGCATAGGAGCAGAAATAATTCCCAACCCATGGCACATGGGGTTATCCTGAGCAATTTTGGCTGCATCCCCCCAGCACAGTGTGGTCCAAGCCCAGCAGCACCAGGACAAGGAGCCACCGCAGCCAAAAGCAAAGCCTGAAGACCAGATCTGGCCCCTTTTGGAAGAGGGATAAGAAGTACCAGGTCCCCTCTCTCCCCTCCAGACCTCACCAGGACCCCATCCCAAATCCCCGCCATCAGCAGAAGGAAAGGAACGGGAATGTAAGGAGCAAGGGTGCACCTGCAAGATAAATAGCCCA